>NC_071355.1:81397781-81709614 GCF_943734655.1 Sabethes cyaneus | reverse complement strand
ACCCTATCCGCTTCATGTCGGCAAGCTTCAACGCGGTGGCGACATTATTTGACTTCCACATAACAGCAACGGCATTTAGACAGCGACTGCGTGGATAATTTAATGTTAACTATGTTATACGTAGTATCTTTTATCATTAAGACCACAAAATGTCCGATGATTTTTACACCAGCAAATAAACAAATAAACACGTGTTCTGTTTTAAAGACTGAGACCGTTAGTAGAGTCCTTGGTCGGCGTTTTCGTCAGATCCGTCCACGACGGATCATATGTTTACCCTGCGCCAGTTACTAGACAAATTCTATGAGTACAACTTTCAGACTAATCATCAATTTGTGGGTTTTAATGCGACGTACGCTTCAGTCACACGAAATGTGCTATAGCAAGTAATGCTAGAGCATGATTTTCCGACGAAACTAGTTACGCTGAGTCATGCGACTTTGGATGGATCATGCGTCAGAATAACTGGTGAGACGTCAGTCGCTTTCGGGACGTGAGAGAGACTGAAGCAAGAGGATGCTTTCTCTAACCTGCTATTCAACATTGCCTTAGGAGGTGCAATACGAAGAGCAAACGTGGAAAGGAACGGGACTATCATCACGAAAACTCACATGCTTCATGGTTTTCCGGATGACGTCAACATGATCGACATCAACCGTAGAGCAGGACCAAGTAACAATGTGAGTTTTATTGCACTATTATTACAGTTTCAAGACCAATTTTGGTCATAAATGCCTTAATAAGAGCGTAATAAAATCCGGATTGTCACTTGGGGTGGAAAAGGCCTTTGGGTCTTTTAGATGAGAAGCAGTGAGAATGGGACTTACCAATAACACCACCGAAATGAAGTCATGGTTGCCGCAGGGAACACGGGAATTCGAATAGTCTTAGTGCCAATGTGGAACTGAATGGGGAATAATATGAAGTAGTGGAGGAATTCATATACCTACCTTGGTACGTTCGTAACATGTGACAACGATGTAAGCTGTGAAGTAAAACGACGGATTGCAACTGTGAATCTGGCTTTCTACGGAATAGGTAGCCAACTGAAGTCCCGTAGTTTGTAAATTCGCACAAAACTGGTGCTCTACAGAACACCACTCCTCCCAGCGGCCCTTTCCAGACATGAATCATGGACGCTAAGGGAAGCTGATTAACGCGTGCCTGCGATTTTTGAGCGTAAAAATCTGCGATCCATACTTGTTGGCAGAAGGGAAAATGGAGTGTGGCGCAGACAGATGAACCACGAGACGTATCAAGTATATAAATATTGTAACTTTTTGGGAAATGGCGTATGTAGTCAAACTAAAATCGTTACAAATTTTCAGTTACTCTCCGACGTTTCGCTTTTTATTTTTAAAGCTTTTTCAAGGAATCGCTATGAACATTTATATTTTAGATATTCAACAGTTTGTATTATTTATCATTTACCCACTAACTACTCTGTCCGATGTCTCTATGATTTTGTCTGAAAATGTCTAAAATTGTCACTGCTGTCGTATGTTTCAACCTTGGGTTCCTGTGTATGGTAATTTTGATTGTAGATATTGTCGTTATATTCGTCTATTGCTAACCTGTGCTAACCTGCTATTGCTAACCTAGATTGTCTATATGTGGGAATTTTTTTTTTTGTATGCCAGAAGGGCATTGGGTTAAAAGGCCACTGCGACAGTCTTAATGATCGTCTTTTGTGGCAGGCCCCGATTGCTGTACACAGTTTACGGATCGCTCATACTCATTGATGGAGTTGAGCGGAATAGTTGTAATCCTGTGCCTCAATTCGGTACTACATGGTTTATAAAGCCAATGACCGTTTTGGGATTTAGGCTCCATACCTGATATGGAGTAAGAAGGAAACTTCCTAAGAAGTTGTGCCTTGATAATGCAAGAGCTCCGCAATAGCAGAGCAGATGCGCTGAACTTTCAGGTTCAGAGTTACAAAAGCGGCAGGTGTCAGATGATACCTTGCCGATATTCTTTAAATGATAAAGAGCGGGGCTGTGTCCTGTTAGGAGTCCCGTGATCGTGCGTAGTTCACTACGAGTTAAATGGAGTAGTTTTTTAGCTACTGCAGGGTTTGGGTAGATAAACTGTTTAGCTTGTCTACAACCCTGTGTTTGATTCCAACGGGATGCTATTTCTAGCTTTTCCCATGTCATCAGTTCGCCTTTCACGGCGGATGTGGAGGTGCCCAGAAACGGTTCAGGACCAATAAATTGCTGAGCTGATCCTTGTCTTGCTAGGTTGTCAGCAAATTCATTGCCCTCGATTCCGCAGTGACCGGGCACCCAAAGTAATAAAACTTTGTTTTGACGGGAGAGTTCCCTCAATGCTGTGCTGCACTCCCAAACTAATTTGGAAACGCATTTGGCGGACTTGAGAGCCAGTAGTGCTGCTTGGCTGTCCGTGAAGATACCGATTTTCGCATGCCTGTACTTTCGTTTCAAGCATATTGTCGCACAGATGTATATGGCATATACTTCTGCTTGAAAAACGGTGGGCCACTTTCCTAATGAGATAGTTTCCCTGATGCCGGGTCCGTAGACTCCGGAGCCTGTGCAGGCCCCCCTTTTTGAACCATCTGTAAAACAACAGATAGTTCCAGATGGAAGATCTGGCTCTCCATTATTCCACATTGAGCGATCTGTTTCAATCACCTCATATGGAACGTCCATATTGGGCCTGGCTTCCATGCAGTCAGAGACTGAAGTTACTAAGGGTGTCAGATTGAATTCCCAAAGTATGCGAAGATGACCGATTTGGTCACCTTCGAGTATGGTTTTACTCCTTTGCAACCGTAGTGCGCCGAGCTCTGCTTCCTTCTTCACATGAAGATGCAAAGGCAGTAAGCATAGCATTGCCTCCATGGCTGCAGTAGGTGTTGTACGCATGGCACTGGTAACTGTAAGACAGGCCAGGCGCTGAACTTTGTTTAGTTTGGCTTGGGCTGTCACCTCATTCACCTTTGGCCACCATACGACTGCAGCATAGGTTATCCTAGGCCGTGCAATAGTAGTATATGACCAGAAGGCTAGTTGAGGTTTCAATCCCCAGGTTTTGCCAAACAGTGACCTGCATGCCCAGATAGCCGAAGTTGCTTTCTTAACAGCATAATCTAGGTGGGCAGCCCAGTTCAGTTTTTTATCGAGAATTATTCCGAGGTGTTTGACTTCGTTACTGAAGCCTAGTCTGACACCATTCAGTATAGGCGGAGTAATGGTATGTTTCCTTCGCCTAGTGAATGGTATAACGACTGTTTTGGTGGGATTTACATTAAGTCCCTCTTGTGAGCACCATAACATGGTGGTGTTTAGAGCTCCTTGCAAGCGACTTGACAGTACTGCGTCAAACTTTCCTCTGACGATAAGTACAACGTCGTCGGCGTAAGCAATGGTCTCATAACCAAGCTGTGACAGCTTGTGAAGAAGTGCGTCGGCCACCAGTGACCAGAGCAGGGGGGAGAGAACTCCTCCCTGTGGACATCCTTTGATCACCGAAATCGTGACCGACGTATCTCCCAATGATGCTGTAATTTGTCTGCTCGAGAGCATTGCTTGAATCCAGCTCATTGTAGTGTGGTCGATTCTCTTTTGACAGAGAGCCGTATTAATTGACGCAAAGGACGTGTTATCGAAAGCGCCTTCAATATCAAGAAAAGCACAAAGTGCCGTCTCTTGATATTTGAGCGATTTCTCAATTAACGTCACTAAGCAGTGCAGTGCGGTTTCCGTAGATTTACCGTGTTGGTATGCATGTTGATTTACATGTAACGGAGATATGTGGGAATGGTTTGTAGATTATGTTGGGTTGTAAACTGTTGGTAGAAGTTGTTGCTTTTTGTTTGTACCGATTCCAACATCTATTGATGAGGCTTTTGGGATAGTCGTTATTCTTGAGGTGTTTTACAATGATGGAGTATTTTCAGTCGTCGAAAGCCTATCAACGCGTGTGATAAAGTTTATCACCGTGTTGATTTTCTGATTGACGGGGTGGAACGAGTAATAATTTAGTAACCTACCAGGGGCAGTTGGTTTGGCATACCATCGGGAACTAATGGTCTGGTTTTCCTGTCGAATTAGTAGCATGTCCAAGTATGGTAGGGTGTTGTCTTTCTCCTCTTCTTTAAAAATTTAAAAAGCTTCAAAAATAAAAAGCTAAACGTCGGAGAGTAACTGAAAATTTGTTATGATTTTGCTTTGACTACATACGCCATTTCCCAAAAAGTTACAAACAACAATTAGTCGACACCATACTTTATATAAATACTAGCTGACCCGACAAACTTCGTATTGCCACAAATTACCCTGTGTTGTACATAAATCATGAATCTCGGATGATCTTTGTCACAATCTCGAGTTTTGCAAGCCCCCCAGTGGGCGGCGCTTCCGACGGCGGGTCACCGGCAACACTCGCGACCGTCTCGTCCTGAATGATCTAGTGTTACTATAGATAGTTTTTGTTGTCTTGTATTGACTAATGTTTTATGGAAGAGTCTCGAATTTCTCGAGTTCGATTAGTTTTTGAGTTTCGCAAAAATTTCTGTTTTATTTGTATGAGAGTCCATTTCCCCCTACCACAGGGGTGAGAGGTCTCTAACTATCGTAAAATAAATTCAAGACTCCAAAATCTCCCACGTGCCAAATTTGGTTCTATTTGCTTGAATAGTTCTCAAGTTATAAGGAAATTTGAATTTCATTTGTATGGGAGCTCCCCTCTTAAAAGGGGCAGGGGTCGTAATTCACCATAGAAAAAATTTCTGCCATCTACCAATCTCCCACATGCCAAATTTGGTTCCATTTGATTGATTAGTTCTCGAGATAAGAGGAAATTTGCATTTCATTTGTATGGAAGCCCACCCTCTTAAAGGGGAGATGGGCCATAACTCGCTTTCTAAAGAAGAGAGGGGTCTCAATTCACCATAGAAAAAAATCTTGCGTCCAAAACCACTTACATCTCAAATTTGGTTCCATTTGCTTGATTAGTTCCCGAGTTATGAGGAAATTTGTATGGAATCCCCCCCCTTTTAAAGAGGAGAGGAGTTATAATTCCCCTTATAAAGAGGGGAGGGGTCTCAATTTACCATAGAATAAATTCTTGTCACCGAAAACACCCACATGCCAAATTTTGTTCTATTTGCTTGATTAGTTGTCGAGTTATGCAGAAAGTTGTGTTTCATTTGTATGGGAGCCCCCACTCTTAGTGGGGGGAGGGGTTTCTAACCATCACTAAAACCTTTCCTGGCTCCAAAAAACCTCTACATGCATATTTTCATGCCGATTGGTCCAGCAGTTTTCGATTCTATAAGGAACATACGGACAGATAGACAGACAGACAGACAGAAATCCTTCTTTATAGGTATAGATTCTAATATAGTGAAGGTAGTACACTGTGGCAGGCTGCGGTGGATTGGGCACGTAACCAGAATGCCCAACGTAAGAGTAGTTAAACCCATTTTCGGTACAGAACCCGGAAGAGACTATAGACCCGACACCTGAAGGATGTAAGATGTCGAGTATGATGCACATTCAGTTTGTGTTCGAGAAGAATTGAGAATGACAGTCTAGGACCGACAGTCCTTCGCACAGTAATTCGTTCGGCGCAGGATCGATAACGGACCGTCGCACAGTGCGTTGAACGTATGGGAACGCGGGACAAAAACAAAACTGCTAGTTTTAGGCATTTTATCAAGCTAATGTAATGAAAAAAGAAGTATGTGATAATCAAAGCTAGTATTTGCTCAATCGTCAAATTTTGACGCACGCATTACCAAAGTTTTCCATCATTATATGGGTTGCCGATGGCCATATAAATACAAAAGTAGCTGTGAAAGTGAAAGTATTAGAAATACTCTGGTAATTCAGCAATGCCATCTAGTGTTCTAAGCACCACAATTTTCAAACTTTATGTACCTTTTTCTCGGAAATTTGGTACTTTTGATGTTGATCTTATCTTTCATGATTTAAACATTATCTGCCTTGATCGAGATAACTCAGTACTTTTGACTAATATTTGGTAAATCCCTATTAAGCCACCCTATTAAGCTCTTTATTTGGTATCGCGTACTGCATTTGTCGTGAAAACAATACTTGAACTACTCTTTGGCTTAGACTTTGGCTTCAACGGAGACATTGACTGTAGTTCTCCCGAGCCGAGCGAGCATACTTGTTGCCCGAAGGCAATTCCGAAATTGCATGTGCGACGATAAACGTCCATCGTTCCGGGAACAACAAACCAAGCGATACGTATTGCTGCATGTTCATTGAAGATTATCACGTATATGATTTTAGTAAGTCTACTACAGACGAAAAATTTACCAGCTCTGTTGGTAAGTTTATCTGCGAAACTTTATGTTACAAAATTTTAATTAAATTAAACAAGTGACATGTTACAATGATGTGAAACGTGTCAGGTAAAACAATCTTGTTACAGCACCAAGAAGGATTTTATACGTATTGTGTTGCAAGCATCGCTTAAAATTCACGTTCTTTACGATACTGATGCTCCAGGCAGCACTCTGTGGTTCCTGAGTGCGGAAAACTGGCTGCGAGATAGCACCGGCTCCCTGCGAGCATAAAGTCCTACAATCTATATCATTGATTTTACCAAGCTTATAAACATGTGAATAATTTTAAATATATAAGACGACAGGATACATTATATTTAATGCAAACTGTGGTCGGAACAAGTTTTCGTCGATCCATGTGCCACATGCTTTGCGTTCGGAAAACATTATAACTCTGTTAAAGTCCACAGCTGCTAGAATAAAATGGCACAGTAATAATTACATTAATGAATTGATGTGGAGACTGATCGTGGAAGAGTTATTAATACTTTCTTAGATTAGTATCGCAATAATTTTCCTTTAACCGACGATGCACTGGCCTGTTACGTGTCGCTTTAGTCATTAGGTGCCGTCTAAAGAAGTTAGCGTTTTATTTTAGCATGATTTATTCGATGCAGTGCACTATTTAGCGATATGAGCTACTCTTACTGACAAGCAACTAAGCTTAAAATCAATACATCTCCACCAAGGTGTGATTTAAGGCCTAAATTGAACAAATAATGATAATAAATAAAAATATTATTCAAATAATGAACAAAAAAATTATAATAATAAGTTGGAAGTCAAAACACGTCTTACGGAAAAAATCCACCTAACATAAAAATGCAGTCTTTGTCTTCGTATTCTTGAGGATCTTCCTTCCGTTTATGAAATAATCATTTTCTTATGCAACACCCGCGTATGCTTTATTTATTGCTTTCCTTTCAAATGGCTCTCTGCGAAAGCTTCAACCTGTGAAGCTCACGGGAGTCACCCATGAGCGTCCTCCACCAACCGTTGAGTGAGAGTGCCAATGTTTTCACGTGGTCTCTTTCTGTTCTCTCTCTCTTACCGGTCGGCCAAGTGATAACGCTATCGTCGGGGGTGAGTTTTTCCGCCACGGTTCCATTCGTAGGAAAACATAAAACAAGCGGTGGTTGGCGTAACGCTTGCTTCAAAACAAAGATTCAGTTCAGCGTGAAAAATCACATGATGCGGTTGAGTTTTTCGGTCTTTCCTGTTCCGTGTCTAGCTGGTTGTGTTAGTGATTTGTTGTAAATTCTGTCGTTCTAACGTGATACAGTGTTGGCGACGACACCACATACCCATTCAATGTCGCTGAACCTCGGCCAGCGGTTTTGTGAATGAAATGTGTTTGCATTATTAATCCATCACGGTCTGGATAGTAGAAGCGTGCCTGCCGGTGACGGTTCTTCCTTATTGGGACAATTCTTGAAAAGGGTTTTCCACTCGGGCGACTATCCCGCCCCCAAAATGTGGGTGATGTGAGAAAAACAAAAAAATAACTGTTATGGTTGTTGTTTTCTGTCTAAAGTGTGAATTTGCTGATGTGTGCTTGGTGAAGTTTATGTACCGGATTTGGCAGCTATCCCTTCGGGGAAAACTTGAGTCGTAAAAAGCGCCTGTCGAGTGTTTGTTTCGGTTGGCCTACATTTAATTTCGATGCTGTCCATCCAATTGTCGAACGTCAATATATTGATCGAACCGGCATAGGTATCAGAGATCTCATGCATAAAACATAGTGTCCAAGCCATATGAACGCGTTGTAAGTACTCTGTTTGCCGACGCATAACAAAAAATAAAAACGCAACCAACGGATTAGCTCTGTGCACCGAAAGCTACACTAACTAAGCAGAGGTGTTATTTCGGTGTTGGCGACAAAATGGAAAAGGATTTATCGAATGCCGCTGGTCCGGAGGAAAGGTAAATTTATTAAACATTGAATTTCCATCATTGCCGCAGTAACAATGGCCTTGCTGCTGGGCTTGTTTATCTTGCCGCACCCTTTCCTGTCGCATTTGGTTCACCCTTATGGACTTACCGAGGAGCTGTTGTTTGGGTTATAATTTGGGCTGACCAATTTAACCGAACAACGCTTATTCGCCTTTTTCACTGGTTAACTTGACTTGGTGGATATTTTCTATCCGAACTGTATTCCAGCGAATGAAATTGGATGCGAGGTAATAGTCTGAAAGATATATTGTTTTTGGGACTCGATGAAATTTGAGACTTAGGGACTATGGACGTGTGAAACGCGTGTGCGGTGCAGTGCCAAATGAAAAGTCGTTTCCAACTTTGTCTGCCCGACGTTTGACAAGTTGGTAGTGTGTACTTTGTTGCCCGCTAGAAACTCATTTGCGATGTATAACGCATTTTAATGAGTTTTGAGCTGAAAGAAGTTTCTATTACAAGATCTATACAGGATCTATAGTTATGCAGTGATTAAAACAGGAATTATAATTGAAAGCAGGATGATAACTTATGACATACTCATGTATACAATTTCAATAGCACTTTTACAGTAACTTGATATTTAGTTATGAGAAAGCCAGATTCACGACTTTTGTATTACGGATTATTATTGTACCGCATGACATAGTTGCTTACTACCGCAATTGAGAAAATATTTTATTACACCAAACATTAGTATAACATACGCAACGAAACAGTTGTGCTTTACGATTGTGCAGTAAAATTAATAGGCTTTAATGACCTTCAAACAACGATCAAAACAGTAGCTCAAATACGAGTGCTGAGTAATTACCCAAATTGGTGTGCCCGGAAGTTTTGAAGCAGCGTACTCGTAAACACTACGACACGAAAGGCGGAACTCGGAACAGTGTTGATACGAAATATATTTTCACTACATGGATTAAGTGAAAAACTGGTAATAGTTCACGGTTATTTTGGTTTAGTCCTAATAATGTTTGCGTGACGTCACGAAAGTACTTAGAAAGATTGTGTACAACAGGCGAGTGATCAGTGAAAAATAGGGCAATGACAATTGTTTCAGTTTTCGGACTGCTCTATTTGGTGAAAAATTTGTTTGTGAAGTTTTTGTGAAATCAACGCACTATGACTATTTTCTATAGCCGCACAAATATTTTGGGCTTGACTCCGGATATTTTCGGTTCGTCAATGTTGCTATATTGCTTCTTGTTGGCATTAATAGACCCATTGCACAATATTTCCCTAGATATTTTTGCTAGATTAAGATACAGACAGACAGACTGGGAGCTGTCGACTAAAATAGTTCAATTTTTCTGGCGTCGAACCAGGATTTTGTAGCCAAACTGGTAGGAATACTAGTGCTATTGATTTTATAACAGGTGTTTTGGTATTTCGATTTGAACAGAACCGAGCAACAAACAAACAATTTCTCATTAAATTAACGATTGCAAAGCAGTTTTATTCAACTTGGTGCTGAATAATTGCTCAACTATTTTCAATTTAAACTTCTGCTCAAACTTTGTTCATTCTCCTGTTCATACAGGAGAACTTATTCAGTTATAATAAAAGCCCAATTGATATTGCATAATACTGATTGAGATACGTTTATTCGATGTAAGTAGTAAAAATGCATATTTGGCCAATTTATGGTTTTCGTTAGACTTCTGCGGAGTCTTAGGTAGCTTGGTTCAAATATTTCAGGGAGTGATAGAGGACCACATTTGACGAAAAAAAATCTTCTTCGCATGTGGTCAAATCTCAATCATCAGAGAAATATTAAACATTTTTAGTTTTCGGTTCTGTTTGTCTTAAATTAGCTCTAGTGCAAAAACTATGATAGCTAACTCAATTTAATTCGTTGTTGTTTTGCATACGCGTCGGCTCGTATCCGTCGCACGCGGTGATCTAGTGTGATATGCGTGATATATGAATTCGTGCAGTTTACCGATACTAATTCATCGATACTCAACACGATACATGTGAAATTAAATTGCAACAAAACTGAAAGACAAAGGTGTTTCATGTCTAAGAATGAATTGTAGAATGGTCCAACAATAGTCCCATATCTAATTTAGTCCCTCCAGCCTAATGATTTCATACACTCACACATTGCATTTCTATTTTTAACTCCAAGTGAAGACATTGGCCTAATGTATACGTATAATTTTGCTGTAAAATGAAAATTATAATTGTTCATTTTTATGTATTCTTTTACTTGCTCTCGAACTTGCTCCATATGGATAGTTTTTGATGTGAAGAATAGTGTTCATTTAAACAACACAAAACTTAACCAAGTGTCTATCCAGCATTAACACGACATATAAATTATTATTGAGTGTTAGGTAACTCGGTGCAAATATTTCACGGGGTGAAGGAGGACTTACTTACTTATTCAGCCGAGAGCCGGGGTAGCTCTTGCCGTATCAAGAATTCCTCTCCATTGTACTCGGTCCTGTACTCGTCGCCAATTCGTTGCGCGACTCGACACACGCAAGTCGGCTTCAACCTGGTCGAGCCATCTAGCACGTTGAGTCCCTCTATTCCTGGTGCCGGTGGGGTTCTTGAAGAGAACGGATTTCACTACACAGTCGTCCAGCATCCTTGCGACGTGGCGTTTCCCAACTTTCGCCAGGTGTACGATGGGAATCTCTCCAAGCAGTGCCTGTAGCTCGTGATTCATACGCCTCCGCCACTCTCCGCTTTCCGTCTGTACTCCGCCAAAAATAGTCCGCAACACCTTTTGTTCAAAAACGGCAAGTGCACGTATGTCTTCCGTAAGTAAAGTTACTGTCTCAAGTCCGTAGAGGACTACCGGTCTGATTAGCGTTTTGTACATCGTCAGCTTTGTGCGGCGGCGTATGCTCCTTGATCGAAACGTCTTGCGAAGGGAAAAGTAGGCTCAATTTCCAGCTTGAATGCGTCGTTGGATCTCCTTACTCGTATTATTGTCGGCGGTGACCAGAGATCCCAAATATACGAACTCATCAACCACTTCCAGTTCATCGCCGTCAATAGTCACTGTCCGTGGGAGGCAAACGTTACTTTCTCGGGAGTCTCTTCTTCCTACCATATATTTGGTTTTCAACGCATTAATTTGTAACCCTATCCTCCTAGCCTCCGTCTTTAGTCTGGCGTAGATTACCTCCACCGTCCCGCGGTTTCTAGTAATGATGTCGAGGTCGTCTGCAAAGGCTAGGAGTTGGCTACTCTTACTGAAGATCGTTCCCCTCGTTTCGATGCCCGCTCGCTGGATCACACCTTCAATAGCGATATTGAATAACATACAGGACAGTCCATCCCCTTGCCGTAACCCTCTGCGCGATTCGAACGGGCTTGAGAGTGTCCCCGAAACGCGCACGTAGCACATCACTCTTTCCAGAGTAGCCGCGTCAGTTTGTCCGGAAAACCGTACTCGTGCATTATCTGCCATAGCTGTTCGCGTTCAACGGTATCGTAAGATGCTCTGAAATCCACGAAAATATGATGCGTGGGCACGTTGTACTCTCGACATTTCTGAAGGATTTGTCGGAGAGTAAAAATTTGATCCGTAGTAGCACGGGCCCTCATAAAGCCCGCCTGATACTGCCCTACGAATTCTCTTGATAGACGACGCACCAGAATCTGGGAGAGCACCTTGTAGGCGGCGTTGACCAGCGTAATTCCGCGGTAGTTACAACAGTCTAGCCGGTCGCCCTATTTGTAGATGGGACAGACTACGCCTTCCATCCACTCTTCCGGTAGTTTCTCTTCTTCCCAAATCCTTGAAATTAGCCAGTGAAGTGCCGTTGCTAGCGGTTCTTGGCCATTTTGGTAGAGTTTTGCCGGGAGTCGGTCCTTTCCGGCGGCTCTATTATTCTTCAGCAGACCGATTTCTCGTCGGATCTCTTTGAGATCGGGAGCCGGTACGGTATTGTCATTTGTAGGTACTCCGAGGTTAACTTCCATTGCGTCTCCTGCTGCTATATCGCCGTTGAGGTGTTCATCGAAGAACTGCTTCCACCTGTCGACCACCTCGCGCTCGTTTGTGATAAGATGCCTTCCCTCGTCCCTACACATGTCAGGATTTGGTGTGAGGGCCTTGCGAGTTTGGTTCACCTTCTCGTAAAACTTGCGGGTATCATTAGCCCGGAATAGTTGTTCAAGCTCCTCACGATCTCTGTCCTCCTTCTGGCGCTTTTTTCTTCTCAGGATCGTGGTCAACTCATTCCTCGCTCGTCGATATTTGACCAAATTCTCTCTCGTGGATATGCTCAGATAGTTTTCCCAAGCTTTTTTTCCCTCTCTATCGCTTTTTGGCTTTCCCCGTCAAACCAATCATTTCGTGCACTCGAGGTTTCCACACCTAGCAACGCGGTTGCGGCCTCGTTGACGGCCGAGCGTATCCTACTCCATCCGGTTTCGAGGTTCGAAGCATCTAGCTCCACAGAGGAAGGCAGAGCTTCATCCAGTACGCGCGCGTAGTTTTCGGCAGTTCGCGGGTTGTGTAGTTGCCGAATGTTTAGCCGAGGAGGGCGATTTTGTCGTGAGGTATAAACCGTCGATAGTTTTGAGCGCACATGTACTGCTACTAGGTAGTGATCCGAGTCAGGTGAAGGAGGACTACATTTAACAAAATAATCCTTCTACGCATATGGTCACAAACGATGGATAAATCTCAATCATTACAAAGTTATTAAGCATTGTTAGTTATCGGTTCTGCTTGCTTTAAATTAGCTCTAGTACAAAGTATGCTTGCTAGCTCAATTCTGTTGCTTTCATTCGAAAGCTGAGAACATTTTGTACTGAAAATTGTTACTAAACTTTCTATTTCATGAAATTAAATAACTTTTTAGAAGCAAAAGACTTTGAAATAAGGGTTTTTCGAGGGGTTTTCATCAAATTTCTAAATGAAAAAGCGTGATAAAGTTGATTACTTTTATCTACCAATTTGAAGCTTTGGTATTATTCTACAATTCGTTCTTTGATGTGAAACACCAATCTCTTTCAGTTCCGCTGGAATTGAACTTTAAATGTGTTGAATTGGTAACTAAAAAAGTTGAATTGGTAACTGAAAACTGCGCGAATTCATACATCACGCAGAGCACATTAGATCACTGCGTGCGATAGACACGGTCTGACGCGTATGGAAAACAACAACGAAACAGACTTCTCGGGTCTCTTTAGAACGCTTCTGAAAACAATTCCAGTATCAAAATGTATTCTCCGGAAGAACTCTCGAACATTCACCTTTGTTCTGGCGTCGTTAATTGTTAATCATCGACAGTCCAGTAGGAGTATGTTTGTAGTTTTTCCGACCGTCGACTACCCGTACCCGTACCCGTAAACATAAATCCAGAAAAGTTCGTTTCGTTATGCAATGCTTTTAATTCAGCAACTTTTACGACAATGCACCATCGCTTCCGAGAAAGAACGTTATTTTCAACAAGGCTTCGAGCAGAGTAATATCAGGAAGTGGCGTCAGCGATTGACCATGTAATTTTGTGAATTGTAAGACATTATCCCAAGCCAAGCATAAGCCAAGTTGCGCCACAGCCCCGTGCCACACTGGAAGGTGTGGAGCGTGCTGAACCGGGTAAAAATGCGTCCTTTCCACTCTACAGTTTCAAGAGTTGTTGCTTGCGAATAAACCTAAGCAGCTTGAGTTTTGCACGATTATCTAAGGAAAGTGGAATCTTCAAATGAAAAACATTTTTGATGCTATTATGGTTTTTATATGCGGCAGACCGTGCCCGGCGTCGCACGCGGTGATCTAGTGTGCTATGCGTGATGTATTAATTCGCGCAGTTTTCAGATACTAATTCAACATTCGAAACGATACATTTGAAATTCGATTGCAATGAAACTAAAAGAGATAGGTGCTTCACATCAAAGAACGAAATGTAAAACAATACCAGAACTTTAAATTGGTAGATGAAAGCAATCAACTTAACCGATTTCCTCCCACTCTTTTATCGACTCTAGGGACAGCTAGGTTTGAGGTATAAACTTGAACCCAAAAAATCGACCTGCTTTTAAACAAAATCTAGATGTTACATATAATAAAATTACAACTGTGTAAACATAACAAGTCCTGCAAACTTTCAGCCAGCTCAAATTAGCAACTTTGCCACTGGAAGGTGGAGGCGAAAACAGGAACGTCAATGCCAGTATTTCTGGATTCGAATCGAATGTTCTAATCTTTTCAGAACAATAAAGCTTTGTTAAAACTGCATACCCCCTACTCCTTCCCTCCACCCCACCACGCTGTAAGCCCTAGCGCTGAATTCTTTTCAGCGTACCGTAACGGGACATAGAGTCAAAATTAAAAATGCGGTTGTCTGACGTGTCTGCGGTTTTTTCTTAGTAAATCTAAGAAAAAGAAGAAAAAGTTCTTAGTAGATTCTTGAAAGTTTCAGTTTGTTATCTCTGCTGGAAAAAGTGTGGTGCTTTTAATGGGTTAATGACGCTTTTGGAGTAGAAATTTGATGAAAAATTTTGCTTCTGAAAAGTTATTTAATTCCACGAAATAGAAAGTTTAAGGACAATTTTCAGTACACAATTTTATCTGCTTCCGAATGAAAGTAACAGAATCGAGCAAAACAGAGCCTCACAACAACTCATAGACTATATCTCGCTATCATGTGAAGTGATTTGCAGCCGAAATAACGTTTTGCAAATTATTTAGGTATAGGTACACAGCATCACGGTTCGGAATGCTTTTACCATATCTGTCAAAACTGCATTTGTGATACAATTTGCTTGTTGCTGTGTGATATGGAATGCCGGACCTAAAAAGAGATTTTTTTATTTATCATCCCTCATAAATTGCGGTAAATCTGAAATATTCATTCTACGAGATTGCTGCAAACTATAGAGGCATAAATCCTCATGCTATTGGCGTTAGCTAGTTATACCTGGGTCCGAGGCAACGGCCGAAAACTTAATGAATAACGAAGATGCATGACGAAAAATAACTATAGCTATCGTGAAATATTTCCCACTAGTAGGATGATGCATCGACAAACAAGAAAAATATATTTTAAAGCGAATTGCATCATACAGAACATAGTGGAAGGTTTTGTGGAAAGCTTTTTGCAGATGATATTTTTTCTGGATTACTGGGTAAATTTGTTTACATTTTCTTACAAAAATAGTTTGCAAAATAATTGCTGCAATTTATGAAGAATGATATAGTGTTCAGGAAAATTAATTCTTTTCGACCATAATCCATATGTGCCTCTTACTTTATTAATAGATGCATTATTTTTTCAATCAAATAGTTGCTGAAGGCCGCATTGAACTGACATTGACATTCCGTATAACCGCAAACATTTTTGTTGCTAAAATCGGTTGGAGGTATCATGGCGAAAACGGCGATTTTTTGATAAAATCCAGCATGGCGGTCAAATCCAAGATGGCCGTTGATTTTTTTCACTTCGTTTATAAACCCTATCTCGCCTCTTTACAAAACCGTGTCGTTTGTAGTTTGTTTCATAGCAAATTTTGGAAATATCACAATAATTACAAGAAAATTGTAAACATTGCTACAAATAACTGGTTGTTTTATACAGTTAATGCCATTGCGCCCCTAATTTTATGAATGTTTCTTGTAGCATTTTTTCTCAGCTGGTGGTCTTAAAATTAAGATTGGTTGGGGAGCTCATGGTGAAAACGGCGATTTTTTGATAAAATCCAATATAGCGACCAAATCCAAGATGGCCGCCAAAATTTTTTTTACTCCATTTAAAAGCCCTGTTTTTCTTCTTTACAGAACCGGGTTATTTGTTAGTAATTTCATGGCAAATTTATGAAATATCACATGATATAGATCTCAAGGTTTGCTCAAAATTTAACTTTTTTGAATTTGTTAGGCCCCTTGGCGAACGAGGGGTTCACTATTTCGAGGTATCAAAAGTGTAATTCTTATTTTTCAACCTTTTTCAACCAATTAAGCGCAAAAGTTCCAATATTTGAAGACCTCGTGTCAGTAGTGGCCCTGTTTCAGCGAGAATTACTCGTATTACCTTCACCATAAAAACCGCTATGAATATTGCAATGAGGTGCTGCTATAAAAAAGCCATATGGAATGATCTCTCCAGAGAATTTTTGGAGTACATTAAAACTATAATAATAGGATATAGTCTTACATGAAATTTAAAATACAGCCAACATTGCTGGGTTCGTTTCTTTTTAACATAAATTAAAATTGATTTTTATCCTCATCAGCAACTTGGTAAAGTATAATGTAATGGACATTTTGGTTTTCATATATTTTTATCATAAAACTGAGGAATGATGTATTACTATTTTACAGAATGCGGAATAAATAAAACCAGTAACTTATTCAATTCGCTTCAAGCTTATAATACAAATAATTGAAGCATCCAAGCATGTGTTATGTTGTCATCCATAGTTGTCGAATTATTTTATCGAACAACGCATTTCATTATGCGTATTTTGTTAACAAAAAATGGGTTTTAATTAACCGGGAACAGTAGCCTTTCATTAACATAACATTACCAACTGAAAATGACGTTGAATAATAATTCCACGTACGTAATTGCATTTTCATTCATGAGAGTTGAACAGGGGCTCAATTGTCGACTGAAATAGTTTTGTGCTTATGAAGAGAAAAGCCTGCTGCAGGTTGAGAAAATTTGATTATTTTTCAACGAATATAAATAGTGCCTCAAATCTCACTCTAAACATCATATCTTCACCTTCGCTTATATTTAAGTCGATTCAGAAGAAACTAGATGCATATTTTCTTTGTAATCCGAGTGGGTCCCTTCTCGTGTTGCCCATTATTTTTGAAGAAAATGGATTTAAATTTAATGTGTGCTGTTGGAAAAATATTATATGTTCAAATCAAATGAATTATGTTTTCGTTTGTGTAATGGGAAATTAATTCTCAACCTTTACAAAAATTTCTACATTTTTTTTTAAATTTTATGATGACGTTGTTACAATATAGGTACTATACTTGTTCGAAACTTTTGAAGCGCAGTGGATAGAAATTTTATTAACAATCAGCATCCTCAAATGCAACGTAATCACGTTCCACCGCAAATTGAGCCCGACTCTCTGCAAAATTACTCAGTTTTGAGGCATGCACTGCTCTGGTGTTCGTTTCAAACTTAGGGGTAGGTACAAGATTGCGTGGATCGAAACGATACAGAAAAAGTTTCCTACGGTTCGCTCTTCACATATTTAGTACCCTATCCTGAAGCACTTACCTCCATGTGATGATGATGCACGGTACAAATTATTGAAACTCAAAACACTAGAAAAGAAACGTACGACAGCCCAAATTTTGTTCGTTCATAAGTTCTTGTGCAACGATACTAGAACAGCTGAATCCCTGCGCTCTAGAACGAGCTCCTCGAACGAGGAACTTTCTCCATCTCGAGGCATGGAGAATTAACTACGGTCAGTTTAACCCAATCATATACCTATGTGGCAGTCCAGTGCACGAGTTGTTCGATTTTGAGTTATCTATCGACGCTTTTGAAAGATGGTAGTTGTGTTCAGTTTTTGATGTATATAGTAATTAGCATCTTTTGTTTGCTTTAGTATCCCGTGTCGAATAAATTTTTTTTAAATAAGTCCATTACAAATATTTTATACAGTTTTGTTCCTTCCTTTGTTGGATAACTGTAAGGGGGGGTTGGGGAAACCTCTAGCAAAAAATCTTTATCTAACAAAAAAAACTCTGCGTTTAAGCATAACGTGCGTCTGCGTTTTAAGCATAACGTACCCGGGGGCAAGTGGAACCTAAAAATTGCATAAATAGGGTTTATTCCACTGTGTAACTATCACTAACGTTTAATTACAAAAAGGAGAATTTTCAAAATCATTCCAATTTGATTGAAAAGTATAAAATAATAGAAAATTGTGTATGTTAATCTATAACAATGTTGAAGTAGTGAAAAAAGTAATCAAAGACAATATGCCGTATGAATAAAACAGTTTGCTTTGCTTTTCCCGTGTAATCGTAAGGGGGCATTTGCTCTAACTCTTTTATTCATACGGCCTAATGTTTCTCCGAATGGTTCATCCAAACACGCCGTTACAAAATCAGATTAGGCTTTTAAAGCACAACCGACGACTTCTAGTCAATTACTTGGCAGCCTGGTCTCTGTAGCTCTGGGCTTACAGCATGTTTCCCACAATCCAAATAATTTTTGTGTACGCTGATCATTTTAATACAGAGGTGCATCTTTCAAATCTGGTACCAAAGCAAAGAGTAGAACAACATCGATTGCATAATTTGCACGGGCATCGTGCGAATCGCAAAAAAACAATGTTTTGGGGTAGCAAATACGAAAAACATGGTTCTTCCATTTTTATTCCCTTTATTTATATCATGTTCATGTGTGCTTATAGCATATTGCCACAAGGTTATGTGGTTACATCAGAAATTGATTGAAATTTTGTTTGAACAATACTAAAATGAGTATGCGAACAATCACAAAAGCTTTTACTTGTTATTATATGTATTTGTATACCATATAAATATCACACTTAAAAAAAGTGCCGAAGACAGCAAAATTTTGCCGAGATTTGGACAGCCGAGCGATCGGTAAAATTTTTTATGATGCCAAATGTTAGTAAAGATCCGTAAACGTCGATTTCCAAAACTAAAATTTGATCCGAATGCTCGACTGTACAAATCTTGGCAAATTTTTCTGAGTTTTTTAAGTGTGTAAAAAGTGTCAAAAGCAGCACCATATAACTCATGCCAGTTTTGTTTTTTATTCAGTTTTTAAGTCATTCAGTTTTTAACTCATTCGTTTGTATAATTACCGTTACCGTTAGTACTGCCTTCATTTCATCCTTTAATTATTATTTTAGTCTCTTCTCGTACACTTTATTAAATTTATGTGGTTCCCATAATATTCCCTTTTTTATTATGGTACCGTAATAAAATATAAAAAAAACAGCATGAAAAATGCCACGTGCTCCACAAGTAGTTTATTTATATATTCTTCGATCATACAGCAGAAGTGCTTGAATGGTAGTTGAGTTATGTAAAGGTTGAACACAAAAATAACCGGACACGAAGTTCTTGTTTGAGTAAAATTATGCGTCTTAATTTTTATTTTTTAAAGCATACCGTATACATTAGTGAGTTTTCACCGAACATCAAGTTCTTTTCTCGATTGAATTCCTGCTTGTCGATTACAGCCCGACCTTTTTGCAGCAGTTTGCCCTTCGCAATCGCAATCAATATTCATCATTATCCTCAATCGGCATTGTACTAAATTTGAACTTCGACTTGGACATGAACATAGTCTTGGGCATAAACTGGGACTGGGACTTGGACTGGGACTTGGACTTGGACTTGGACTTGGACTTGGACTTGGACTTGGACTTGGACTTGGACTTGGACTTGGACTTGGACTTGGACTTGGACTTGGACTTGGACGTGGACTTGGACTTGGACTAGGACTTGGACTTGGACTAGGACTTGGACTTGGACTTGGACTTGGACTTGGACTTGGACTTGGACTTGGACTTGGACTTGGACTTGGACTTGGACTTGGACTTGGACTTGGACTTGGACTTGGACTTGGACTTGGACTTGGACTTGGACTTGGACTTGGACTTGGACTTGGACTTGGACTTGGACTTGGACTTGGACTTGGACTTGGACTTGGACTTGGACTTGGACTTGGACTTGGACTTGGGCTTGGACTTGGACTTGGGCTTGGACTTGGACTTGGGCTTGGACTTGGACTTGGACTTGGACTTGGACTTGGACGTGGACTTGGACTTGGACTTGGACTTGGACTTGGACTTGGACTTGGACTTGGACTTGGACTTGGACTTGGACTTGGACTTGGACTTGGACTTGGACTTGGACGTGGACTTGGACTTGGACTTGGACTTGGACTTGGACTTGGACTTGGACTTGGACTTGGACTTGGACTTGGACTTGGACTTGGACTTGGACTTGGACTTGGACTTGGACTTGGGCTTGGGCTTGGACTTGGACTTGGACTTGGACTTGGACTTGGACTTGGACTTGGACTTGGACTTGGACTTGGACTTGGACTTGGACTTGGACTTGGACTTGGACTTGGACTTCTTCTCCTCTGTTGGGTATTCTTACCACTGGGTCCATTATTTTGAACTATTGTGGTATGCCGTGATTTATTATTTTACTTTACGCTTCAAGCTTACCTATCACTTATTAAGGAAGTGACAAGGTGGTAGCTGGAGCGAGACATGTGCCAATCAGGGATGACTAGGCTTATGAACCTATTTATCCTGATCGGCGACGCAAACCAGATCTTCCCTTCTTGAGATACTGCAGTCTGCGTACTATTTGTGCTCCACAATTGCAAAGCAAGTGTTTCGAGGTTAAATATCATCTTGTACTAAACCGTGATTCCGAAGATGATATTTGCTCGGACAATGTTCTGTCGCAAGATCGGTAAGTTTGCTGAGATCTCTCTTATTGAGACTCAGCAACTTTTGAGTAACCCAGGGTGGATACTCGACGTTATATATTTTTGGATTGTTTGAGCGATTGTACAGCCATCCTACTGGCCAGAACTGTTCGGCTCTCCTTTTGTTTCATCCCACCCTCCAGCACACAGTCAGAGATCAGGCAGAGTGAATCTCTACCCGTGAGTGGAGTTGGAGCGAGTCGGCAGAGCGAGCTTGCACGGTAAGAAATCGTCCACTGCATCAGTGACCGGCTTGATGCAGCAAGGGTAAATTGCTGTGGAGGGCGCTCGGGTACTCCACAGACTCCATTGCGGCGAGAGAATTTATAGAACCCCTTCCACCATTCATCCCTCGGCACGGGTCGCGTCACACCTTGGATTAGGGGTTTATCCATTCAAGTTTTTACATAATAGCCATGGATAACAGCTATTACAGCCATCTCCTTTAGGGGCTTTAGACCCTCTGCTTTGGTTCCTGGGAGTCGAGAGAACCGTCCTGCAGGCGGAGAGTTTACACTTCAGCTTTCGCATGAGTGCCCCCTTCTCTGTCCGCATACGATCCTAGTTTCCACCGGTTGTCAGATTTCCACTAAGGAACGTGTCCCGGATGCTACCACGAGAAGATAGAGAAAGAAGTTGCTGGATAAGAGGCTGTGGAACCTCATGATGGTTCTAGTGCATTATTTAACCATTTACCATCCTGGACTTGGACTTGGACTTGGATTTGGACTTGGACTTGGATTTGGTAGAGTTTAATTGTGATAATGATTTTCTTTCGTTTAGTTATTGTATTCCACTAAGACGCTCGCTACTCAGTTTTGTTGAAAACCTATCTTCAAGCATAATCCGCCTTCGCTCATTTCGTTTAACTGAATCGTACACCGCTTTTAAGTCTAGAAACTAATGATGAGTCCACAAGTATGATTCTCAAAATAATGGAATTCAATGAAATTTTGAAATTTTTTACTCACAAACTAAATGGCAGCATTTGTTATGTGTCCGGACTCTATCGTGCTAAGTCTTTATTTTCCGTTTATATCACGAGAAACATTTGATGGCTCTCGTTATTTTTAGTGGAACTCATGTGTCGGCAGAATGCACTTAAACATCGCTTGCCGACGAAGTATGTGTCGTTCCTCCGAGTATGGTATAATGCAGAGGAAAATTTAATTGTTTCATGTCAAAGCAGCATTTACCCAAATGGTGATTAGCAGAAAAGTTGCGTGCCTGCTTGCGGTAGTGTAAAACTGTGAATTTTTTTTATGAACAGCTGTTCTGCATGCTATGTGCTTAATTTTAGTGTCTTGTATAAGCGTAAAACGTGCCAGACAATGGATCAAATGAACAATACGGTATCACCGAAAGTCGATGTTTTGCTATCTCTAAGAGGTGTTATGCAAATTGATATGCTCGTAACATGCAAAGGTAGAAAATAGAATTACAGGAAAGCGTGCTTTTGTGAAAAAAAAAACTGCTGGTATTTTCGTATAGACAACAATTATTTAAATTAGAAGCACATCATTCTAAATGACATGATATAAATGCATGAAACACTTTGAAGTGATAAGTGACAATTGGTGACAGATGTACAAAAGTTATGTATTATGGGACCGTATATGTACAGAGAAGGAAATAAATAATTGAACATTCCAATTTAAAAGAACGTTTTATATTTTACTATTTTCGCAGAATTTTAAATGTCAAAGTGTTTACGAACTGTTACTATTTTAACAGAACTAGTGGTAGAAAACCAAACTGATATTCTGAAATACAAATAACCTGTTAAAATTCCCAACATTTTCAATGTCATTAAAAACAAATTTTTAATAAGAACTTTTCCCAAAAAAAGAATTCGTAGCTTGTGAATTTCGTTTACACATCGGCAGAAAAAATACACCCTTTTTAAACCCTACACGCCCATATAGGTATGTGTATGGGTCACCTCCCAAACAATATTGAAATCGACAAGCAATAAATTTGGCTGCCCCACTTTCGCTGGGGCAATTCGTCTTGTGTTGTGAGTAAAAAAGGTGAAACATGTGGCATCTGCTACAACAAGTAAGGGTTATGTCAATATTTTCACCTACATCGCTGACATTGGTTTTTCAGTCGATCGGGTATTTTTTTAAATTTTCGACAATGTGTGCCTACTCTTGTTTGTTGTCTTAGGTATTTCAATTAAGTTAACACTTTGGTCTTAAACAGTGGCTGTTATCCTAAAAATAACCCAAAAATAATTTGATGAATGTGATTGGTTTCGGCTTTGGTAGTCCATATATTCTCCATGCTGAAACTCTGTACCTACTGGTTCTCGTTCTCGTGTCTGGTTGCAATCGAAAAAAAAAGTTTCTCGAACGGCGAATGAAAATAATTTACGTAGAAAATGTCAATCTAAAGAAGCAGATTGCTACATTGATTTAGCTGCTCTTTTCTAATGATCAAAGTCCTCGTTAATTAACCTGTCGAACCCCATAATCATTTTGATATTCAATAAATAATTATTAAATTATGTCTAGGCTGTCGTGAAAGAGGGTTTAAGAAAGGAGCAAGCAAAGAAGTAAAGTGACGTATCGATTTTTTATGATAACATAATAGAAGTGATTTATGTGAAACCTGAAATGAAATGTTTTACATCATCCTTGATTTAATATTATAAACAAATTAATTAGATGTGTTTTAAAATTCATGACGTTTCATTCACTTTTTGATATTGAAAATTAATTCCGTAACAATTGATATCGTATCGGCTTTTTATTTGCTTCCTGGAGCATATGAGTATAAATTTTACTTCAATTGATTGATTTTCCCTTGAATGGAAGTATTCGAAGCAATTTGAAGAATTGTGCTGCCTCCGTTTTTTGCGTTTACTCTTCCTCCATCATTGCCTAACCATTTGCAGTTCCGACATGTCTGTGGAATACAATGTTCTCCACGCAACACTGAAGTTGATACGATACACTTTTCAATCATTCGTTTCCCAAGAACCGCCCCAAAGTATGGCGGTTCATAGGAAGCAGTCATCCTTGAAGCTTTCTTTTGTCTTCGACTGCGCTGCCTGCCGGAAATGTAAGATTTGTTTTCACTTTCGCTAGAGCAAAAGCTTTTCCAATAACGAAAACAAACCTGGAATTGCATATCTATGATAATATAAGGAACAGAACACTTGAAGAAATCACAATATGTTTTCCAATTTCGATTGTAATATTAAAGGGTAAACCTTCTGCGTTGTTATTGGAGAAAAAAGGCAACATATGAAATTTGCAAGCGGAAAAAAGGAGTTCGGTTGGTTAGGCTGACGAAACAGTGAAATGCTTTCACTGTTTTCAGCTGTGTATGGAATAAAAACTGGCATTTATTTACCCCGCGTTGCTTGAGCTATTACAAATGCTGGTATTTACCCCAAAGTTAATGTGAGCGCACCTTACAAGTTACAATATTACGTCCGTTAGAGCCCAAATATGAAATATATTTCGTGGTTTTAAGATATTGTGAAATGATCTAAAAGCGTATGAAGTTTCTGACACCTGACAAACATGAAGCTAATTTGATTTCATTGATTAGAATCGAACTTGATTTGAATTGATGAATTGATTGAATTCGAATTTGATCGTGTCCTTTAGTTGACGTTGGTCTCATAATCATTTAGGTGATATCATTTTTCCCGACGGTCTTTACAATCGTGTGGTAGTTTGTACTTATCCTTTCCGCCTTAGCACAGATTGCTAGCCCCCACTAGCAACAATGGCTTAATTTTTTAAGCTTCGGAAAAACTTAAATTTTAACGAAAGCTCGAGTGAAATTTTAATTTTCATCGTTTTAACCGGATTCCATGCATTAATTTGCACTTGATTTCAATTTTCTAATAAAATAAAAAGTCAAAATAAATATCGGCTTCACCCGGTTATGTGCGCTTATTTCGATAATGGAAACAAATACATTCCTGTACATTACTTTTTTTTCATTGGTATTGTTTTGATTTTTAACATTGATTGGTTCAAGCTAATTCAAGCTATTATTCATAGATGATATAGATAACGCTGTACTCTGCATAAATCAAACCAATAGTTGTGATTTGTGACAGAGAAAATCGTGCCGGGGGGCTACTCCACGTGTGCACACGCAAATCGCTTGTATCGCTTTGTCACATTAGCACTTCCATCCTGTACATTACGTAATTTCATAATTGAACGTTACTCTCGCTATCGGTCCTACTGGAGGCAGCCGTTTGACTCCATTCGTGGGGTGATGTAGAGTAGTGAAAATGACAGTCAGCCAGTTAAAGTGCTTTTCTATAGTGTCAGTTAAATCTGATTAAAGTGATTCATTGCTTGGTAGGTACGCTTATGTTGGAATGAAGTCTTTGCATGCAACATTTTCTGTATGTGTTCGACAGTTACGTGATTTGGTTATGTCCTTGTGGCAAAGCGTGGCGAGACGAAGAACAGAAGTGTACCGAATGCAACAGACTTATTTCTAATATCACAAAGAGGAAAGTGTATAGTCAAATAATGGACCGACAGTAATAAACAGAGTTGAGCAGAGTAAAGCAAGTGATAAAGCGATGGAAAACTTGACTGCTGTTCAAAGTAGTTTTCATCTAGCAGCTAAATGTTAAAGAGTCAGAAGCTTGGTTTTCACACTACGTCTGTTTACAGTTACTGGCGTGGAAAGCAATAAATGAAAATAAAAAATAAACAAACCAGCTTTAGGTTTATCTCTAGTTGAATATGTCGGAAGGAGATCAGTTAGCTGCAGTGGTTCGAAAGTTATAACTTTTCAAATTTAGGAAGGTGGCTAAACATAGCGTTTTTGATACCACTCGCAGTCAAAAAGTTCCGAGTAAAAAATTATAGGCCTAATTGTTTTTAGAGGAAAAAGGACTAGACTTTATCCTGTATAATTGCTGTGCGATGTTATTTGCGCTTAATAGTTAGCTTTTCTTTTTGTGGAGTATAAGATCCAAATAAGAAATTAAAGGATCTATAATAAAAATGAAAATATATTCTTGGATTATTTGACACACCGATTCTCTTCATGTAAGATTTTAAACTTAATGGGTTTCTATTTTTTATATTTAGGATTTTAGACTTCATTTCCAACAATCCGTTACGGTCCTTCAGAATTCTATGGGATTCTTGAATCTTTGAAGTTTTAGATTCTTGTAATTTTGGATTGAAAGATTCGTGGAATCTTTGTTTATAGTTTTATGAATTATTTATGAATTTTTTAATTTAAAAATTATTGGATCCTTGCGTTTTTTGACAGATGGATTCTTGGGTTCTCAGATTTTTGGACACAGAGATATTTTCTTCCTAGGATTTTTAAATTTTCGGATCCACAATTCCCCAAATGGTGGAGATGGAATTTTTAAGCGATTGAATTTCTGCACTATCAAAATCCAGAAATCTTTAATTTTCGGGATTCTTGTGTTTATGGATACTAAGGTTCCGGGCTAGTTAGATTGTTGGGTTCCCACGAACATCAATTCTTCGGTCCTCGAATTTGTTTTGAATTTTGAGCTTTCAAATTCTTGGATTTTGGTATTCTTGCATTCATAGATTTTGCATTCCCCAATTTGTGGACTATTGGGTTTTTGGATTTTTTGATTCAGTCTGTTCTTCGATTAATGGAATCTTAGATTCTAAGATTCTCACATTACTCAGTACTAGGGTTTCTGGATTCTTGGTACCCGGATTATTCTTGGGTTATTAAATTTTCCAATTCACAGTTTCTCCAGTTTTCAGATTTTTGGATTCCTGTTGGGTATGAAATGGGGAAGGCAAATGAGGAGCGTCCAATATAGCTCTAGCCATCCCAAGCCCCTACCTAGCGCCTCCACGTGACTTTACCTGGTAATGCTCTATTGAGTAGCCAAGCTGTGCGATGCTGGGTGGTTCCCGGTTGCCTAATCTCAAAACCGCGGTTTTGAGCAGACGGCGGAGCCACACGGCCTAGCTTAATTATTTTTTTCGTTTTAGCTTATGAAGCATCTCCTGCTATATAGTAAAAACTTTGGCCAAAACGAGTTTTAATACTGCACATGGATACCAGAATGAAAAATTAAATTAACTATTAGAAGCACTTATGGAACCTCAAAGAACGCTACTCTATTCCATACAAAGGACTGCTGGTGAGATTGTTCTAATTTTACCTCTCATCGTAATATCATATTATTAACAGAGTTTTGTTTTTCGGCTTTGCAGTCAAATTGCTCATAAAAACGAACGTTTTTCTTCTACTTCCGACGTTTCGATTTGTATTAAATCTTTTTCAAGAATTCTATAAAAAATGCATTTACAAAAATTGTTTGGTTAATATAACATTTACGCTCACTGAAAAACCGAAAACCGAAAAACAAAACTCTGCAAAGATACTCAGTCGAAAGCTACAATAACATATTATTAACAGTATTATTATTGATACCATAAATGTGGAAGGCTGCATGATGGAGTGGATTGCCAACCTGAATTCTTAAGGTCTGAAGCAAATATGGCACTTCTAAACTCAAAACAAACAAATCATCACGTGGGTTAAAGTTGGTTCAGCGAAATTGGAAGGATCCTAATGCTGGAAGGCGACTCTCATAACCCCGGAATGCGCACAAGTGCCTCTGCTTGTGGGTCCGCCCAATCGCTTTTGGCCCTTCTGTAACAGCATTAGTGTGAAATTTATTTGATAATCAAAGTTGGATCTACTGTAATTCTACCCACATACATTGGCAAGTCCTTGAAATGATGGAGGCTTTCCCCTACTACTACTACTACTTTTCAGATGTTTGGATTCCTGTTGACTTGTTGGTAAGACACTACTGGTTTAACAAGCCAGTCGTTGTATGTTCGAATCTCGACTGTTAGAGTGAATAGGATCGTTGCGCTGTCCTAGCATTGTCCTGAACATTAACAGTTGGTTGGGAAGTCTGTTAAACAAAAAACATCAGAGGGGTTGTGTACAAGACACGACCGCATATATAGGTGACGCAGGACTACGTAAGTCGCTTTATAGTGATAGTAGCATGTATTCGTGCTTGTTATCATTTGATTCTTCATGTATACATGCTATATGCAACAAATATACATGCTACATGCGTTGTATGTAACATTTATCAAAGTAGTAACATTGCATACGTTCAATTCTCAAAAGATTGTGCATTTGAAAACAATTTAACAAAATCAAGAACACAAACTATTACTTTCCTGCTACCTTACTGAAATTAATGATTGTTTTTATTATCCATGGTTTCCCACGTTGAAAGGATTTTACCAATTCAATCCTATTTTATCAACAGCACATCTTTTCACTACACTTCTAATGAAACGGCAAGCATGCGTATTCATACAGAGTCGTATTATAACCGAACACTACAGCTGTAGCACATTTTTCCAACACAGATATCAAATTCACCGAGGTTTAATAGTCACGCAGTAAAGAATTTGCGATCTGTTGGGACAACGAACTTGTGTTATTTTTTCTGGCACACTTTCCTAACACAGACATCAAATTGGACTAGGCTTAATCGCGTTCGTAAGAAATCTGTTGGCACGAGGGGGCTTTGTCACTCTCTCTGGCGTATTTCCCAAGCAAGGACATCAAAATGGTCTAGGTTGAATCGCGGTGTTAAGAAATCTTATTGAAATGAGGAGACTTTGTCACTTGCTTTGGCTTAATTCCCAAGCACAGATATCAAATTGGTATAGGTTTAGCTCATCGTAAAGAATCTTCCAACCAATCACGAAGCGAGAATTCTGGTAAAACATAGGTTCATTATTTTCAATTTTTCAATAGTTCAACATCAAGAATCCATACTTTTCTTCATTTGGGTCAATTCTTAGAAGATTTTCCGATCGATTGGTGTAAGAATATTGAAAATCGATCGGAAAACCGCTGAGCTATTAGCGTTTAAAACCTTTCATTTTTCGTGACGCTCGCATTTTTTGATTTTTTGGAATGACACCCTATCTCAAAACTTGCCGTAAGACGTAGTCCTACGTCAAAATCAGAAGACCAATTTCCGGTTAATTTCGATCAATTTACTCATTTTGGATTATTGGGTTTTTGTATTAAAGATATTAATTAATGTTTGTATCTAGGGATTCTTGGCTTTCTGTATTCCTCTCACGTTCCTCTATTCTTAAGTTCTTAGGTTTAGTACTTTGATTCTGAGATTCGTTGATTCTAGAATTCTTAAATTTCGGACCCCTTAACCCTGGAACTAATGGATTCTAGGATTGCTAGATTTTTGGGTTGTTATCTCATAGGTTCTTACATTTTTGAAGTTCAAAATTCTTGGACTCAACGGTTCTTGCATGTGTGAGTTTCCGGATTCGTGGATTCTGGAATATTTGAAATGTGTGTTTGTAAATATTGAAATAATTAGGCTATTAGATCCCTGCATACTACAATTGTCGAGTTAAAACATTCTCGAACTTTCAGATTTTTGTAGTTTTGAGAATCTGTATCGTTAAATTCTCGAAATGCTGAACTCTCCGACATTGTTTTTATTGCTTTCTAACTAAATACTTGTTTCCTTGCATTTTTTAACCTTCATATTTTTAATATATTGTATTTCTGGATTTTTGAATACGCAGATCGTTGAATTTTTGAATTATTGGATTTGATTATTCTTTTATTGGACTCCTGTATTTTTGGATTCCTGGATTCTTTGATCATTGGTTTTTCGTTTATTGAATTTTCGGATTGTTTGATTTTCGGATCTTAGTTTTCGATTAATGGATATTCGGATATTTTATTTTTGCATTCGATCATTAGACTGACTCGAATTTTTACATTTGGGATTCCTGATTTTGTGAATCTTTGGTTGACTAAAGTTTCTTACGAGCCTTTTAGTAGAATACGAAACATAAATTAAAGAATACTTTTTCACGATTAAACTCCACTATTAACTTTTTTCACGACAGATACGTACTTCGTTTACGACTTGCAGACTTCATCAGTTCGAAAACAGACAACAATGAGCGCTGCTAGTCGTAGGGGAAATACCTATCTGTCGCGAATAAAATTGATCTTGAAATTTAATTTATTTAATGAAATTTTTTTCTTTCTTTAAAGAATTCTTGATTCTTATATTCTTTATTTCTTAAAATATAGGATGCAGTTATAGGTCGTTGGATTTCTAGAATTTCCATGATTCGAGGCTGCATCGATTATTGAACTCTGGTATTTTGGGTGGTTGAATTTTTGGATTCTTCGATTACTAAAAAGTAAACGGAATTTCAAGAAGCGTGCAGTAGTCAACCAAGTTTTGGCCAAGTTATGTTGGTTACTTCGCAATGAAACAGTTGTCGCCATTTTTTTTGTATTTCGCGTTATGTTTCAAAATGCACGGTTTCTTCCAAGCAAAAAAAAAAACGGATTGTGCACAAATGGGGCACTTCTGCCGGAACTGCGGTTTTATACCTCATCGAAGGGAAGGATTTTCTTGGATCAGTGAGGGTCGTTTACACCGAAAAATTTAGCTAGAAGGGTATGGTATGGCAAGGCATTTGCGAATGTGGTAAAATGACTCGTCCCTTTATTACAACAGACAAAGTGTATAGAAAAATCGACGTGAAATAATATCTGTCAAAAAGGTTGGTTTGCTAGATTTTTGGATTGTTGAGAAAAAACATTTTAATTTTTGGTTGCTCGAGGCCATGGATTATAAGATTCTTGGATTTATGGACTCGATTGTTGATTCGGATTTGGATTCCTTAATTCTTTAATTTTCGACTTTTAAGATACCCGTATTCTGATTGGAATCTAAGATTTCTTGACTCTCAAATTTTTTACCTTTTTTGAATTTTTAAATTCCCCAGTTCTTTGAATAGGGATATTTGAACTGAATATTCGTATACTGGATTTCTAAATTCTGGGATTATTGGCTCTCTTCTTGGATTCTTCTAAATCCACGGGTTTTGTTAATCTCGAAATTTTAAATTCTTCGATTTTCAGGTTTATCGATTCTTTGATTCCTGAACTTTTATATTTTCAAATGCTGCAATTGGGGCATTTCTTTTTATATGAATATTTAGTCACTTTAACATCTTGGGTCATTTGTGACTTCTGCGGGGTTAGGATTTAAATTCGGATCACCGGTGTGAGTAGCGTGAATACTATCCGCTACACTAAAACAGACCCCACTAAATGCAGTTGTATTCTTAGATACATAGATTGCTGAGTTTTCGGCATTTCGGATTTAATATTTCTTGAATTGTTGGATTTGTGAATTGTTGAGAAATCATTCTCCTTCTTGGAATAACATATTATTTAAATTCTTTGATTAATGATTTTTTGAATTTATAGATTACTTGACTTAGAGACTGCAAGATTCTTGGATTTCTAGATCTCTTTAAATTTGGCAAGCTTTGGCACGTGGATTCACGTGCCACGACTCTTACATTCTTGAATTCTTGGATTTATGAATTATCAGGAAGGCAACATTTTCATACTTGGATTTTTGCGTTCATAGAATCTTGGTTGGTTTCTTGGGTTACTAACTTTTTCTATTCTTGAATTTTTGGATTGTTGTATTCTTTTACTATTGCTTTCTTAAACTGTATATTGGATACTCGGATTCTTGAATTCTTAAAATGATAGGTTTATGAATTCTTTGTTTTTTGATTCGAACATTCTTATAGCTTAGTTAGAGTTTAGTTAGGTTTGTTCTACAAAAAAGTGGAAGGTTGCATCAGAGACCCTACTGCCTGTCAACGTAGGACTATGCAGCTTGAGCGGCTTAGTGATATGTTTTCATCTTAGAAAATTGACTTACAGAAAATACAGAAACTAATATATATTTTGAATAAGGACTTAAGAACCTTCAAAATTGATTTAGAATAAAACAGTCGATTTAACTAATTAAAACTTGAAGATATATTTCTTTAAAATAATGTGTTTTATTGAATTTGCTTTACAATACATCACAATTGTATTGAAAAATTGACGGAATGGATCGAGCTTCAAAAAATATCTACCAATTTTAAAACCAAACAAGAATTGAATAACTGAAAACTGATTTCTAAGTTAGGCATAAACGTAAATAGACAATTTTAATTAGTTTCCGTGATACCTTTGTAATTTGATAAGTTTATTTTAGGGAAAAGAAAATTAGTTCTATGACATCTTCAGCCATTATTCTGTAGCTCTTAAAAAGGCCGATTGGTCGATGATTTATAAAACTTGTTTTTAAACATCTCCTTGAGTTACCCAATATACAGGAAACAACTACCAAGAACATGATTAGAGATGACGAGCTTGTTCAAGTCTCCTGGATACAGTTGATTACCAAAGGTTTGACCTTCGGGAGGGATAATTATAGAGCACTTGTTGTAGTGAGTCAGACTAGAAGTACATATCGGAATTCGTTCGAAGATACTCATTTCGACATTGATTTGCTTTAGGATCCTATATGTGAATTGCGTCTTCTTACACCGATTTTTCTTATCACGCTTGTTGTTGTTTTACGAGTCTATTGCGCGACTTTTATCATTAATTTTCGGAGCTAACCGGCAAAATTCACGTACTATACGTTTGAACGCTTCGTAGAAACTAGATATGTGATCAAGTAGTCTCTGTTTCATTAGAATTGGGCTTTTTCACGTTTTCTCATTCCATTATCTACGTAACTAAAGGGCGTAGCTTGCCGATACACTACTAGTAAGCCGTGAAACTGTTACAGTTTTTGCAACATGTAGCAAAACTGATAATGTTTTGTGTTGCGTTTCAGTGTGTCTAGAAGTAATCGGCATAAAAGGAAGAGTTGAGGAATTGTGAGGTGAAATATCCATAAATATACAATAAAATGGCAGTAATTAGACCGACAAGTTATAAAAAACGATGAATTTCACTCCCACATCTACCTAATAAATGCAATAGCAGCAACAAGTTCGTGCCCGAAAACACTCTAACGTGATTGGCTGGAAGCTTATGTAAATTCACTAAAATTGTGTAACTTATGTAAAAGTTCCAGCAATTAGCTGTAAAGGTCCACCTTTTTGGGAAAACCACAGATTACGCACACGTTTTGTGAATCGATTGGTATGTATTCCAATAAAATCTGTTCAGAATTTACTGAGCTATTGCCCTTTAAAATCTATCACTTTTTCGTGTCACGATCATTTTTGTTTTCGCAGCATGCTACCCTATTAAAGTAAGACGTAGTCCTACGTCAAAACTCATTTGTCGTTTGTATATATTAACCGAATACCATTACTAACACAGTAATAACGTTCAAATTAGATCTGAAGTGCTCCCCTTAGTGAATATAATAATTATTGCAAACAACGCAATAATAATAAACACCGTTGTTGGCGAGACCAACGCCGGCAGATGGTGGATGTTTGTACCAAAACTCACAGGCTTATTGTTATGGCACATTTATTCCTTTAGAATTTGAAAATCACACAAAACAAAACTTTCAGCTGATTTTGTCAACTGTCAGGTGATTTACGAAGACGCCTAGTTTGTCAAGTGGAAGCAATATTTTTCCCACCCGTCGTACAATAAGCTCGAGCGCCTCTCGAAAAAAAGTTCCTTCCCAAGACCAGCGGTCGAGATGAAAGTTCTTCTTATCTGAACTTTTGAATTCCAGACACACGACGTGGCGGTGGTAGCATGACAAATAAAAATATTACACTGTAGCTTTTGCTGCTGACGGCAATCTGCTGTGGTCTGCTCAAGACAAAGGATGTTAAAGTAGGGTGTGGTATGCTTTGATATGCCATGCTGTCGGCATCAGTTCCCGAACCCCGGGGCCCCGGTATAAGATGACTGCCATGTGCACCTTGCCTTTGGTTTATTTCATCAACCTACCGAGCTAAACGCAAGATGGATAACAATTAGGCAGCCCGCCTAAAAGGCATTTTGGGATAATGGTGCGGAATGGTAATTTATTGTCACTGATGGGAGAAAACCTCGCTTAGTTTGGTTTATTAATTGAATTTGGGTTAAAACTATACCGAGTGTCGTTGAAGTTTCTTGCCACGTCGAGGGACTGCTTTTAGAGCTTAGGTTAGATCTAAAACTAATTATACGGTAGTCGCATAAACATACGCCATCGCTTGGTACCTGAGTGATATTTCTCTATAATTTGTCGCCTGGGTTCAGAAAAGCCAGGCTGTTGAAACGTGACCTGCCACAATCAAGGATACTGCCAAACTTTTCCGATGTAGGCTTTAATAACGACCGCAGGTAGAAAACTGGAAAGTTTACAGATTTTTATTTGTTTTTATACGCTGTCCTAACGGGAGGCCGCCCCATAATAAAAATTCATTGTACAAAGGAAACTTTTTGCCTACCGACTTCATCTTTGCGCCACAACCTAGCTCGTAAACAATAGGAATTATACGGCATTGTCTGACTAACAGTGTTGGGATACTAAGCGAGTTTTGTGTGTATCAGTGAAAGTGTACTGACCTGAAAAATAAAGTATGCATTTGTATGCTGAATAAAGAATATTGTATTTCCTTAAAGATTACTAGAAGCTATAAATGCATGGTTATCAAAATTTTACAGTTACCTTCATTTAAAAAATTGTCACCTCATAAGATAAGATCTGCAACAAATTTGTGTTTGAACATTCATAGCCATCTTTTTTTTCAAATTTTCGTGTAACGTACTCGCAAAATATCTTTCATGTCTTCCAATATTTTTCCTACAGATTGTGGCCACGGATATTTGTAATTATTCTTATGTTCTTTAGAGGCTCGCAGTGTGGATAATTTGTGGTGAATTGAGAACAATCATATTCACTAACACTATTTCACTCTAACATCACTACTAACATATTTTGGACCCCATCAGCAGCTGTACATAATTTAGACTCTTACAGCAAAACCAAATGGAAGTGTCCAAACTAAATTGGTTACCCTCAAAGCAGCAACAAAGCATTCAACATTGCTGTTGTTGTTGTCTTGACCTTTGTTATGTGGTCAGGCAATAATTAATTTTTTATTACGGTAGTCTTTCCAATAGACAGCGTTGCTAGACTTTGTTGAAGAGAAATCCGTAGTTTTACCGTATGTGTTTTCAGATCAAATCAAGATCAAGTTATCAATCACAGCCGGTATTGAAGTTTTATGCAACATATGCCTATTGGCGACCAGGAGTTTTACGCTGTATTGGGACTAACCAGAAATGCTCCGGATTAAGTTAACGCTTTGGGAAACGGCTACCACCTTCCAATGCAGTGTTGAACAGCAAATTCGATAGTCTGTCGCCTTGTTTCAAACTACAAACGAGTCCGATGTCTCACCCGCTATCCTGACACTTGATTTTGAACCATCACGTGTCGCACATATCAGCCTAAACAGTTTTGTTGGAAAACCACGTTCAAGCATAATCTGCCACAGCTCATTTCGTTTAACTGAATCATACGCCGCCTTAAAGTCTATAAACAAATGGTGAGTCTGCAAGTTGAATTACCGGAATTTATCGAGGATCTGTCGCAAGGTGAACATTTGGTCCGTCGTGGAGGGTCCCTGTCGAAAACCGCACTGGTATTCCTGCAACGGCCTTAGTCTAAGAAATAGGTTGCGAGAGAGAATTTTGTATGCAGAATTGAGGAGAGTAAAGATTGCTGCATTCGAGTCATGGCCCGTTTTGTAAATAGGGCATGTTCCGGATCGTCTTTAGAGTAGGCCGGTTACCAACGGGACTGTGATATTCTCCAGCAATATACGAAGAACAAGTGTTGCGATATCGTGTCTCCTCCTTATCATTACGTATAACAGGAGTTGGCACGGTCCGGTTGCTGATTCCGTTGATCGTATTAAAGAAGCTTCTCGTATCGTGCCTTCCGAAGCAATTCTCCGCCCCCGCAAGAACGCGATCCTAGTGATGGCGTTTCTTACAACGCACATAAGAAGGGCCCCATATAAAGTAGCGGCCAAAATTGCCGAATGTAAAATTTCACATTTTAGCACATGTTTAAACGCGGTTTTGTAGTAAATTATCTATATTTTTATGATTCGCGAATTAAATTTTGATAGAAAAAAATATCATGTAGAAATAAGCCGTCAAAGTTGCCCATTTCAAAAGTTTGAAAAATAAGTCATTTTAAAAAAGTCAAAAAATTAAATAGTTATCGCGGAAGTAAATATTATTGTTATATATCATTTTAAAACTGATATCTTGGCCTATTAAAAACTGAAATGAAAACAAATTTAAACTCAATGAGGAGCGCCATAGGCTACTTATAATAAAAATGAAATTCTCATAAACTTTAATCAAAAAAACAACTCTTGTCGCCTCTTATCGCCGCAGTTTTTTAAAGTGCGTTTAAAGCTCGAAGTATGTTTTATCCAAACATGAATTAAAAGTTTGCTATAATTTGACGTTTTCCGAAAAAAAAAATAATTTTAAAATTGTCATATTTTTAGCAAATCTTTAAAATTTTAAGTACTCTTTCAACAAATTTGATTATCTTTGTTACTAAATTTATTTAGTACCTGAAGAGAGTTTCAATGAGAGAATGGGAGAATCCCCGCGAGAAAAAAAAATTTTTTTTTGTCAAGCAAATATTTATATCGAAAACATTTGATCATTTTTCCCCAAATCACCCTAAATATGAGTTCTTATAAGTTTAAATTATTTCTTTTGTAACAAATATAATTTAGAATCAATTTGAAATTGAAAAATAATTTTGGCGAAAAATCGCAATTTTCCGACTATTGTGCAACGGTGAAGTCACTTTTCGACAACTCAAGCACCTCGGTATCTCTCTCTGCTCTGACGTGTCACAGTTGCTGCAGCCTGTATGTGACTTCTGGCTCGATTCTTCTCATCAGTCACTCGCTGGCACTCTGCGTCAAACCAGTCACTGGAAGTGGCAGCAGGTACCCAACACTTCTCACGCCGTAGTTAGTACTGATCGAATCGTGGATGTGCCTCCATTGTTCGTTCCGGTTCTCTCCCAGTTGTTCACCAATCCGCTCATCGTTCTTCCGAGAGTATATCGCTATAAGAAATATGATTTTACCAACTGCGACATCTAACGGGGCAGTTCAGAATTTAACCGATTATTGTCCAATTCGTCTTGTCTAGACACACAAGTTTGTCAAAAACAGCAACCTTCTATCTTATCATGGTCATGAGATATCATAATCATAATCTAATTAGACCACGTACGCCACCTAGTGAAACAGTCTAGAACTTTGTTATACATTATTAAATGCGTTTTGTTCGAATAAACAACTTTGTAAAAGACAGTAATATTCAATCTCGTATCGACTATGAGATATTCAAAAAAGAATCAATATGCTCGTTATAAGCGCCATCTATCTATCAGTTCCGAATTTTGTTGTCCGCAGTCGGATGTATCTCGTCTAGTTAAACAACTTTGCCAGACAGCAACCTTCTATAGCTTCACAGTCCCGAGATGTTAAAGATTTTAGTACCGAGATTCTAAAATCATTTAATTTGATCGCCATTTGCGCCATCTAGCGAATTAGTTCTCAAACTTTATTGTTCGTTTCCGGATGTGTCTTAACAAGAAATAAACAACTTTGTCGAAAACCGCAACCTTAGGTCCCTTAACCTTAACCCAAGGTCCCGCCCGCCAGCATATACTTCGTTTTAGACGTATTTATCTTCAATCCAATCTTCTCTGCTTCGTGTTTTAGTCTGATGTCCACCGCCTCAAATGTTCTGCCGACAGCATCCACGTCGTCAGCAAAGCAGATAAATTGACTGTATTTATTGAAAATCGTGCCCAGCATTTCGATCGCCGCTCGTCTTATAACATCTTCAAGCGCAATGTTGAATAGCAGGCAGGAAAGACCATCTCCTTGTTGAAGTCCCCTGCGAGATTCGAATGAGTCCGACAATCCACCCGAGATTCTCACACAGCACTGGATCCCATCCATCGTAGCCATGATAAGTCTAGTAAGCATCGTCCAAATTTTGCATAACTCTTGTCGGTTTACGCTATCATATGCGGCTTTGAAATCGAAGAACAGGTGGTGCGTGGGGACTCGGAATTCGTGGCACTTCTGGAGGATCTGCCGCAGGGTGAAGATTTGGTCCGTTCTAGACCGACTCTCCATGAAGCCAGCCTGGTAACTTCTCACAAATCTGTTGGCTATTGGCGATAGTCGATGAAAGATGACTTGGGACAGCACTTTGCAGGCGGCATTTAGGATAGTGATTGCTCGGTAATTCTCACAATCACAATCAGCTTATCACTAGCTTTCTTATAGACAGTGCAGATAACCCCGTCTTTCCACTCCTCCGGTAGTCGTTCCGTATCCCAAATCTTGACAATCAGTTGATGCAGACAACCGGCCAACTTGCCCGGGCCCATTTTAATAAGTTCCGCTCCAATGCTATCCTTTCCCGCTGCTTTGTTGTTCTTCAGCCACTGGATGGCTTCTTTAACTTTCCTTTTCGATGGGGATGGCACGTCTTCGTTGCTTAGTACACCTAAGTGGTCACTTCCTCTGCTATCATGGTCTTCCGCCTGCACGCCTTTCAGGTGTCGTCAGTCAAGATACCTCCATCTTTATCTCTGCACATTTCTGCTCACGGCACAAAGCCTTTTCGAGATCCGTTGAGTCTCTGATAGAACTTCCGTGTGTTGTGAAAGCGGTACAGCTGTTAGAGTTATTCGCACCCCTTTTCCTCTTGGTGGCGCTTCTTCTCCGTGAAGAGTCGGGCACATTCTAACGGGTGGTTCTACGCAGCATTTGTACCCGCGCTGCGTTCTTCTCTGCCACTCTGCCACTATAGTAGATATGATACTTGAATGACGTGCCCGCAATCGGATCTACTGCGCGAAATTCGCATTCTCCCGTCTTCGGCCATAGCACTTCTTGGATGGCTGCAATGTCGACTTCCTTCTTCTGCAGCTCTCTTGTCAGAATACTCGTGCGTGTCGGTTCAAGTAGAGTCCTGGCATACCAAGTACCAAGTTTCCAATAATCGTTGTTCTCTTTCTTTTGCCTGGGACCATACCGATTATTCCGTTGTAGTTCATTTTCTGAATTTTTCCTAGCACAGGTTTTCTTAAGCATGTCGCCATACTGGGGCTGCGATGCCTAGTCTCGCGGACAGGGCTGCCGTCTTGGGTAAAGCTGGCGAGACACAGCGTTTCATAAGTCAGCCACCCGCTCCGGATCAGTCGCTGTTGTATGCCGCCCCTAACCTGGGATACAGCCGCATACCTGGTACAGAAACGGCGATCACCGTCGTGACCGCTGCCCCTAACCTAGAGACAGACGCTCACGGCTGGCAAGGCTGTTCCTTTTGCCAACACTCAGCGGAAGCATGAGTGCCTAAGTTTCCACCGGGGCTGATTACCCGATCTCCAGTAAGGTTACTCGCATTCCGGCGGGTATCACGAGGAGGTAGGGATAAGAGTTTCTGGATAAAAGGCTAATGTAAGGTCTATTTTATAACTGCAGGTACACGAGGCACCGACACGGCACTTATTATTGTTGAAAATCTTTCAAAATGATCGTGCAAAATGAATGAATAAACGAAATGTTTCATTTTTCCGCGACGCTAACCTGAATCAAAATGGAATGACATCACTGCAAGCTGTTCTACGTCAAAAATTGTATCAAAATTTTGATTTGCGATAATTTTCTATGCGCAAGGGACAAACTAAACGGGCCTATCCTAATAGTTAGCCAACCAATATGGTCGATTGAACTCATACTTAGGTTTCCGTCTAAAACATACAATTTATTATTATCCGCTTCGCGCAACATTGTCTGCTGCATCGATGTTAATTAATCAATAATCAATAATTTAAACAAAATTTGTCTGTATCTGATAATATCGTAGTCGTCACTTGAAATGCAATGACCCATATCAGAATGTACTGCCAAATTCATACTCGTCAAAGCGTTTAGAGTATCTAGTACCTTCGGTCAAGTCGGAAAGTTTTCTCCTTTTATCGTAAGTGATAGATTGGGATTTCGTAGGAAAGAAACTTTCCCAGTGAAGCACATTTAGCAAGTTGGAAGTTTGACCGGATAAAATTACGTCCCAGGAAGTTCCAGCCTGTGAACGATAACGTCAGCAAAGTGAAAAATTCCCGCAAAAGTTCCTGTGGCGTAAAAAAAGGATGAAAAGTGGAGCTCGCTGCAAAAGTTTGCGCGAGCTCTGTGTTTCTATTAACAAAGTTTGCTTCGGCATCTGGAGAATTTGGCAATAAAAAAGCTCATCTATTCGCTACCCTTACAAAAAGGGGCCTACTTCAAATGAGGTTGAAAATTCGATTTTATACATATGGCTCAACATGTTGTAGCATTTGTAGAGCAATCAATAAATTAAAACGAATAGGCGATTGAAAGACATCCATTATTACAAAATAATGGTGCATGCTTACAAACGACATATCTATGTTACAAGAGTTTGCGGACTAACTTTAAGTCCCTGTTGATGTGTTCGGTCGTAGCCACACGTCTCGGATGTTGGTAATAAATAACGCTACTTACTCCAACGTCAGAATTCATTTCCAGTCGAGTGGCCTGCCATTGACTATGAATCGCAAAAAAAACGATCCCGTCTCATAAAACACGCATTATGCTGGCTTTAATCGAGTGCGAAGGGACAGAAAATAATCATTTTATGTGTGCGTTCGAATGTTCAACGTCTCCGAATCGGAGACGTTAAATACACTGGTGGTGCTATCGGTCGCCGATACCGCACTTTGATGTTGACTGCCGCCATGCTTCGTGCCCAGTATCGAAGCGTTGGCGTAGCTCAGGGGATGGCACAAACACATTAAAGAAAAATGACTGCACCACCCTACCGTTTGACTCCCATGTTTCTGGATGTTTTGAACATTGATAAGCTTTTTGATGGGTTTAATTGATGACTTTCGCCTGCAAGTAGCAAAGATGTCAACATTGAAAAATAGAAAAAAAGAAGGATTGGTTGGTTTCTGGTGACCTGAGTCAAACTGTTATTCTGGTGGTAGTCAAAACATTTATGAAAAAAGTCTATCCTTGTAGCATTACAGTTTCGTCTTTCAGCATGTTCATACTGATGGTGGTAAATATGAGACAAATGTTGATACTTTTTTATTTTAAAAAGCTTGACCAGGATTGATAGTGCAGCTTTTTACTTTACGAAAGTCTTCAACATCGTTTACGTTCCATGCGTAATCATAAAAAATCATACTCAATTTTTATTACTATTTTCCATAATATAAACAATACTAGCCATGAACAGACTGTTTCACAGAGAACTCGCACTTCATCAGGAAGCTTTAAGTGTCGTTCCCCTCTTCAACTTTTACGGCGCACTCGCTATTGAAGTGTAGCGAGGATTTTTATGCTTCATAATAACCTCTATACATCATTGATGCCGATGCCATCATTTTGACGTTTGAACAAGCCAGTAAAGTCGTCGAAGGAATATCGACCATTCATTCGTTCAATTTTCATCTTAGGTTGCCCCCAACGCTTTTTTTGGCATCATTGTAGGGTAACCAACGTGTTTTGAACCCCATCAGCATCTGTACATAATTTGGACACTTACAGCAAAATCAAATGGAAGTGTCCAAATTATGTACAGCTGCTAAAGTGGTTCAAAATAGATTGGTTACCCTACAGTGTGTTTATCTTACTGCTTAGCGTTTATCAGTTGGTTGAGTTAGCAATTTGAGGGATTTTTTTTATTAAAATTTTTAAATATTACTTTTCAACAACATTCTTTTTGTGTTAGAGTAAATTTTTCTTGGCTATGAATGTAAAGTTGTAAATATTATTTCGAGGAATATTCCTTTAAATATGTTAACTCTCTACTATGTACTGGTTTCTATGAGATACATTTTTCGGTTGACTTACAACAAATGATTTCAATCGGATACAATAGGGTAGTGAAAGTAAGGATGATATAAAAGAGAGAAAAAAATTAATTTGTGCTTGAATTTTTAATGAACTAAATTCAAATATCCTTCCAAGTGAAGAAAAGAAGATTCGGCCGCCTCCGCATTTAACGAGCCGCCTTTAAAATAACTGGAGACAATATAATTTTCTTGATTTGTTGACACCTTTGACGCTAAGATTGTGAAATCATTTTAATATTGCTATGGATTTGGCGATTCTCGAAGTACAGTTTCGGCAATTTAATAACTGGATGAAAAGGAAATAATCTACCCCACCGACGACGTGAGTGCTTCCGTTTCAGGAGTACGAACCAAATATTATCCCAATTTTCTCTAACGATCTTTCATCATATTCCTCCCAAACCAACACCCATAAATTCCAAAACGCTCCATCAGTTTGAAAACTACGGTGGCGTGGCTGTCTCTCCAGTGTCACGCCGCCGCTTCAAAGCCGGCTGATGGTTTGTTTGAATTTCAGCAATTTTGATGGAAAGTGTGCTCCAGACTCGAGTCAATAGGGCAAATCGATTTGCGGCAGTGACACCGCAGCACTAGGTACGGATCAAGCAAGCCAGCCGAGCGAGGACGGAAAACTTCTGAATTGTTGAGAACAATGAAGATGGCAACCTTTGATACATCACACCCGGAGGAAGAGATAACATCTTCTGGAATGTCGACGACGTTCAGCACCGGCAATGGGAAACTTTTCTGTTCCACTTTACGAGCCGAGCGGCACCTATAAGTAAATGCATATGTTGGCAGAAAATGAAAGGGGCTTTCAGTTTTCGCTTATTAGACTTTGTGATGGCAAATTCTTGACTTTCTTTCCCGATGCACACTAGGTACTGAAGATGATTGGTGGAATGTTATTTTTAGAATCGTTTGTCGTTAAAATTACATTTTCCAAACTTGGATGACTCACCAAGAACATTACCATCGGGAAAATTTGTACGTAAAATAATTTCAGCTATTGCCTTTAATTTTGTTCAAACAAGGTATGATAATATTTGGCAATGCCAAGCTGCCATCATAAACAAAGTATTTTTCCTCTTATTCTGATGCAGAGAAAAAACGAACATAGCTTTGCCATTTCATCATATCTTCATATTCATAAGTTGATATAAGTTAATTTTTCAAATGGAAACGATTTTTGTGGAACGTACTTATTTTTTTTTGTGGTGTATTCTTTTTATTCAATTTTGTGAATAAACGCGGCTTTTGCTGAAATTACAAAGTTTTCCAAAGAGCTTTTGGTTGTTGAACAGGCACGTTAGTATTTTTTGAACAGGCACGTTAGTGTTTTTTGTTAATATTTAGTTGAGGATGAATAGCGCATTACAAGGTCATTATGGAGAACTACTTGAACCAGTAATCTTTATTGACTTCTTTAATAGCTGAACAAAATCTTATTAGTCAATTTACACGCCTAATTGAGACGTAAGGTTTAGATTCAATTATAGCAGATGCCGGTAAGTTTTCCTGAGGCGTATCATCTCTGCGTTACGCCTTCTATCGCACGAGAAAATGAAGCCAGTGCCGTTTGTCCTTTGATATACGGATCGTTAGGATAGGGATCTGGCTGGATTGCCTTTCTGGGCGTGTTTGACATAATTAATGATGACTCTTACACTATTTCAAAATAGGTTATGTAAAACGCTTTTCTATCATTACAGTTGATTTGAACACTGTTTTCTATCATACAATAATACTATAATTTTAAATTGAGGACACTCTTTTTATTATTGACTTTTACTAAACGTTTCTTGTTCTGTTCGGGCCTGAAGAGGTATCTAAAATAGTACGGGTTGTGTGAAACAAAGTAAAATAGTGCAAATTGTAACCTATGGTTAAGACGGATAATTTTTCACGAAGTAAAAGCGGCAGAAATCGCCAATTATTGACTTTGTTGTGCATCTTAGTAGAATCTAAAGTAAAGTAAGAAAAGTCTAACTTTTGGTCGGTTAAATTATTCTGACAGTAACGGATTTCGCCTACGACTTGGAAGTTTCGAGTTAGAATATACCCGTATTAAAAATTATCCCTGAGTCTGAGATTACCTGGCCGACACAACAACCACTAACGTCCAAGGAAGCCAGCCAACAAATATCATTCGAATAAAACAATCGATGTGAATTTGAATGTGACGGAATCCTAATTAGACAATTCCATTTCACTTTATGGTTCGTTTATGGTGTCATCATTCTACGATCAACCGTTACCAAAAGTAAATAAACCCTCGTGGTAAAAAAGAAAACAGCCTGATGAGGTATAACTTCGGATGAATAGGGTTACGGATCTTGTTCGTCATACGTAAACACGATCCATACTTTATTGAGAGTTTCTATAAAAATTAATCCGCAAGTACTCAAGTTTTTTACACCAGATAAATCTGACACACAGGGAGCTAGCAGGCGGCCATGTTTTTGGAGCTTACATGTCGATCACAGCATAACAACACAGCATATCGTTAACATTTTTAAATTTCGCTCCTGCAACTTTCTGTGCTTCCGATTTGATGCTTGATACTTCTATCAGTTCCAAATGGCAGTTTAAACGCACCGCCACGATCAAAACAAAGCAAAAATCATCAATGACAGGTGTTTGTTTTGGGCCGTATTCAAAATGGCCCGCGATATGTGTGTTGCTGTCAGTTGACGTTGAAAGAGATAGGGTTGCCAGTCTCCTGCTGACACATCTTGCCTGTATCATGTATACCCATTTAAACGAAAAAATATTTCGAAACTTACATTTCTCAGTGGAACAATTTTTCATGCTCCACTGGGAGGTCGTCATACGAAATTTCACTTCGTCATAAGTAAGCTTTCTTTAGTTTATCATGGACAGACAACCATTATTTACAAAAATCTCTGCATGTATTCTTTGAGCCGTGTGCAAGAGCTACCCAACTACTATAAAAACAGTGTAAATAGTTTGAATCACAGCTCAAAATTTCAAGTATTTACTCCGAGAGACCAGTAGATTCTCTTCGTCATACTCAAAACTGGTAGAAAAACCAAGAGGACTTATATTTTTTGAACAAATTGTGAAGTAATTTTCTAACATATTCTTTTCTTCGATAGCGAAGAGAAAATCCATAAATATCAATATCAGGTTGGTTTGAATGTAATTCGCATCAATCACATTTCAGCCAATATTTCCGAATTCCTGCAAATTATTAACTTAATGAACGTATTAAGGAAACAATGTGTACATAAAGTTATTAATTTGAGAACATTACAGTTTTTAATGATAATAAAATATTCGGTGCGCAGAATTAGGCGGGTTCACGGTAAATAACTTTTCCACCATAAAACTTTTATCAACTTTTTGTTAAGTGTACCCCATTAGGCATCGCAGTTTTCCTCCAGGTACGATGCTTGACTAATAAGGCAGTCGTCGTATCTTCGAATCTCGGCCCTGGAGAGGCTGTTAGAGTAAATAGGATCGTAGCAACTGGCCCTGTAATTGTCTTCTATTCTTACAGCTGGCTGTGAAGTCTGTCGTAAAAAAAACAGAAGGTCAAGTTTCGGTAATGGAATGTAGCACCCTAAGGCTTTGCTTTTTTACCCCGTTAGTATATGGACGATAGGCATACGGATGTTAGGCATACAATTGTTAGGCATAATGGGCGATAGGCATAATGGACATTAGCTAGACTTCCAGAGAAGCCTCCAAAAACCCTTACATGCCAAATTTGGTTGCATTTGCTCGATTAGTTTTCGAGTTACATATACAGAAATTTGTGTTTCATTTGTATGGAAACCCCACCTCTCAGAAGGAAAAGAGGTCTCAAACCATCATAGGAAAAAATCTAGCTTTAGAAACCCCACATGCCAAATTTGATTCCATTTGCTTGATTAGCTCTCGAGCTATGAGGAAATTTGTGTTTCATTTATATGAAAGCCACCCCCTCTTAGAGAGGTGAGGGGTCTTAATTGGCCATATAAAAAACCCTGCCTTTACAACCCTTACACGCCAAAATTGGTTCCATTTGCTTGATTAATTAAGAGTTATGCAAAAATGTGTGTTTCATTTGTATGGGAGCCCTCTCTCTTAGAGGGGGAGGGGCCTCTAACTATCATAAGAACCTTTTAACGCACAGAGGATTCCTGCCTTCCGATTCCTATTTCATAGTATCACTGAAGTCGCTTTTTACGTGGTTTGTTTTTTACGCGACTATTTTTACGCGAATTTCGGAATTTGACGGGTAATTAGTTCAGTTCAGTTCAGTCGCAGTTTTAGTGAGTTTCTTTTGTTTGTTGGTTATTTTTCGTCCCTTTGCTTTCTATTTCTCGGTTACACGCTTAAAAAATTTAACTCTCGGATGACTAACTCAGAAATGAGTGAGTTTCAACTCAAAAATGAATAAAATCTGACTCACTTTAACAAAAAGTGGAACAGTCCAAAAATTTGAGTAATTTGGCAATTTCTCACTGGTCATTTCTGATTGGTTTAGGCCGACCTCATAACTGAGTTATAATTAATCATAATTTGTGTAAGAACTACTCAATTTTGGGTGAAATGGCATTCATTCTTGAGTAAATATTGCTCATTAATGAGCTTCTGCGTTGAACTCATAAAAGGAGCAAGTGTTACTCAAAATAGTGTGTAAAAATACGCATGTCTTGAGAAAGCGGGTCAAATTTTTTAAGCGTGTACCTCTACTTTCATTATTGGCAATGATCGTAAAAGGTATAATATTTAACAAAAAATACAAATTTTCACTAAATTTAAAAAAGTTAAATTTTGTTTACGAAAAAATCGTTTCACTTCTGCAACTGAACTGAACTGAATTACCCGTTCTGAAAGAAAGCACAAAATACTGCCAATTACATAGGCAATACACTGAAGTCGCTTTTTAAGCGGTTTTTACGCGGTTTTTTACGCGATTATTTTTACGCGAATTTCGGAATTTACGCCGTTTTTTACGCGAATTTCGGAATTTACGCGGTTTTTTTTGCGCGATTTTCGGAATTTACGCGGATGTGCGCAAAACGTCTATTTTTTACGTAATGTTCAAATCCACAAAGTTTTTTTACGCGAAATTTTGTTTTTTTGACGCGAATTTTGGAATTTACGCGGTTTTTTACGCGAATTTCGGAATTTACGCGGTTTTTTTTGCGCGAATTTCGGAATTTACGCGGTTTTTACGCGATTTTCGGAATTTACGCGGTTTTTTACGCAAATTTTGGAATTTACGCGGTTTTTACGCGAATTTCAGAATTTACGCGGTTTTGATTTACGCGGGACGTATCCTTCGCGTAAAAAGCGACTTGAGTGTATTTCAATCTCAGTTAACGCTATCGATATATTGTAACACTGCTCACAACTCGACGATGCGTAGCGATTCTAACCCATAGCTGCTCTGCAGTATCGAAAACAGACGTTGGATCGATTTAAATATTCCAGTGAGTTGAAACAGCAATTAAAACAACTCCTGTACGGTTTTTATACTATTCGTGGGGTTATGATCGGTGAGATAAACAGCACAATCATTGCCGAACAGTTGCGCACTATATAAACATTTCCATGTCAGGTCAACACAATAACATCGTAGTCGTACTTACCACAAAAAATGGATCTACCTTTGGCCGTAATCCTTGCACGTTTTGGTAGTAAAAGCGCATGGAATGGTTATCTTTTACGTTGCTAGTTGCAACAGCTCCATTGTTCAACTCTGAAGTTGAGGTACCCGGTAGATAGCAGCATGAGAGCGCGGTAGGATTAGAGGCTCATCGGCGAGAGGTATCGGCATCACTACAGAATCCATTGCTACCGAATTAGTTCTATTAAAACTTCCTTCCACAACGAAATTTGTGTTAACAGAAAGGAATTTTATCTGGCATGTTGAAAATTGCGATTCGATCAAAATAGTAAATTTTAAAAAATCCACATATTTACAAGATCTAGTTGAAATCCAAGTAACTTTGATCTTTAACCGAATCTTTATATGAATGGGTGCATATTCAGCTTTATGAATCAGAATAAACGTAGAATAATGAGTTTTTTGCTCGTTGGTCCCCGGTGATCAATTTCACCCGACTGACCCGACAATTCCGCCCGAATCTATGGTACTAGGCACAACAACGGATCAGCTCTGATGGCTAGAACTGATTGTAGAATCGATGAAACAGCGATGCTCGACGGTGACGTCTGAGGATTTTCCTCATACCTTCTGATGTGAGTTCCGTTGATGGAGAAATAGGATCATGAGGTAAATTACCTTCCAGTTGCGAGAGGATTATCGCTGGCCTGCAAGTGCAAGACACATTAGCGGAGCGTTAGTAAGGACAAGATTTACACTTGCCATGAGATGGGTTCCGTAAGCTTTGTTTCCCACAGCCACAAGCAGAACTGGGACGATTGTTTTACGTTGGCGGCAGTAGCTCGATGCGCCAGGGGTATTGAGAGCTTCCGAAATATTAATGTTATCCCATCCCATTGTGCAGTTCGGCGACGGAACACTATTGCTCCATTGTTGTCACTATTGCTTTTGGAATCTAGCTGAATATTCTCGCAAAAGCGTTGAAGGTGAAACAAGTGGTCATCTACTTCCTGGTACTGATTCAAACAGGCACGGATCAGAAAGTGACCTATCTTCCAATGCTACGCAAATTAATGTTGGGCTGACAGTACGGTAGGTATCAACAGATAATAAAAAAGAACAAGGTTTGCATTTGCCGTGAGATGGGTTACAGTTACAGAGCCCTGTTCCCCACATCCACATGCAGGAACGGGACGACTGTTGTATGCTGGCAGCAGAAGAGAACTTGCGAGTGCTCCGAATTTTCGAGAAACGAGTGCTAAGAACGATCTTAGGCGCAGAAGAATAGACTATAGAGATGGAGGATGAACCAGGCACTTTCGCAGTTCTCTGTCGAAAGTAGTATTTCACAATTGGCTAAGACTGAACGAATACAATGGGAAGATTATGTTGCAAGATTGCCGAACAATTACCCTGTGAAGATGGCTGTGAAGATGTTTCAAATCCGACAGGAACAAGGCGACCAGGAGCGAGCTAGATTAGCCTTGGTGGAGCGAGATCTGGCGGTGTATAACATCTTCGTCAAATACCATGAGGTAATTTCAGGAAATTCGAAATACCGTCCTCTTTTTTTACGTCCAAAATTAGAATTAACGACCTCTTTTTTACGACCGTTTTTTTACATCCCTCAATAGTGGATGTAAATCGAGAGTTGAGTGTATAACAATTGTGCGGTAGGTATTTATTATAACGTTGTCTTTCAATGGCTAGCTTGTGAAAATCAATAAAAAATTTCAAAGTCAAATTTTTCCATCTACATATATTCTGTTCTGTGACACTGACAACAATTAGACTGAATTATAAGGGCTGATGACGTGTTTTTACATCAACGGATCGTTCATTGGCTATCGAGAAAATTTGCAAGCTTAATTGACATATGCATGGATTACATAAAACGGAAAAGATGTTCGAGATAAATAATTTTATATCATTTTTAATCAACGGTTATGCAAAACGTAAAGCTATTTTTATATTGGACATTGTGAAATCCTTCCGACTTATCTAATTTTCCGGAGCTGATTAACTAGGTAGCACAAAAATGTTCGCATGTATTCTACGCATAGGGAAGTTGTGCGGAACAAATAGACTTCATGGACTAATTCGATAAACGTTGATTCAGCTAGTTTGTTCAACTTTTGAATGAAGCTGCACATAAATTGATTCGCGACATTACTAGCTTAGGTGAATTAAATAAAACAAGCTTTCCATCACAAGTTTTCCGCTCCAACAGTAGCGAGTTCTAAAATAAATGTTTGATAATCAACAAAACACACACGAGCAACAGTCCGCTAGAATGGTTCCGCTGAAATCGAGCTCACGTTTTTGAAATATCAAACATTCTGCAATCGAGCAAGATGTAAAATATTCGCTCTGCGGGACAAATAAAGTGGCTAGTCACTTGTTTGCTACGCGTTTCGTGTTCGTAGGCTACCATCGAATCGGTAGGTACGAGCAGAAATGCTGTAACAGTTTATTGATATTTACGCACCATCTGGTTCGTGAAACAGAACCAAGTTTGCAAACCGAAATTTCCGACAAGGCGTATGTGCCTGAAACGGGACAGCAGCCTCTAGATATACATACAGATTGACAGTTTAAGTGCTACCATTTTATTTCCTTTTTTGTGTATGTATTTTTTGGAAAGTGTAGTAAAATCGAAACTAAAGGTTTTTTTTAAATCAAAATAAGAAAAATTTCACTAGAAATAGAAAATTTAAAAAAATGTACGTGGATCTTAAATAAATATTAAAACTGCACGTGCTCATATCGTTTGAAATTTACATTTCATGCTTCTGTTATTCACTATTGACATTACTCCCATATGAATATGTACCTAGGCGAAGATGTATGAAGATTGGAAAACATTAACCAAATTTCCTAGGATGTGAGGTGCATTATGAAGGCATACTTGTTCCACGGGGTCAAACATGAGCTTATCCTCATCAAACACGAGAACGATATTTGCCGATGGATGAAGGCATGTTTGCACATGGATGAGCATATCTTTCAATACTTTTCCTCCTCGTGCTTTTCTCGCAAAAAGGCAGCTTACGAGGGGTGGCTGCGGCTGGTGTATGTAAAGTTGCTTCCCGTTGGGTTGCTCATTTGAAGTCACTGCAGATAACAGCATCAGACAGATTACTAATGGATGCATCAGATGCAATTGCCTATTCACGAATGAGTGGTTAATTGCATGTGTGTAATACAACAGGAATTTTCTTAGCTCGTTTCACTGACAGGAGAATTTTAATGTGAATTTATTTGGTTGAATTGATCCTAACAATACAACATATTGAATCATTGAATCATTCCTTCAAATTTAATTCTTAAATATAAGTTTGGTCATTTAACTTTTCTTTTTACTTTCAGGTATGTTTCTTTTTACATGTTTGTCGATGTTGTTGATAAACAACCAGGTAAGCTTTTTGGGAATACAGGTGCAGGATAAGATATATGAATATCCTCATGTATCTAAGACTTTCCTGAGACAAAATAAATACAAATTTACTTGATATTATTTTCCAATTATTGCGTCAAAAGAAACAGAACTACGGTATGTTAAAATTGTGCTCAATTCATACTTAATTCCCCGTACAACCGGTTAAGAATCGTGTGGGACGGTCACTTCCGTGTTTCCCGTTTCGTGCACGAATCCTCAGCAATTATTCCAGTTGAATACCATTTTATTTTCGCCTTGATGGAAATGGCTGTAATAATTGTAACAGTCGAAACGTAATGATGTAGTCGACGAAAACATGGTCCCCAGCGATGATGCCAGCTCGCTCGCTCGTTTGTGCATAACTTTGTAGTCAAGTGAATTTTCCCCTCCATTTCCAATTATAATTTGCAACTGAATTCCGTTTCTCTTCCTTGAATGGAACTTTGATCTCCCATGGGGGACGTGTGGCACGAAAACGCGACTACGTGAGGCGACAGTAGAAAGTATTCAACGAACAAATCAACACTTCTAGTTTTTGACTCCCGGCAACAGAGAGCACTGGCGGCTATGATGGTAGGAACGATTTATTTCGCGAAAGCTGCAGAACCGATCGAGGTGGCTCAAAATGGGCTTTATATTCATGGCAACGGTGTTTTGTTGCAATTGGAAGAAACAAATCGTGCAACATTTTCCGAGTAACAAATGGTTGGCTTACTAGAAAAATCCCACGAGTCTGTTTTGGTAAAACCGCGATAATGGTTTTCTATTTTTCCCAGAGCTGCTAGAGCATTATGGAGTGCCGAAATTGGGCTTGAATATTGAGGGAGACGTTAGGGAGATATATTTATAAAAGCTTAGTTCGTTGTCATCTTAATTTATTCACCTTCAATTTTACGCTGAAACGATTAAGTTTAAAAACTACTGAAAACTACTTATACTGAAACGATTACCACAATAATCAAAATAAGGGTCGCAGTGGTCTAACCTTCCGACAAAAAAAAAAAACTAAAACGATAAATAATTGGAAATTACATAACGAAATAAAAACCCGAATTAATCCACCTAGTGGCGTGACCTAGCCTTTCTACTGCCACAATCATCATTATTTAATTGCTCAGGAACATCTATAATTAACTTGACTATATTTTTAAATATCCGTTCCGTATTCCTCAAAATCCTTATTTACCAGTAAAATTCACAACGTATTGCGTAGAATAATTATATTGTCTTTCCTTGGGTGCGTAAATACTTGTAAGCGTCATTTATGTTACTTGATTATTTAGTTTTATAATCGGTCGGCCTTAACTTTCGGGCTTCAGAGCCACATGCGAAATTTGTTTTGAATTGACAATATGAAAATGTGTTCATAGCAGATTTTTTGATATTTTGATATTAATACCAAAGTTAGCATCTTTGAAAAACAAGAGTTCAGAAAAATTATTATATACTTCACTTTTGAAGAAAAAGGATATCGACAACAAAATGATTAATCTCAAAATTTTACTATTAGTTTGCTTGGCTTCAATTGTGCAATATATCTGAATCAGAAAAAATAACTGAATAGAGCATTAGATATGAAAAAGAGAAATTGAACTTTTTCTTAGCTGGCGCTCCTTCAGATAATTATTTTCGCATGGAAATTAAAACTTTTGCTTAAATTAAAGCTTTTTGTGGATGTATTTCATGAAAAGATAGTCATTAGCTTGATCGCATCGTTTTTACAATGTTAGTGGGTTAGGAAAACAAGACGAGGTCGAAAAATAATGCAAAAGCTGCGCCACAAACATGCTGTCATTTTTGATTTAATTATTAAAACATGATACATGACATAAGACATCTGTCCTTTAAAATGTCACTAACGAAAACAAATCTTACAAAATTACTACCGCGCAACGTTTACTTCCTATTTTTCATATAACATTTCTAAGCTCTAGTATCTATTGATTGAAAAGAGCATCCATTGATGTGCAAAATTTGTTTGAAATTTGTATAAATTTATTTGGAAAAATCAACCCACTAGTATTTTTAATCCTATACACCACTATACCTACATGCTTAAATTAACTGCTTTTTTTCGCTTTTTGCTTTTCTTGTACAATTGTGAGTAACAACAAGTGAAGAAAATGACAATTGAAATCTGAAATCAAAGAAAAGAAAAAACTTTTACCGACTAAATTCCACTACAGGTATACCTCGATAGTACGTACACCCGCGCATCGTTTAGCGTACGTACTATCGAAACGTACGTAATATCGAATCACAATTATTAATGTAAAGTATTATTTTTATTATGCTAAATATTGTCTAAAATTTCCAAATTTTAATATATTATAAAATAAATAATTAGGCCATTGCAAATCATATTTAAAGTTTTTGTCACCCCCCCCCCTTGGAAATTGGCTTGAAAAATCGGGGGGCAAAAAATATTTTGTAGGATATGAGTCAAATTTCTTTTTATAAAATCAATTGTCTGTGGGCTCTACAGTCTGAAAAACTCGAAAAATGAGTCTTCGAGTTGAATTAACGTTTCTAGCACGAAACAGAAATGGAAATTCGAACAATGGAATTTCCGAAAATCGTCCAAATGTTCCTTCGTTTTTGTCTTTTTTCGTATATTTTTGCATAGAAAATAATAACGTATATATTATAAGCAAGAATAGATTCGGTTTTCACGTTTAAACCTTAAATAAAAATTCTTAAAATCCATGTTTTTTTTGCTCGATTAAAAAATTCACTTTGTTTTTTTTTCGGCCCCCCCCCCTTCAGTGGCCGAACACCGGAAGGACAAAAACTTTTTAAAATATTTGTATTTTAGAAAAAACACTACAAATGTTACAAAATAGTTGAAAAGTAAAGCAAAAGGAATCCAAAAACATTTAGTTTTTTTTTCAAAATTCTCTCTCAAATTGAAAATTTACGTATTTTAATCGAATAAATCTAGTTAAAGATTTGGCACATAGTAGTCCATATAAACCATCGCGGCAAAATGTACGTATTATCGAGGGTACGTACTAACGAGGGTACGTACTATGGAGGTATACCTGTATTTTATATTTATTTGCAACAGACACGTAGTTCGCTTACGACGTGCAGGCTTCATCAGTGTCTTATTTCAAAGCGTATACGTATCTGTCGCGAATAAATATTAAATAGTGGAATTTAGTCGGTAAAAGTTTTATCTTTTCCTTGAATTCAGAGTTCGTATTCCACTAAGAGGCTTCAAGAACTTCAGACAATTTGCATGTTTCTCGCTTCTCTTGAATTTCAATGCAAATTTAAAAATTGCAAATTGTAATCACATACACACATACATCCACACATACATACATACATACATACATACATACATACATACATACATACATACATACATACATACATACATACATACATACATACATACATACATACATACATACATATATACACACATACATCACACACATTGAATACAATCAACATTTGATTGATATGTTTTGATTTCAAACGTTTTAACGGTTTAATATACGGTGCTTAAGTGTTAAAGATTGAATAACTTTTGAATGAACCGTCCGATTTTAAATAACTCGGTTTCGTTTGATAGATCTCAGCAGTAATTTTCAAATAATAATAAAATGCGTGATGTTTTTCATTGAATTGATGCAAATTGAATTACAAAAATATGTTTTAAATACTATTTTTTCACATTTCTTTATGTAACTTTCAAACTACAAGTCCAATCGTCATGAAATTTGAAAGTTAAGGGTTTGTAAGGCTCCTCTTTCATATACAATTAATTTGGTTCAAATCGGTTAAGGGACCTATGAGATAATGAAGTCCCATATTTTTCGTTTTTTTATACATAACTTTTGAACTAAAAGTCCGATCAAAATGAAATTCAATAGCGACCGATGGGACACCTAGACCTTTCATTTGACACTAAGAACATTAAAATCGGTCCAGCCATCTCCGAGAAAAGTGAGTGAGATTGAAAGCGTTACATACACACACACACACACACACACACACACACACACACACACACACACACACACACACACACACACACACACACACACACACACACACACACACACACACACACACACACACACACACACACACACACACACACACACACACACACACACACACACACACACACACACACACACACACACAGAAAATGCTCAGTTTTCAAAACTGAGTCGAATGGTATATGACATTCGGCCCGCAGGACCTTCTTTCCATTTCCGGTTTTCCAAGTGATTTCTATACCTTTATACTATATATTTATATAGTAGAAAGGCAAAAAGGACGTTGGAGTAGACGGACTCTTGACGACTGTGAGAATGTTAAAGCATTTTCATATCCGTCCAAATTCAAATTATTATTTTCAAGATGTATTTTCGAACATAAAAAAATAAAGTTAAAACTACAACAACATACCGAAAATTTTGACAATAATTGCTACGCAAAAATTCTTCGACAGCATTACTGTTTACATTTTTTTCTAATATCAGTGCGATATCCGTTACGATTTCACCAGCAACACATGCTATGTCAACAAAATTAGCCCATAGCGGTCTGTTTTTAGTTTTTGAAACAGCCTACACTTCCTAGGCCTTGCTTCACTTGCTCTAACCGTCTAGCTCGCTACACAATTCTGTGTCTGGTTGCAGCTGGGTTCGAGGTAAATACTCTTTCGGCGAGGTTGTTGTCTAATTTGTTCTCAGTGGTGACACGGTCCATCATCGATCCTGAGCCGAACGACGTATAGTCCTTATGGTACTGTCGGTCCTTGGCTGTTCTCCAATCCCCACATATTAAGGATTCCCCTCTGCTGTAATCGGTCCTGAGCTACTCGTCGCCAATTCGTTGAGCGTTTCGACATGCGCAAGTCGGCTACAACCTAGTCGAGCCTTTACCCTGTTACATACGGACTTGTTGGAGGTTTTTCTTGCGGTCTCCTGGAGCTTTTTCTTGGGCAAACTTTCCTGCCCTTTTTTACGTCTGGTCACTGAGCGTGTACGATGCAAACTTTCAAACGATAACTAGAGAACAAGCTAACCTAAAGGACTTTCATGTAACTTTGATGACACACAAAACAGCTAAATTAGGCAGACCATACATTTTTATTTTATTGCTATTAACGGTGGGAAAGGCAAATTTGTATACATACGCGCTTACTGGGAATAATTTTGTTTATTTCAATCACTTTTACGGTCTCGTTGCGGCCGGGATGAACGGTGGTCGACATACAGGAACCGGGGATCTTGGTAACTGGAACGGAACAGGAACTTCGACGGCAGGAACTGACGACTAACCGGATCTGACGATGGACACTGGCACTGATTGCGGGCACGGGCACTGACGGCATTGGCAAGCCGTATCGAGGGTGGCAACTCGGCCGTGTAACGTATGGCATAACGCTTCGGGTCCGGGAGTGGAATCGTGCACATAACTTCACGAGCGACTTTGCACAGTCGAAAAGGGTTTAACGTTTTAAGCGTCGGGGCGATTATTAAAGCACCAGTCCCCACCATTGTTCAAAGTTAGCGTCCAAAATGGTTGTCACCGACATTTTATCGCACTCGCGGTGGTACACTGTGCAGTTTTTCCTGGGACTGGGCATTCGAAACGTTTACACTTGTACTACCCTTGACCCCAATCGACTGATCCGGCCAGGAAATAACGTCCGTGTAACCTTCTGGCGGATCGTGCTTCGGATCAGAAGATCCTACTAGTTTGGAATTGTTAAAACGTGGATCGACACTGACTAATCGACTAACGCTGCCACTCCCGAGCAGGAGCGAAGAGCAAAATAATGTCAAAATGTGTTATTGGAAATCGAATAACTCATATCAAAATTTGGTCTTGTTTTGGCTGACATAGTTGGTAAAATAACAAAAAATAATATCAAAATTTTACTCCTTTAAGGCCAAAAGAATAACTACTTGTGTTATTTGAATAACAAAGCAATAACATGACTGTATTCAGAGTTTAGAATAACATATTTTAGTATTATTCAATAACAAATGCAGTAGTATATGAGATATTAAAAAATCATTTTATAAAATAGTTATAATCTAAAATCTCTACAATCGCTTTAATCAATAAAAAAATTTGTACAAAATATATCGAATGTCATTTTAAGGCCAAAATAAGATATGATAACAAAATCAGTTATTATACTCATCTTACAACCACTGTTTCAAATATCTACTCAATAACAAAATGTGTTATCAATCTATCTCCATATCTATTCAAAAACAAAATGTACCATTATAACACAGTTTGATATTGTTTTTATATTATTTTGCTCTTCGCTCCTGCTCGAGCTGGACCTCACTCCACGGACCGATTTCTATAGACAAGAACAGACCTCGTGTGCACCATCGTGTTGCCTTTTATACATCCGTAAGGTTGTTGGTGTGAGTGATTTCTCCTATCCCGACGATTCAGCAACTCGATGACAGTTCTTCGAAACAAAACGGCGGCGGGCTTACAATATCGAGTTGGTGTCCCGAGCTAAATTTAACTTTAAAGAATACTTTTATGGTAAATGTTGCATGCAGTTTTTTTTATATTTTTTTTAATTTAATTTCTTGATCTTAAAACTAATACGAAACCTAGCTGAACTCAAAAACTATTGCATGCAACAAACAAATAATTCAACAAAACTAAATAATTCAAATAAATAACTCTAATATTCATGGGCACCAACTTCAGGCTACTGAACACAAAATAAACGTCCCTCAAACATGCAAGCATGGAGAATTGACGTTTATTCTGCCGTCAGACATTTACTAACAATACTAATAAAAAAATGACAATGTTTCACAGGGCCTAATTCAAGCTGGCCCAGTGACCAAAACATATTGTGGTCACAAGGTAGATCACAACCCATAGTGCCGATGGGGTTTGTACTCTGCCAAAATAGTCCGTAACACTTTTCGTTCAAATATTGCAAGTGTACGTATGTCGGCCGTAAGCAAAGTTGCAATCTCAAGTCCAAGACCAGTAGTCCTAACGTTTTGTACATCGTCAGCTTTGTTTGGCAGCGTATGCTCCTTGATCGAAGCGTTTTGCGAAGGTAAAAGTAGGCTCAACTTCCAGCTTGAATGAGTTGTGGAATCTCCTTAGTCGTTTTATTGTCAGCGGTGACCAACGATCCCAAATATACGAACTCATCTACCACTTCCAGTTCATCGCCGTCAATTGTTACTTTTTTTTGTTTAAATTATAGTCACTTTAACCAGTTTTGGCTCATTCGTCAATTCTGCGGGGTTGGGATTTGAACCCGAGTCCTTGGCGTGAGCGGTGTGAATTAGCATTCAATTAGCACCACTACGTCCGGACTGATCCCATCAATTGTCACTGTCCATTGGAGGCGAGCGTTGTTTTCTCAGGAGCCTCTTCCTATCATATATTTGGTTTTCGACGCTTTGATTTCTAACCCAATCCTCCTAGCCTACGTTTTTAGTCTGGTGAAGGTTCCCTACTAGCACGGTTGTTACAAAGTTGTTGTGTTAACCGGAATATGACTAATTTCAGTCGTAATCCGGTTGCTTCAACTAAATGGACCTACTTGGGTTACCTCCGTTGTCCCTAAGTTTATAGTAATGATATTGAGTTATGCTTTTGCTGGAGGTCGTTCCTTTCGTTTCAATGCCCGCTCGCCGGATCACCCCTTCAATAGGGATGTTGAATAACGTACAGGAAGTTCATCCCCTTACCGCAATCTTTCGCGCGATTCACAAGGATTCGAGAGGGACGACGTTGGTCCTATCTCTGAGAGCTATGTAAAAACAAGTTTCGCTTGAAACTAAAAAGTTATTTTTTCTAACTTTTGTTTTACCCCCTTAAACCCTAATTTTTTGATACTATTAGAAAGTTATTATAAGATGAAGAAACTTCGCAGAAGACATTGAAGTGATATCTTTAACAGCGCCGTCACAAATATCGATGTCCGTCTTTTTTTGAACCCGTCCCACTGTGCGTTGGGCCAAACACGCCGTTAGGATACCGGACGAAAATGCGACGAAAACTGTTCTCTTCATCTGGCACAACCCCACAACCCCACTGGGGAATAGAGGAACTCAACGTGCAAGATGACTTGACCAGGTCAAACCAGGTCGAATTGTTTGCGACTTCTGAGACGACTGAAATTGGCGACGAGTGGCCCATGATCGAGTTGAATGGAGACGACTGCTTGAAACAGCACGAACCACCCCGGCTCAAGGTTGCTGCTGATGATGATGCTTTCTTTTGTCTGGTCCTCTGTGCTTTCTGACTCTTAGTTGTCTTTCTGTACGTCGTTTTACTCCCTTATCTATTGAGAATTTCTTGTCTCCTGGCGACTCTCTTTCTCTTTTCTACCAAACAGGTAGTCGTAACTCTATTCATCAGCACTAAGTACTCCCTTTTAGTAGCATTCAGTGCCAAGTGGACCGTTTAGTTCAAGAAGCAAATCACGCTGTGGACGTTGTTTCTTGCATTAACGTATACAGCGTTTTTTTATGGTCTGTACCGATCTCGAGTTCTTGAACGGGTCTTCTTGGAGTCAACTGCTAGAGTCTAGCATCTGGACTGTGGTGTGAACGTTTGGCTACGACCGTCTATGTGCACTTCCTGCTGTTTTTGTTGCTCACCAGTGGGGTTTTTCTATTACCCAAAATTTTCTATAGCTCGCTGTTGTTATGGCCGGCGATCTTCAGTACAGCGTTTATCTTCAGCTGGTCCATCTCCTTAATTGATCACTTGGAATAATGAGCCGAGGTCCGGCCAAAAAACCACGTTATTTTTATTTCTTGGTAAAGGCGGCAACTTCCGGCAGACACTTCGTACTGTATATCTCCCCGTTCACAGCCAGCCCTAAAAGAAAGAACCCGCTCCCATGCCAGTCGTTGCCGTCCAAAGGCACGTAGTTCTCCTCATTCATTATGACGTCGATGTCGCGCATCGTCAGAAAGATGTTTTTCACCAGCTCCTTCAACCGCTCCTTCTGAGTGATTGCCTACAGCTCAGACACGATCGGCTTCGACTGACGCTTCCGCATAGAAATGTTCATTTTGGTCTGGTATTTTTCGGAAATGACAAGACCGTCCTGTTCTCGGTCTTCCTTACTAGCTTTTGCTACACTTTATGGTCGCACAGCACCATTGGACCATCGAGAACTAGGCTGCCTTCGACTCTACCGCATGTCTCTAGAAGGAAAAGGATGGTATAAATGCCGGATCGTCTGTTATCGGCTGTCATGATGTCCTTCACCTGGATGTGGAGTTCTCAGTACGAACGAGCTTGAATCTTTTAGTGATGTAATTTTAAAACTATATCAAACATTATTATTGAAATCTTTCCTAGCTTATAATTTAAAACACATATCGCTTCAATTATTTTTAAATTGAAACGTTAAATGTTTTAAAATTTTCCATGAACTTTATTTACTCATTCTTATTTCTTTTTTTTTATAAACTTACACGGACTTACTTCACGGACAGACAGACTCAACACTTAGGGTTCTTACAAAACATTAAAAGTACCTTTTACGCTGACCGGTTTCGGGTTTGTTCCAACCTTTCTACGGAGCGGTGGTCGCAAATAAGTCAATTTATAAGTACACCCAGGCTTGGCATACACTTTTCGCTTTAATTTTGCTCTTTTGATTACTGCTCCTCAGCCAAGCAGAATTTGAAAAAGTGGTGTATGGGGCATTTGTAGAGCTAGTAATTATCTATAATATTGCTGAAGAAAGTGAAGTTTTATCTTTAGTATTTACGGCGCTGTAGGGCATCAATGCCGTTGGTAGCCAAAAGAGCGCTCTTTTTGCTACCAAGAGGGTAGCAGCCTTATAGCGCTATAAGTACAAAATGCACAGTAATGCTTACTTCAGCAATATTGTAGATAATAACAAATTCTACAAACGCCCCATACATCACTTTTTCAAATTTTGCTTGGCCGAGGAGCAGTAATCAAAAGAGCAAAATCGAAGCGAAAAGTGTATGCCAAGCCTGAGTACACCCAATTTATTTGTGCACGGATTTTTTTTACGCGGATTGTTTTTGCACGACTTTTTTTGCACGGTTTCTCAAAATAACACGGTTTTCCTAAAATTTCACCAACAGTTGTACCCCCAATTCTTTTTTTACACGGATTCTAGTACTCGGAATTTTTTTTGCACGGTTTCTCGAAATAACACGGATTTTTTTTACACGGTTTCTCGAAATAACACGGTTTATTTTTGCACGGTTTTTTTTTACACGGGACGCATCCCCCGTGTAAAAAAAGAATTGGGTGTACTTATAACGTTGTACGGTCGAGCTTTGCATTATCGAAAGCACACCAATGCCTGATTTCGCAGTGATAGGAGCTTTCGGAAAATAATGTCGAAAACATCGACCGTTGGAAAGCTTGTATCAAACGACAATGCTGCCAGATATTCGATCACAGCTACATAGTATTATTTGTTGTAATATAGGTACTTGATTCTTATGTTGTTATTTATAATGGCAAGATCTAACTTTATTGGACAGACTCTAAAAAAAATATTTAAAATCATTCATCACGCTGTTTTTGCTGTAATTTCTAGCATTGAAACGATTGTTAGATTCTATGAGCATGCGCCGTTCCCAGTTGCATTCAGATGCTAATCGAAGAGCTTTTACGCATCAATAAAGCTCTATCACCACGTGCGCCGAATGGCTCCGAAGCCTTTGTTGACATTGTGCAGACAAATCGGGTCGCAAGATCCGAGCTGTTTTGTGAATGTGTTCGCTCCACTTTAGCGCCAATTCTGAATGATGAATGAAGTTTTCCGCCAAAACCAAAAAAAGAAAAAAGAATAAAAATACGCGTACAACACCGATCAAAAGGGAAAGCGGCCTGCAGTCAACTTTCGTCTGTTTGCTCAGTTTGATGGAAAAATTGTCTTAGTTTAGCTCGAGCTTTCATCCGGTACGGTTGCGGAAATCGGTACGAGTCCGTAGTCTAGCGGCGGCTAACGAGTTAGATATTGTTCGTGGAACCAATGGATATGCCGTTTACATTTTCCTGAAGCGGTGGAAAATCCTTTGAGCCAGCAACTGGTGTGGGCGGTGCTCAACCGATCTGTAGCACGTTTGAAAACCGCACGCGGAACCCTGTGACGAGCCGGTCCGCTATGGGTGATTTAGTGTGGAAATGATTTTGTTGTGCTCCGTGTAGTCCGTGGCTGCGAATAGTGATGGGGTCTCTATTATCATCTAATTAGGATCTGTGTAGCTGAAAGGAGCAGCCCGTTGGCGGTGTCGCCGAGTTTTTTGATTGTTTATGTGGTAACGTGCTGTGTGCTGGAATGAAACGATAATGCGCTTAGCGACGGAATTGTATAACAAGTGATCTATTAATTTATGATAAATTTCTGTGCAGGTTCGAGCATTGAATATTTTATGGACGCTTTGTACGCAATCAGACTAACAGTTTTGGTGATAAAATTTTTCCGTAAATTGTAACCATATTCAAGTGGAGATTCTAAGGTGACATAATTATATTTCCAACAATCTATTCCAGTATCCAGGATGAAAACACCCGGAAATAATATGATCTTTTACATAGAATGATTTAAACCATCAAAGCTTATATCATGGTTCGTATAAGTGTCACGTTCCATATCTGATCATTAAAGCGGCACAGCAAAAAACTGTGCTATTTTTATGTTTGGAAATTATAATCTATATGCGAGCGTCTAGGTTTACATGCTTAGCACGTTATTACGATAATTCGTTTAGGGTTAATGCAGTGAACTTTGTCTCAGAGTATATCTGTTATCGTATAGGATAGGATTTTTATAGATTTTGAAATCAATTTTAAAATAGTTTTAGCTTATGATATTATTAATATATTATATGTTTTCCCTTGAAGCGTTGCGTAGAATTGAATTAATTCTATCAAATATTATTGAGTAACTTTAATTAGCCATTAGGTGTTATTTTTGATTTGACACCTAATCGTTTCTTAATTTTATTTGATTTCTTTGGTATTATTTTCATACCACAATAATGCTTATATACACTCATAGCTGTCAATTGGATTTATGTGACTTTTCTAACGAAGTATGTGATGAAAGAGCTGGTAATTATAAGTCAGCAGAAATAAATATTATTAGAAAATTGATTTCTTTCTTTTATATAACATAACCAGACGCAATTCACAGCTTTCGTCGAACTCAGTACTATAATTCCATAGCAGAACGGTAAATTGGCTTTATCCAGAAAAACACTGCGGCATCAATTAACTTATTCATGGCACGGCATTCCAAATTATGACACTTTTTTTGACTGGGTTTTCTTCGTGGCTCGTTGGCGACCGGCACCACAGGCCACAGGCCGTGGTGAATGTGTTATCATTCGGTTTCTAAATGAACTGCTTTGTGTCGAGATTTATCAACCATAATATTGACTATCCTCCCACGGTTTGATTGCTCTAGATTGGAGGAGTTTGATTGCATATTGCAGCAAGCGATAATTAGCGTAGAATATAATCAGAAACTTTAAAAAATTGACTATTCAGAGTAACGAAGTGCAGGAAAGTATGCTATCTACCTACACGTCGGAGACTCAGAAAAAAATCAGAAGCACATGTGAAAAGTACATTTTTTTATTTAATTAAATTTTTTTATTTCACTTATATCATGGGAGGCAAAAAGTACTTAGATTGAGATAGAAATAGGACTATCAGTTTGTTGTCTCAATCAGGGCATAAATACCTCCATCATTTAACAAAAAATACATTGCATCCTTAGCAGAGCCCGGCATTGTCGAGACAAATAAATGAAATTGACTTTCTCTTACTTTCGCTTCCTACATGAAGTGACTTGCTTCATTTGTTGAACAGAACGTTTCAAGCAAGCTTCAGTTGAAGTTGGTAGCTGTTTCAATTGACGACGGCAGAAAGTCAGGCACGATTTGTCGACATTGACTAGGACTAGGATTTCATTCAAATACAAATAGATTTCGTTTTTGTTTCGATATAACAAAAATAAAAATGATGTGGCTTAATATCGTGATATTACCGTATGAAACATTACTCGCAATATGCAGGAAAAATCATTTTCGACTAGTGTTGTTACTCTGGGAATGCAAACTAGATTTATTGCAAAAATTTCAAACCGATCTATTAGCGGTTGAAGCTTGGTGAAATTGTTAATCCTAAAAGTTACCCACAATAATTGGTCAATTTGAACCGGTTTGAAATATAAGAAGTATATAAAAAAATAGAAAAAATGGTAGGAACAATACAATAAATAACATCCTTTTTAGAGCATTAGTGCTCACTAAGGATCAGGGCCCGACAACGTCACATTCAATTGCATAGCGTCACTCAACAATGAAGCAGTGAAGCTCCGGTTTCAACATAAGCAGCACCGGTTCAGTTTTAAACTGGCTTCAGTCAGCGTCAGCGTAACGGGTTTCACTTCATCATGACTATCGGTTTCAACTTTTCATTTGTACTTTTCTATCAAATATTCAGAAGAAGGCCAGCAACTTTGAATGCGAATAAATTGAATTTGAGTAACATTTCCTAGAATGCAACGCATATTAAAGTTATTGCATATTAAAGTTATTGCATATTGCGAGTAATGTTTCATACGGTAATATCACGATATTAAGCCACATCATTTTTATTTTTGTTATATCGAAACAAAAACGAAATCTATTTGTATTTGAATGAAATTGATTGAGAATGAAAGGAAAGCCTTTCAAACCTTTCACTTCTAAATTTTATGACGATTGAACTTGTAGCTTGGAATTATTGGGAAATATGAAGAAACGAAGAGTGTGTAAAGATTTTGTTAATTGAAATTTAAAAGTTTAAATAACGGGACTATATACCATCGTACATATACTTCAAATTTAAAAAAAATATCAATAGTTTCTGCTCAAAAGGAAGGCGGGGTTACACCACAAGGGGGATAACGGTATATCGAGTTACGTTATATCGAAGTTACTTCAAATTGAGGTTGCCTCATACAGAGGTTTTACTGTAATTTGCAATATTTACTCCGCTTCATTTGCCCACGTTCAATTCATACACTTAGATTTGTCAATCTTCTGAATGTTTTCAACTCACGTAGACGACTGGGTATGAAAACTAACTAGCAGGTGCACTCGAGAGCCTGTTCCCTGGGCGAGGGGCGGCTCAAACAGTGTCTGTCTCGGAGCATTGAGTCGGTTTCGTAGTGTTGGGAAAGTACCAACAACGAGTTATCCGGTGGAAGCCCGTAGAAAACCGTATACGTGTGTTGAGAATTAAGGGCAACTACAGCCTAATCAACGTATATGCACCGAAAAATGATACATCCGATGATGCTAAGGACGAGCTCTACGACAGGCTCGGGAGGACCCATGGCGAGTGCCCAAAACATGACGTGAAAATCATCATCGGAGATGCAAATGCGCAGATCAGGAGAAAAGAATACCGTCATTGTAAGGTGTAACGTTCATCTGTCGACTAGTGACAACGGCCTGAGGCTCATAAATTTTGCTTAGTCAGAAGAATGACCAGCACATACTTTCCACGTCTGAATATTCGGAAATACACCTGGAGACATCCAAATGGCAACTCTTGCTCTCAAATCGATCACCTCCTTCCCAATTGATGGTCTACACTTTTCGGATGTCATCGATGTACGGTCTTCTCAGGGACTAAATATCGACTCTGACCACTATCTCGACATGGGTAAAATTTGCGCAAGGTTGCCGAACGCGGCGAAAACTCGCGCTGAGAACAAACTACGTTTCAACATCCAGCGATTGACGACAGATACGCCAGAAAACTTAATCTTCGAATCACAGAAGAGCAGGAAGAAAGCGAAGAAGATTTAAGGTGAAATTAGCAATCATCGATTCTGCCAATTTCAAATGCAGTTTTTTTGTTTGAAACCAAAATTCTGTTTATAAAAATATATTCGCTGTGTTCAGATTGGCAAGAAGAATGAAGTATTTACATTTTTACAAACTGAACACCGCTTTTGGGTCCAAAAACTGCTTCCAAAATTGGGCTCTCCGACGAAAAGTCAATGATTACTAATTTCCCGTTAAGTGGACAGTGGAAGAACCTCCCTGGAGTCATTGAAATAACTGAGAGAGAGGTGGTAGGCACGACGTGTAGAAGACAGCGTAACAGCTGGTTCGATACCGAATACCAGAGAGTGATACCTAAGAAGAACCAGGCCAGGAGTTGCATACTCACTGCGGTTATACTTGATAATAGAGAAAGGTGTAGAGAGACTAGAGCTGCAGAAGAAGAACCTGCCGTCTAAAACACACGGAGCCCATGCTCGCCGGCGCAGAGGAGAGATTTGCCACCAACGGCACACGGAGTTTCTACAAAATGGTGAGCTGCAGGAATTTTTCCATGCTTGTGATGTGCATTCCCAAATAACAATTCTAAGTTTTATTACATTCTTGTAGTGGTTTTCATGACCAATTTTATGTAACCGCTAATAAAACTACTAGCTCCACCAAAACTTCCTGATGATCGCCATAAAACTGCCTACTGACCAAGAGGCCCACTCGTCAGAAGGTTTTTATAATAAGATTATCGGTTTAAGCAGTCTTTACATACTCTGCAGAAAGCAGCAATAAGTCCCTTGTGCTTTTCAATAATAATTTAATGAGGCTTTATGCTACAAAGCAAAAAACCATACTACTTGCTCAGGTAAAAAGCTAAATCAGTCTGCCAGTTTTGTTAACTTAAAAATTTAGCCGCGAACAGAAAAGTTAAGGTTTTGCTGTCAGATCAACATGACCGATTTAGGACAATAATAAAATATCACATAGAATAATTAATATATTTTCAGCCGTCTCCGTTGGTTTGCAGCGTACGTGCATTAAATTTTATCGAACCTATCAACATGATAGGTGAATAAAATCAACGTGCCATCGAAATTTTGCAATATGCGAATCTGGCTGTTTTAACAAAATAAATTTATTTTGTTAGTCAATCTCAATTTCTAGCAAAACCATTTTACTTGCTTCCTGTGACAGGAAAACCGATTGATTACTTTCTTTTAGCAAAATATTTTGTTTTGATGAACTTTTGTTTGCGAGCTAAAACGAAATACTAGAATAAGACAATATGGCCCCGCATAAAAGATGATTTAGGGATTTCTAATATTCTTCATAATGGCATAAATCTGTTTGGTCAGGGTGTTACCGTTTCAATACCTCTATAAAACTTAACATAATAGCAGATTTATTGCGGTTTGACAAGCAACCATAATAAGATCAATTTTGATTGGTGCGCCATATTGTATTGCTGCGCCACACTTATGGTGAGCTTATTAGAAACGGGGTGCAGCCGACTAGTTTTATCTCGGTAATATAAGTAACCACAATAAATTTGCTTCATTGTTAGTTTTGTTATGGTTTCATAGCTAGCTAAAAATGTGTATTGAATCGTATTCTCTTGGCATTGCGTAATCTATACCTATAAAAATGGATTTCTCTCTGTCAGGATATTGCTTATAGAATCGAAAACTACTGAACCAATCGGCGTGAAAATTTGCATGTAGCGGTTTTTGGGGCCAGGGAAGGTTCTTATGATGGTTAGAGACCCCTCCCCCCACTAAGAGGGGGGCTCCAATACAAATGAAATACTAATTTCCTCATAACTCGAGAACTAATCAAGCAAATGGAACTAAATTTGGCATGTGAAGGTTTTTGGAGGCAAGAATTTTTTCTATGGTGAATTAGGACCCCTCCCCACTTTAGGAGGGGGAGCTCCTATACAAATGAAATACAAATTTCCTCATAACTCGGGAACTAATCAATCAAATAGAACCATGTTTGGTATGTGGGTGTTTTTGGAGGCAAGAATTTTTTCCAATGATGAACTAGGACCCTTACCTTTTTAGGAGGGGGGGGGGGCTCCGATACAAATGAAATACAACTTTCCTCGTAACTCCAGAACTAATCAAGCAAATGGAACCAAATTTAGCATGTGGATGGTTTTGTAGGCAAATTTTTTAATGGTGAATTGAGACCCGTCCCCTCTTTAGGAGCGAAATTATGACTCCTCCCTCCTTCAATAATGGGGGAGGGGCTTCTATACAAATGAAATACAAATATCCTCATAACTATAGATCTAATAAAGCAAATGGAACCAAATTTGGCATGTGGGGGATTTTATAGGGCGGCAATTTTTTTATGATGGTTTGACACCGCTCACCCCTGTGGTAGGGGATGAGGACCCTTATACAAATAAAACAGAAATTTTTGTGTAACTTGAAAACTAATCGAACTCGAGAAATTTTAGACTCTTTCATAAAACATCAGTCAATAACAAGACCACCAGAAACTATCAATAGTAACATTAGATGATTCAGGGCGAGACGAACACAGACCGCGAGTGTTGCCGGCGACCTGCCGTCGGAAGCACCGGCCACTGCGGGGAATTTTCCGTGAAATGGTACATCCCGCGTGAGGTTTTTCGCGGAATGGTGTTCTGCGAAACTCTATATTCCGCGTTATGGTCAACCGAGAATTGATGTTCCGCAACATGGTATTCGGCGAAATGGTTTGTAATGATGGCGAATATTTAAATGCTATCCGCTTTATTTTATCAGGCTAAGCAATCGGGGGAGTTGTTTTCTATTTTACTGTGAGGAAAATTTGTATATTAAAACACCCATGAACTCCTCAGAAACTTGCAAAACTCGAAATTGTGATAAAGGTAATCCGAGATTCAGGATTTATGTACAACACAGTTTAATTTGTGACAATACGCAGTTTGTCGGGTCAGCTAGTACCATAATAAAACCACAGGTGATGATCAACACCGAAACCTTTACAAAATTCAAGTAAAACAAAGTGGCTTTGGAGTGTGTTTAGAATTGATAGTGCTGGCAACCTGCTTCCTGGCGAAACGGCGTTAGCAGAAAGGTGGAAGAAGCACTTCCAGACGCTGTTGACTGAGCGATTAACATGGAAATCAGCAGGAACAGGATGCGACTTGTGAGCGATGGCCATCCTTGTGAGCGATGGCCATGCTTGTGAGTGATGGCCATGCTTGTGAGCGATGGCTATAAGATGCTTTCCTGTATCCTGTTCTGTAGACTGAGACCGTTAGCGGAGCTCTTCGACGACGAGTACCAGCTGGCTTTCATGAGGGTCGCTCCCGGACGGAACAGATGTTTACCCTGCGTCAGTTACTGGACAAGTTCCAGTTGTAGCAGATAATGTTAGAACCAGGGATGAAAAAAATCGCATCTAGCGATCAAGATCATAAGAGCGATCAGATTCAGATTTATTGACATCACTACTTGTAAGCGACAAATACTTTGTCGCGATCTTTACAGATTATGATAAACCTCTTGTCAAATCATGTTCATTGCCATGATTGCGTTGAGAAATGAAAAAGATACAGAAGATTGGTTGTGTGCATCATATGAATCACATATAAACAACATGAGGGACCTTTTTTCTCGCAGCTAGGTAAGATGTAACACTATGATCGACAGCTGAGACTGTTTAGAGAACAAAATCTTGTGATCAATGCTAAAGATTTATTGTTTGTCGTGATCTGTACGGATTGTGATCTGTGCGTGTAGCGATAACTCACAGTTTTGATCAAAATCACTGATTCTCCATCCCTGGTTAGAATATAGTTTTTTGACGAAACTAGTTACTTTGATTCTTGCGATGTAGGATGGTTAACCTCAAGAGTCAGAATAGCTGGTGAGATTTCAGTTTCTTTCGCTTTCGCTGTTCGCTAAAGGCAGCTGGCTGACGAGTGCGTGGGGTTTTTGAGCGTAAAATTCTACGATCAATACTTGGTGTCAAAATGAAGTGTGACACAGACGCATGACCTACGAGTGGTACCAAGTATACATTCCACGCGAAGTGCCCGAGACCCGTGTAATCGACCTTCATGGATTGGAACCAAATTTTGCCATATTGTTCGTTTTCGGTCAGGAAGTAAAAATCCAATTAATGGGAGCAGCTCCATTTTTATAGAAAAAACCCGTTTTTGTCAAAACCTCTTATTTTCTTTTGATTATATCTCGGGAAATATTAGGTTTAGAAAGACACTATTTTCACATTTTCAAATATTGGCAACACTGTTAAGAGAAACTTTGTTACATACTGTATAAATGGTTTCCCGATATGCCAAAGTATTTTTGCATTGCGTAGAGAATTACTGCTGCCAGAAAAAGTTATTTTGTTTTAGCGTTACTATAACATCACTGTTGGCGCGGACGGTTTATTGAAGTATACTTTAGCCTTTGGACTTTAAGCAATAGCCCGTGGTAGATCAACTGATCTCGGGGTTGCTTGCGGGACTAAGTTCTTTTGTTAGCGATAGCCCGATTGGGGTCGCATTAAACGCACAAAGTCTGAAGTCGAAATGGCTTGGTTTATTATACGAAAGGTTTGCTTTTATAGCTAAATTGTGGTGGAAAATATCGGTAATGCATATCGATATTTTCCTTATTCTAAATGCATTCTTAAAGTTAAAAAGAGATAGACTACTGGGACAGAAAGATTCTTTGTTCGATACATTCGGTTCTGGAATTGTAATTCGAGTCCTTACACCGAGTCACATAGGCCACCGACAGGTCGGAGAGCCAGCTCAGCAAAATGCGTGCACTTGTGAAGTGTATGCATGGCACTGGTGCTTGCGTTCGGTGCCCGCCGTGTGTCTCAATACGATCGGTGTTGTCTGTTTTGTTTTGCTTGTTGCATAATATTTATTTACATGATGTTGTGCATGGCTAGGGTAGAGTACGGATGGTACATTACGTAAAAAATGGCGGATTGCTTGCTTTAAACCGCTGTATCTTGGGATCGGCAAAGAATGCCTCAGGACGATAAGTGATTTTTATGTAAAAAAAATCTGCGAAACACGATGAAATTGGAATTTTTGAGATCACATTGTCTTCATTGAGAGAAAAATGTAAATTTAGTTTTCAAATTGAGTTTAAAAATATTTGGCAGTGCTGGTTCTCAAAAATAATATCTTTTTCGAATTCCTTGGGTAATTTCCTTTGAAAATGTGAAAATAGTGTCTTTCTAAGCCTAATACTTCCCGAGATACAACCAAACGAAAATAAGAAGTTTTGATATAAACAGGTATTTTCCTTAAAAATGGAGGTACTCCCATTAATCGAGGGAATGCCCGATCGGCACCAAATTTTGAATTTTTACTTCCTGGCCGAAAACGAACAATCTGGCAAAACTTGGTTCAAATCTGTGAAGGTCGATTACACGTTTGAACTTTTTCTCGGTCACTTGATGTGGAATTACCCATACAAATATGCTGATATAGTGAAGGTAGTACAAATGTGGCAGGCTGCCCTGGGCTGGGCACGTGTCCAGAGTGCCCGACGAAAAAGTAGTCAAAACTATTTTCAGCAGAGAACCAGGAAGAGGCCGTATGCTTTGGGGAAGACCTCGCATCCGATAGATGTGTGCTGTTGATGACGATGCACGTTCAGTAGGTGTTCAAGGGGATTGGAGAATGGCAGCAGAATCGGCAGTACTGGAGGACCATACTTTTTTCGGCGGAGGATTGATAATGGAACATTGCCACTAGAGTAAAATAAGTAGACAGTTAGAAGTAACGTGTTGACTTATGCTCAATCACTCTATGTATTGATTTTGGTTCGTCCATGAAATGCAATGAATTTCTCATCTTCATATCCTTTTCGATAGGTTAGCTCTTGTCTACAATAGGTCTTGTCTACAAGATCAAAATGTTACGTTGGCCCGCGAGTCAGAGACATAAAACAAAAAAGGGTCAATATGACCAATTTTCAGCACGTTGAAACCATTGTTTATGATCGTATGTATTCATGAATTTATTGAATAATTATCTAAGTTAATTTAAAAAGTAAATTATGAAGCCATTGAAGGACCAACTATTTGTACCAGACGAGAATAACCGGAAGAAAATCATACCTACTTGTTTTGAGGCTATTAAAAATATTTAATTAAGAACAAATACACTTACGAACTTAAAGTGTTCTTAATATTTACTAGCTCGAATAGTATCAGGCATAATTGATTTTAGTTGTTCATTTAGAACACTACATTTCAAGAAGCCGGCGTACGTTTCATATTTATTACGTCATTGATAAGCTGTTGTCACGTCGCATAGCATGTGCCTGCAGGCACAGTTACCTACACGCACAAAAAATAAGCACACACGATTCATATATAGGTATAACGATAAATAAGCTTACGCCCAGCGAAAATCAAATCAATGCACATTAGTCTCAGATAGCGAATCATGTGACCATATATCGAAAGACGGGAATTTTATGTGTTAAAAAATGTATGAAATCGAGCGTATTTATTTTGACAGATCTTTATATATCATACTACTGAAATCTTGTGTAAATGAAAAGGTTTTTTTTTCAAAGTTAAATTTGAATTGCTGGCAAAATGAGCTGTTCAGGGGTTACAGTAGCTTTTCAAAGTGTTCCATTACTTTTTTAGATTTTTTTTTATAAAATACACTTTAAGTTAGTGCATAAGGTAGAAGTTTTCTATCTTGTGACTCTAATTATGAAAATTGAAGCAATGTGCGCTACATTTAATCAGTAACACTGTAGCGGCACGCATATGAAGCAAGTCAATATTTTTCGTTCCACATTGTCTAAAAGGGACGAATGATTCTTACTATACAGTCATCCATTGACCTAGCTTCAGGTGGAAAAATGGATTAATACTGTTTCGATATAGGTATGTTAATCAACCTATTCCATGGCATAAAGTGAAACAATTTTATTAGTACTGGAACGTTGCTTTCACACCACTCAAATGGGTAATTGCATAATATTGTACTATTATTTTTATGAGTTTAGCTTTGAATATCGCATTAAATCGTGTACGTACGGTATTCTGAGTACGTCATGTTGAATTTTCTAACAATAAAAACTACTGGTAATAATTAGCAATAATTGTTGGTCAAGTCGCATATAAAATGTAAAATTAGCTAATTTCATTCATTTTTTTTCAATAATGATACTCTAAGTAAGCTGAACTTACAATTTGATTTTTGATGGAAGTCTCTATTATTATAAAACCAGACAAAGAGCATTCCTCAGCATGTTTTTGCATACCAGTTTGCCGTGCACTCGAACTCACCATTTAGAATTAATATTTTTACCGTTGACTGAATGGTGTTGAGGCAACCATTTCCAGGACTTTCAGTATTCAGAGAACCCCAGCACACTGGAATATCTCGTGCTGTAGGTCGTAGGAAAGAAAGCATGCATTGCAGAAATAAGATTCTTCATTTGTATGCATGGATATTGTGGAGATGTCACCGTGAGTTCTCTTCGCATAAATATTTCCTGTAAATAGACGTTTGCTGCGGTTGACAAACGATAAGTCTGATGGAGACAGGTGACATCTACGCGCAATGTAATGAATTCCTCCTATGTTGCTGGGTGAGCATTCGTATTCGCAAAGACAATGCGAAAGAAACACTGGAGGGTATTAATAGCGTTTGATGGAAGAAAGTATCGCTGGAGCTTTCGTAATTGGGGGCGAAAAACACTGACTGAGCGTGACCTGGAACAATTACGTGAGCATAATTTAGGGCTTAAATGCTGAGGTATGGATGTTATTCGGCTAAAAATACAAACACTTTATTTCTTAGCGTGACGTTTCAGCCTGCCTGCTTTCATTAGCTATTATCAGCTAAATAAATTAAATATTCAGGCAGTCATTATGCAACCAATCATTAGAGGTAAAGGTTAACCTTCTGTGGCTGATGTGCTCTAATCTTAACGATTATACTGATGTGGTAGTCTCTGGGAACATTTGTTAACAAAATATTGTCTTGTAATGAATTATTTAAATTCAATTTCAATTTCAAAACTGAGAGCATATGTGTAGCAAGAGCAACCTATTGAAAAAAATAATAAAACCAAATTCTAAATTCAATGCACAACGAAACATAATGGCATTTAACTGATCTCCGGTGTCTGTCAGACAACTATTTTCAACCACAGAAGCTTAAATTAAAAATATTTTTGCCAAACCACTTTGAACGGATCTCAATTCTTGTTATATAGTTTGACAAAAGTAAAACATGCATGTCTACGGCAAGCTGAATGATTAGAAACTTCAAAATTACCTGCGTATATGTCAGTATTTACTGATGCTTAAAAATAGCCACTCGCATGAAATAAATGGTAATTGCATTACGATCACCTTAAAACTTATGCAAAAATTCCGCCTGGTCTCGCCACGGGAGGCTACCCAGGTGATGTTACGCTAAGGCAAACTTAATTGAAAATAAATTGAAAAGTTCTCGAAGTTCCGACCTGGCCGGAGCTGATGTATAAATTTGTCATGCTGCTACTCCCGTATGCACGGCCGCCGAGAGCCGAAGTTTTCACCAAAACGGGATGTCATACATAAAATCGCCTTTCGGAGTATCGTTATAGCATTTCGTCGTTTAGCTATTTCGAGGGTTTAAATTTGCTGTTCTATAAGGCTTATTTTCTCCTGCGGGTGAGTAATGTTCAAATACAAAAGCGCTCATTAATCAAATTTGAGCAGTTTACTGCACGCTGAGTGATACTCTTTGCAATTATATTGTTTTAAAGTACGATTTAAAATTCAAAATACATCATGTAGGTAATCCTTGGATTTTTTTTTTGAAATATATAACACTTGTATCTTCGAAGAATAACGTTAGCGGGCATCCCCTGTTGGTAGCTCCTAACCGCCAGACAAGCATATTATTTTCACATCATATGGCAGCTAAAAGGGGAAGGTTAGACAAAAAGTTTCAGCGCAGAGTTGCCGCGAAGCTTTACGGTTGAGTCCCTTTGTGAACATTTTCGTATTTTATGTGCTTTTAATATGTTCATTCCAAGTATGTGTCGTTGCAAATATTTTACTTCTTCAATAGGCTCAAATAAATACTGCAAAATCCAATTTGGTCCATCTCACAGTGGTCTATGATTTATTAGAAATCTTGAGTAGAAAAGCTTTTTTTTCTTGTTAATAATGTTACTGACTGTCATCGAAAAAGTTAGCAAAATTGCACTTGGGATAAGATATTGCCATTGTTTAAAATAGTCAGGGAACGAAACCATGTTCCTGTTAGAAGGTAATGTACGTAGGTGCTATATTCGAGAGTGCGACACTTTGAAACTATAAATTGTGGCTTGCTCCGTTTCTTTGAACCTTTCTTCGTCTCTACCTAGGGATTATGAAGCGAAAGTTTTGCCAGTTAATTTGAAATAAATCTAAAAGCGTTCTCTGGAAAGCCCGATAATGAAATTTGTGCGCGATTTTCCTTGTTAGTTTTAAATTAGAGTGCTGAATGGTTTTGTCTTCGTCTATGTTACCGTCATAAAGGCGAAAAAACAGCATTAGAACCAACTTTGATGCAAATTACACCTTACATCAATATTTATGATGGCAGCTTCCCGAGGCCTGGTGATCCGAAGCACCTTTTTCCTGCGCAAGGATATCCACAAAGCCACTTGGAGATCACCTGACCAACGTACAATGAACCAAATTGACCAAATTGACCACGAGAAATCTCACAGAGGGCCGGTTTTTCTCTAACATCACGAACGTACGCTCCCGATGGGGTGCGTATATTGATTCTGACCATTACCTAGTAGCAGTACACGTGTGCTCAAAGCTGTCCACCGTATACTGGACAGCCGCCCTCCTCGGCTGAACATCAGGCAGCTAGATAACCCGCAAGGTGCCGAGAACTACGCGCGAGTACTGAATGAGGCACTGGAGACAGGTGGTTAGGAGGTTAGGAGGACAGGAGTTAGGTGCTTCAAACCTCGAAGACGGTTGGGGCAGAATACGCTCGGCCATCGGAGAGGCCGCTACCGCGGCACAGGTATTGAGCCTCAGAGTACACAAAATGATTGGTTTAATGGGGAATGCCAACAAGCGATGGAGGGGAAAAACTGTTTGTAAAAATTATCTAAGTATTGTCACTGTCAGTGACTCACTGTTGAACCTGGTCAAATACCGACGAGCTAGGAACCAACTGACCACGATCGTGAGGAGAAAAAAGCGCCAAAAGGAGGACAGAGATCGTGAAGAGTTAGAACAACTATTCCGAGCTAATGACACGCGCAAGTTTCATGAGAAGGTGAATCAAACTCGGAAGGGCTACACGACGAAACCTGGCATGTGTAGGGACGTGGGAGGTGATCTAATCACAAACGAGCGCGGGGTGGTCGACAGATGGAAGCAGTTCTTCGATGAACACCTGAATGGCGAAGTCGCAGAAGGAGGTGGAACGGAAGTTAGCCTAGGAGCGCCCCTGGAATATAGTAATATCCTAGCACCTGATCTCCAAGAAGTCAAACGAGAAATCGGGCTGCTGAAGACCAATAAAGCCGCTGGGAAGGGCCGCCCACCGGCAAAGCTTTATAAACATGGCGGAGAAACGCTCGCAAAGGCTCCACACTGGGTTATTTCGAGGATTTGGGAGGAGGTAAAGCTACCGGAGGAATGGATGAAATGAGTGGTTTGTCCCATCTACAAAAAGGGTGATCGGCTAGACTGTTGCAACTATCGCGGTATTACGCTGGTAAACGCCGCCTACAAGGTACTCTCCCAGATTCTGTGATGCCGGTTGTCACCGACAGCACAAGGTTTCGTAGGGAATTATCAGGCGAGTTTCATGGGGGCTTGCGCTACTACGGACCAAATTTTTACTATTCGATAGATCTTGCAGAAATGTCGGGAGTACAACGTGCCCACGCATCACATCTTTGTTGATTTCAAAGCAGCATACGATACAGTCGATCGAGACAAGCTATGGCAGATAATGCACGAATACGGTTTTCCGGACAAACTGACGCGACTGATCAGAGCTACATTGGATCGAGTGATGTGTTTCGTACGCATCTCTGGGACACTCTCGTGTCCCTTCGAGACGCGGCGAGGGTTGAGACAAGGTGACGGTTTATCCTGCATGCTGTTCAACAACGCTCTTGAGGGGGTAATCCGACGAGCGGGCATCGAAACGAGAGGCACGATTTTTACCAAGAGTAGCCAACTTCTACGCCTGACTGAAAGCGGAGTCTAGGAGAATTCGGCTAAAAATTAATGCGTCGAAGACCAAATACATGAAAGGAAGAGGCTCAAAGAAAACAAACACGCGCCTCCCACGGACGGTAACCGTTGACGGCGACGAACTAGAAGTGGTAGAGGAGTTCGTGTATTTGGGATAGCTGGTGACCGCGGACAACAACACTAGTAAGGAGATCCAGCGGCGCATCAAAGTGGGAAATCGGGCCTACTTTTCCCTTCGTAAAACGCTACGATCAGGAAGCATACGCCGCCGCACGAAGCTAACAATGTACAAAACCCTTATTAGACCGGTAGTTCTTTATGGACTTGAAGCCGTGATGCTACTCACGGAGGACATACGCGCCCCTGCCGTGTTCGAGCGGAAAGTGCTTCGGACGATATTTGGTGGAATACAAACTGAAAGCGGAGAGTGGCGGAGGCGTATGAATCACGAGCTACAGGCACTGCTTGGGGAGACTCCCATCGTACATCTAGCGAAAGTTAGCAGGCTACGGTGGGCCGGACACGTCGTAAGGATGCCGGACGACAGTGCGACGAAAATAGTCCTCTTCAACAACCCCACCGGCACCAGGAACGGGGGGGCCCATCATGCACGATGGCTCGACCAGGTCGGAAGCGATTTGTGACTTCTGTGACGACTTAGAAATTGGCGACGAGTGGCCCAAAACCGAGTTGAATGGAGACTAGTGCTTGAAACAGCACGAGCCACCCCGGGCTCTATGCTGAAGAAGAAGATGAAGAAGAAGAAGAAGAAAAGGAAGCTAAAAGCTTGAGTACTTGCAGAGTCTTTTAAAAACTTGAAATAAAGTATGGATCATGTTTAGGCATCGCGAACGGGTACTGCTCCTCTAATACAAATATAAACTGGAGATAATTACCACTAGATAAAACTTTGTTGTAAAATACGCTTCGGAAAATGAATATCTCTTTAACTCTTTTTGGTACAAAGGTGCATTATCTCTAAGCTTTTATCGGTGATGGCCATTTTGGCCAGTGCCATTTTAGATACAAGTGACGGAGATGTCGAGATGCCTTAGATATCATAGACAACGTGCTACACCGTTATCGAAACTTGACCTTCTGTTTTTATACGACATACTTCGCAGCCAGCTGTTAGAGTGCAGGACAATTGCAGGGCCAGTTGCTACGATTGACTCTAACAGCCTCTCCCAGTCGAGATTCGAACATACGACGACTGGCTTATTAGGCCAGCGTCATACCTCGAAGCCAACTGAGAGGCAATCATAGACTCGTTGTGCAAATTGAACGTCATGACGCATCAATGTAGTGTCCAGCAAGACACCAAGGCTGCTAACTCGATCCGCCCTCACAGCCAAAAACAGCCAAAAGAGCAAAGGCCAGAATTTGCTATTTTGAGGAACTCTAGATTTATTGCTAAACACTGACGATATAGGGCAGTGATAGCCAAACCGCGGCCCGCGGGCCGCATGCGGCCCATCGTGATGATTCGTGCGGCCCGTGGACTGGTTTGAGGGATGGCGGACTTAGGAATGATTTTTTAGATTACACAGAGGTTACTCAGCTCAGTCGTGATATCTCGTGCATATTGTAGATCTGGTTGCTTTCCAGTTTAAATCTTGTGGTGATTCCTAAAAATCGGCTTTTGCTGCCGCCTATGTAACATTTTGTTATTCGCAGAAATGACCAGAGGTCATTGCGGTCTGCGGACTCATGGGGCGATCTAATTTGGCCCGTACCACGCTTATGCCTGGGCACCACTGATATAGGGTAAGGAACGAGTTAAGCAGTGTCACTTATTTTAATCAGGTATGAATAAATGAGCCGAAAATACACTTTTTTATTCATATTTTCAAAATCTTTTGATAGGATCATCTTCACAAATCATTTAACCAGACATTTGATTCACACAAACACAATTTACTGGGTTTCCGACAAGAAATATGATGAATTAAAAATTGTTGTCCAAAACCGTACATTTATCACCTGCTGAAGGCAATCGCCACCTCGCTACTAACGAATCCATCACATTTTTCAGCACTGATTACAACCACTCTAAAAGTCAAGCACTCAATTGTCACATACCATATTATTCATTCTCTTTTTTTCTATTATCTAAGGCTTTGTCACTAGCCGAATGTTTTATTATTTTATAACAAAACTGAAAACAAATTCTGAATTGACGGAACCTGTTCACCAGTAGCAGCAGCTGCAGCATAACTGATGAACTATCGTGTTGCCAAGACACTGTTGCGGTTCTGGAAATAAGAATTATAGGTTTGAAATTAACTGAAACCTCCAATGGTGAAAACGTGGTTCAATACTTTCAAGAGAAATGTATGTTCATAATTAATTTTTCTTTATTAAAAACAACAGGAAAAACAGCTTTGTCACTAATTTTCGAAGATTTTCTCAGTGATTTAATGAAGCAACGATGTGTTTCAACGTTATTTGCTTTGACAACACTGTTCTGAGTAGGGCCGTGTGTACTGCTATGTTTACCTCTTTTGTTCTCCCACCATCCTTATGAACAGCGAGTGAGACGTCAAACTCGCAGTTTCCCATAAGAACACTAGAGAATAAAAGAGACGACGAATACCGTTTGCCGAACGGTGCGGTGAGTGTATGCCCCGATAAACAATTTAGACAGATGGCATTTTACGCATCTATGCCGATACGCTATGCCGATTACGCATCAGATGCCGATTAGTAGGTCGCGGATAGGAACACGAACTTACTGAACAGGGGGAATAGTTCGAATGATTTTTTATGGGGACGTAAAAAAAATCAGATCTCAGGATTGCTTAACAAAGCACCTTGAGGGTGAAAATATGTTCGGTCTGATCGAAATTAGTTCCACCGCTCCAACTTTTAAAGCGAAAAATCAAAAGTTTAGCTGAACACTAGTGTCTTCCAATACAGCTTGAAGGTAACAGCTTGAAGAACTAAAGATAGCAAGAAGATTGGTATGCTGATATCCCCCACTTAGTCAACCCATCGCTTGTAATAAGGTGAAACAATCAGTGACCCGCTTAGACTGCTTAAAACTGGTTCTTTACCCTACTGCATCCAAGTTTTACGCGTTTTACTCTACCACTAAGATATGACTGGTTTTTTAGATGACATGGATAAAATAAATTGGCAAAGCATTTTATTTGACACCACATTCTGTGCGTTTCTAGAATGTGCAATGCAATTGAAGCTTTACAAACAAAAGCTTGCTCCTTAGGCACACACTTTTCCTCTACATTTACTGAATTGGTAGTTGAATAACAGCTTGAAATATACACCATAAGGGGGATTTCCTTCGGAAGCAAGGTGAGGTCGAGCTTATTTGAACTTAACCCAAATTATTGCTTTATGTTGTGCCAGTAAAATAGCACTAGGTAAGTACTTAAAGTTTTAAATTACATCGTTAAAATGTTTATTTTCGCCCCTTAAGAGAAAGGTGCCCTAATAGGTTATCCTTTGGTGAATAACAATAACGGATAATACAGGCTGATGGTATAGTATTGTAGGTTTTGAGTCAAACGTTGAAGGTTTCTCTACATATAACTTGAAACTAGAGCAATGCACTGCAGAACGTACGCATCATGCGAAAAAGAATCTTACAAGTACGAATTTTTACTTTTTGAGATGTTTCCATTGTGAGCTACACTACTGCTTCACTGATATGCTCTAACATCAAGATAGAAAGGTGTAGTAAAATGTAAGCTTCCTAGTGTAAATTGCGGCGACAGCAGTGTAACATAAACTTCGATTTATTACAAATACAACTCAAGCTTCAGAGTCAGAGTCAGAGATTATTTAAATTAATACTGCACCTGGTAGCAAATCTGGATTATTTACCCTAATGCCAATAACCGTTGTTGCAGTATGACGCAGTTTGATCGCAGTTCTATGCAGTCGCATTTTCAAACTGCGGAGTCCCGTTTAATGGGAAGTGAGGTATAAAATAGCATGGAAAGTGTAGTGTAACGAGGAGAAAAGTTTAATAACAATTCCTGGTGGACAAAAAAGTGATTTTAGAAACACTTGTTGCATAATATTCACAATGTACCATGCGCCTCCATTGGGTCACATTCCCATACAAATATCAAGTTAAGTTTTCTCAAAAAACTTCCATAGGCTACACCTATACGAGCAGTGCAGTGAAGTTTTGGATCGACAGATCTACATTTTGGTGTATATGGTTAAGCTCTAAGCCTGTGGCCGATAGTGATGTTTCTTTGTGTAATATTTTGTAATGCTGAATTTAAACACAGCTCAAACAAATTAACAAATTAACCAATTTGTTTTAATGATGGCATGAACGTGATTATTTAGCAAATATTTTTGCTTCAATATTTCTGCCACGTTGCATACTGAACATCTTACCAATTCAATGAATATTCACAAGAAACTTTCCTTCATAAGGTGACATTTTCCCTGAAAGTGGAAAGATTTTTGTTCAAAACACCGTGCCATCAACAACGATGCAACGAAGTTTGGAGCCACTAAAAGCATTCTGGCTCATAGCTTTTGTTCTCCTCGTTTGGGACTATAACTTAACGTTGCTTTATGCAATATTTGCAGTTTGCTCTCGCGCCGAGTCCCTCTAGAACAGTTTTACATAAATTTCGATCAGCTTCGGCAGCAGGAAGAATGAGAGGAAAATAGTCAACAACATTATTTCCCGGTGCGTGAACGAGCATGTAATGTTTACTACGCTCCGCATGTCGGTACAAAAACATGCTCTAGTTAAATGCTTCAAAGTGAGGTTATTAAAAGAAAGCAAACAACGAACATCAGAGACAAAAAGCTAAAATTTATGGTGAAGCACAAAAGCAGTGGCAACTGAAAAGGTCAAGAAATTGCGCCAAATTCGATCGTAAATTTGCTGTGTATTTTTGGAAAACCCTAGTCGTTCTAATTGTGCATGAACCGACTGGTCTCTTTATGTGTCCTGTACTATCGTCTATGTACAAGCGTTCTATTTACTCCAGAGCCGGGCAGACGAGAAAATGTAGGCAAAGTGTTATCGACTATACGAGTTACGTATGTACGTATGGGAAACTGCAAGCAAAGCAATTTTCCCGTACAATCAATTCAATCGAAAAGGAAATTTCGTGTTCATTTTAGCAGTGTGCTAATGGTCTTTAGATAATTTGTGTCCCGCCGGCAGATCGTTGGATGAGCCTAAAAGGAAAACCAACTGCTGGCGAGGTTCAACAACAAGAATGGCAAAATGAGTCGGTCTATCTTCTTGGAAGGAGCTTCACCTTTCCATGCGGTACGAGTCGTTCCATAGCATCCATCGAAGTGATGGAGGGAAAATAGGTTGTACACATTCCTACAAGGAAATTTTTTGTCTATTGGGCACGTAATTTAGTTCCTAATTGCTGTGTCTGTTTTAATTTACTTTATTTTTAACACATTGCTACTGACAAGCCGCTTGGATGATTGATTGCAATGATTTAAAGCAAAACCTAAGTGAACCTAGCTGCTATATTCCGTTGCTTGACCTTCTGTTATTTATATGACAGGTTTCGCAGTCAGCTGTAAGAATACAGAGCAATTTCGGGGATAATGTAACGATCCTATTGACATCTCCCATTCGAGTTTTGAACATGCGTCAACTGGCTTTTTAGGCTTTTTAGCGGGGATATTGTAATGATTTATAGAAGCTCTAATTTCGAAGGAGTTAATCCACTTTAGAACCAGGGCCTCTAAATGAAAAATTTATTGAAGAGCTTGCGTCTTAGGACTTTCTTACACGCAGTTCTTTTGTGTATAAATGCTTATTAAAGAACGGTAAAATTTGATTGAAAAAAATTATTGATAAAATTTCCCTCTGAAATTAATTTCGTGCATCTAAATATTAGTATTTTCATTTGGGACACTTCACGTAGGAGTTACCTTTTTACCATTTTACTATCACATAGCTTTGACGAGCCATTCTTGAACTGAGGTGAAAACTTTTTTGTGGGTCACACCTTTTAACGTAAAAAAGACCGATATAATTTTTTTTCATTTGGCCTTTTCGTCTTTTCCCACTTCGCTCGTACTCGTACACGATAGCACAGATTTCACCTAGGCTTGCTTAAACAATTTGGAAAGGCTTTTTTTATCGAGCCAGGTGAAGAATTTTATCGATTAACGTTATTTCACAGTATTCGTCGTCCTCGTCTGTGGGGGCGTACTCTCACCAAAATTACTTTATCACAGAGGAAGCCATACCCTAAGGCTCGGAAGTTGATACAAAAGCGAATCAAACTTCAACAATTTGGCGGAATGTGAATTTCGACAATTTCCTAACGTGATTGTAAAATATGCGATCTAGACTACCTCGTTGAAAATCATCGTAGTTTGACCTCCTTGTATTGTTGCAATTTCATTAAAAAATAGATACGAGAACTAATGGCACTATTTTCGAGGTAGAGTATGATATAAGACGACCGTACCAAACGTTGTTTTAATTTAAATTTTGGTATCCACCATCTATACTTCACTATCCTTTCAGTTTTGGCACTTTAATGTAAAATAGGTTTCTGGTAATGCTAACAGTAAAACCTCGAGAATTGAAAAAATATTACTACTACAGCCATCGCTCGATCGCATTAATTTTTGAATGTTTTTCACATTTTTAACCAAATAGGCTAAAATAAAAATATGAACACACTGTAATATTATTTGGAATTATTTTTGTTGCGTTCATTTTAAGTTTCATTTACGAAACACTGAATAAGAAAGAGTTAGTTATTTTTAGAACAAATATTTTTTTATTTAAAAAAAACATTGTCAAAAAACTTTATAAAATCTTCAGTAAAGATTGATCGAAGGCGTGATGAAGCCGTTTGTATGATTGAAGTGTACTCCTTTCACCTTCAGTAACCTTTGCAAACATTTCGGCATAACTTATTTCAATATTCCATTGGCTTCGACCTTAGAAAAACTTAGCCTTTTGGTTTTGTTTGCTTTTGCTGATCAACGGCAACTTCCGAGCAACTTTGCTTCTCAAAGCCTGGACTACGATTCGGCGGCTGGCTGTTCCAAAAATAATCAAAAATGAAATAAAAATAAAATGCTAAAATAAAAATCAAAAAATAATCAAAAATGAAATGAAAATAAAACACCAGTATAAAAAACCGAGAGCCCAACATTAGGAGTGCGATATCGTACGATATAATACACGTGAAAATATTACTAAATTTTTTGACTTTTACTTTAAATACTGGCAGCTGATGACATTTAACTGATTTTGTGTTAATTGTGTGTATTTTTATGGCATTTGGTATTATTTTTGTAAAAAGTTTTGCATCTCTTGCTATTTGTGGCATTTTGGAGATATGTTTGTTCTTATACATTACTTCTGTGTTATTTTTGTGCTATATTTGTGCCATTTCGGAGTAGCTTTTATGTTATCTTTTGTTTCATCTTTTGTGAATCATTTTGTTTCTTTTTTATGAATTTTTTGTCAATACTGTTTTTGTGTCGTTACTATATAATTTTTACGTCATTTTGTTATATTTTTGTATTATTTTTACATCGTTTCTGTAACGTGTAACGACCTTTTTTGCGTTATTCTGTGGAAATGATTAAAAACTACTAGCGGATTGTCTGATTTTGCTCGGGCCCCTTTGTTTCTAAGCCACTTGTACATCTGTTATTGTAACGAAAATTCCCCTAATGCAGATGCATGCATAATGCATCTACCCCATCCCCCTTTCAGAACCGTACCCTTGTTATCCGGCTACTTATTTAACCTCTATCGGTACAAATGCAAGAAAAACGCATTCTTTTACCCATTTGATCTTTCTTCCACCCTTGTACGAGTGCTTGTCCTTGTGTCAATCCCTTTGCGCTCATTCTTTTATGTCAAATATATGTGTCAATTGTCAAGTTTGATGAAGAACCGTTTAGGCGTTCCGGAGTTAAGGCGGAACATATGTACATTCATACTCACGTTCTTCATACCCCCTGTGGGCAACTCCCCCTTCCGTGCCCAACATGCATCTGTTTGCACTCTAAAAAACCCATAACATAACGGAAGTGAAACAAAGACTTTTTTGTAATATCTCTCCTCGGTTGACCCCTGTCACTCTCTATATTCTTCCCTCCCCCTTTTCTTGCCTCCCAGTCACTTGCGCAATTGCAACTGGCCTAAATGCAAGGAAAACGCAACTTTCTTATTAGACTTTTTACTTATTTGGATCTCCCACCCCTTGTTAGGGATCACCCACCTTTTGTCAATCCCCCAATGTTGATTCCCTTATGTCAAAATGTGTGCCAAGTTTGGTGGCGAACGGTCAAGGCGTTCTGGAGTTATCAATGGGAGCCAACAGCCAATTATAATTTGGGTTCCATGACTCGCCGGTGTTGCGTAACCCTTGACTCTTCAATGCCAGCTTACATTATAAGGCAAGACCAAAATGTGAAGTTGACTGTCTTTTTGTATATTATTTATGTTAGTTTTGCATACTCTTTTGTTTTTTTTTTCGTTTTTTGCATCATTTCCGTATTATTTTTGTAGCGGTTTTGTGTCATTTGCTTGTCATCATTATATTATTTGATTTATCAGTTTCATGTCATTTTCCGGGCACTGTTTGTGTCATTTTTGTGTTGTGCATCCTTGCTACGTGGCCAGTCAATTGTAGACTGCCGTGTTTTAGTCGCTTGACAATATTCGCATCTTTGTATACTTGGTAGGGTACGGGAGGGTATTTTCAGCAGGTTTCTAAATTCAGCCTATTTGCCTTTTCTTTCGCCAATAAAACTACTTTGCCGACATACAATTGTAATACAGTGGACTCTCGGAAAAGTTAAACGATTGGGGGATGGGTCGATTAACTTTTCCGAAATATTAACTTTTCTGAGTAGTCCTAGATGTCATCGAAAAAGATAAATACAAAAGCGAAAAATATATTCTCGGATTCAGGATACACATTTTTAGGAATCTGGAAGTTGTAATGTAAAGAAATATGTAGCAAGATCCTTATGAAATGATACTTAGTTCCTTTCAATAAATTTAAAATAGTCGGTTATTCTAGTTTACTTTTGATTTTTCGTAGTCTACGACAACGTTCTGGTAATGTTCGCGCTTATTTTTTGTTTCCTACTGTTCCTTCTTTTGCATTTAAAATTCAATCTGAGTTTGCGCTTTTCCAGTTTGTTATCAAAAATCCTGAAGCAACTATGTGCCCGTATTGTACTATTACTATAACTGTCCGGTACAAGAGTTTAATTTAATCCCAGCTATGATGATACTCTGTATGAAACTGTGGAAGGGCGATAATAAACCGAAACATGAGAAATAAAAATAGAAGGAAAACACACGTGTGTGAATGAACGCTTTGGACAACCAATAAATTTAAACTCTCAGAAAAGTTAAGCCAAAAATTAACTTTTTAGAGCGATGAGAGCTAATATTCGCTTAACTTTTCTGAACAATTAACTTTTCAGAGAGTTAACTTTTCCGAGAGTCTACTGTATGTTGCAACTATTTTCTCAAGACTGTTTCGCCTGCCCTACACTCCTTCTAATATGCCGCCAAAAATTGATCGCAGGATCTTACGCTTAAAAACGCCAAGAGCTCGTCGGTCGCTGTCTTTCAACGTCCACGCTTTATGACCGTAGAAAACCACAGGTAGAAATAGCGTTTTATAGAGCGCGAGTTTTGTACGGAGTTGCAGGCTACGGGACCTCGGCTGGCCACATGTTCCGTAGAAGGCCCTGTTGGCAGCCGCTATCCGCCTTTTTACTTCACGGCTTACATCGTTGTCACATGTCACTCACGTACCAAAGTAAACAAATTCGTCGACCACTTCAAAACTATCTGCAGCTACCACCACCGCAGTTCTAACACCCGAAGGGCTTCCGCGGTCTCAACTTATACACTTTGTTTTGGTAGAATTTATGATAAACCCTATCCTCGCAGCATGCGTGTACGCTTCTTCCACAGCTCTACGGTTAACACCGATAATATCAATGTCGGCCGTGAACTCTAGGAGCATTTCGTGATGATGGTACCGCTTCTCTGCACGCCTACGCTTCGAATAGCACCTTCCAATGCAATGTTGAACAGCAAATTTGATAGTCCGTCACCTTTCTTCAAACCATCTAACATTACAAACGAGTCCGATGTCTTACCCGCTGTCCTGACACTTGATTTTGAACTATCAAGCGTAGCACGTATCAAGCTGGTCAGTTTTGTTGGAAAACCATGTATAAGCATAATCTACCACAGCTCATTTCTTTTAACCGAATTTTCCGTCGCCTTGAAATCTATAAACAAAGGGTGAGTCTGCACGTTGATTTCCCAGAATTTATCAAAGTTCTGTCGAAAGGTGAACATCTGGTCCGTCATGCAGCGTCTTTCTCAAAAACCGCACTGGTATTCGGCAATCAAAGTTTCCTGCAACGGCCTCAGTATCAGTCTCAGTCTAAGTCTCGATAATTGCTGCATTCGAGTCAATGGCCCTTTTTGTAAATAGGGCATATGAGACTTTCCAACCTGTCCGTATCTAGTTCCTGCTCAGTCTATACCTTTAGTCTTAAGATAATGTTGTTTTATATTTGATGAATGAATATATAAACTTATTATGAATAAGACATTTCAAAATAGCTGCATTACAATTTGAAGGGTTTTACCTCAAGTGGCCTTCTTCACTTCACGATTAATTTATGGACACCTGGCTCCAATGAATGAAATAAATGGGCCTAAAGAAATGAAACACTTAGTTTTAAGCCAAGTCACATGTCATTTTTGTATCTGTTTTTGTGCCTTTTGATATTTTGGTTTTTTGTTCCATTATTGTGTTATTTTTTGTATAACATTTTTTATATTTTTTTTATTTTTTCCGTAATTTTTGTACCATTTTAGTACCATTTTTGTATCATTTGTATCATAATGACATAAAACTGGTACTAACATGGTACTAAATTGACCATTTTGTCTCATTTGTCATTTTTGTTATTCTCGTGTCAGTTCTATCGCAGTGGTTCTCAACTTTTTTTGGTCCGCAAACCCCCTGATGGAATTCCGTATACTATTTTGCTGCGAGCTAAATTGTTGGCTAGAGATTTGTGAACCCCCATTTGGGTAAAGGTATTCTATGTTATCTATTTTTATATGCTTTGTATTTTGTTATTTAATGTAATATTCTTTCAATGAGTCCGTAGGACTCAGTGCTATAGAATTCGCAGATTGAGGAAAATGACATTTTTCCTTCTATGTGCACTCTTCATTCATTATTTTATTTTGACAGATATCGATTTTATCTCAGACTGTAGTACGGAAACTTGTTTCTACCACGAAGTAGGTTCGTAAGATCTGTCTTGAATGTTTCCTGCATATAAATAAAGCTATATTCGTACGAATTATTGTATTTTAAAAACATGATTCGTGGATTACACGAATGTACGAAAAAAACTGAGATGATCGAAAAATGTGAAAAATGAAAAATCTTTAATTACATCAGTTGTCCAATTTGTAGGTATTGAAAAATACTACAAGGTAGCACTACAGCCCTAAGGGTTGTACGAAAGGGTGACGTAGGACTATATCAGATCATTAGATCAAAGACTAATGTAAACTGCATTTTTGGCACAGAGTAGGGCGGGACATAAGTGCGATGTTTGAAGTTGTCATCAATTTTCGTGAGAAATAAAGAAGGACAACAATAGAATATATTTTATAGTGAAGCAGTAACTCAATGTCTTCACAAAATACTGCTAATGGCTAGTGAATGAAAATTGAATTATATTTTCATATCAGAGGGGAATTTTTGTGTTCTCCCGTGTTGAAAAGTAGTAGATCTGTGATAGCATATTCAAGGCTGTTTAGTTGCCAGAATAAGTAAACATGATCATAATTGTGTGTTTTCCAAACCATCATCAAGAGCGGATTCGCATAAACGATTGCTGCTGGTTTTTTCAGCCTGATTACGTGCCAGTGGAAAAACAGTGGTTTTGATGTTTATTGAATGAAATTTAGCAAATTACTTACATTTTTATGAAAATAGTTATAACACATTAAAGCCTATGAGTGCTACATTCGTTTCAGTATTGTTATATAGCGGCAAAGTTTTTATTTGGGAAAGTATAGCCAAAAAAGGTAATGTATGCCGAAATTAGTAGCGTGCTGGGAATACCGTCCCGTACCATACAAGTCAGCAACACGGCTTTTTTAAAGGCCGCTCTACTGCCTCAAATCTTCTGGAATTTGTAAATTTTACTCTGAATGCAATGGACAATGGCAACCACGTAGAAGCTATTTACACGGACTTTAGTAAGGCATTTGACAGAATAGACATACCATTATTAATCTTCAAATTAGCCAAATTGAAATAGAACCGAGGCTCTTGAAATGGCTTCAGTCATATTTAACGGAACGCAAACAAATTGTTCGCTTTAAAATGCCCTCTCGAACCCTATTCAAGTCTCCTCTGGGGTTCCCCAAGATCCCCACTTAGGGCCACATCTTTTCATTTTGCACGTAAATGACGTTTCTTTTTTACTTAACCACTCAAAAGTATTTCTATATGCACACGACAAGAAAATATATAGAGTAGGGCGGGGCGTAAGTGCAATGTTTAAGTTGTCATCAATTTTCTTGAGATATAAAGGATAACAAAAAAATATATTTTATAGTGATGCAGTAACTCAATGTCTTCACATTCAACTATAGGTCGTCTGGAATAATAGTGTTATGCGAAAAAAAAACATTTTCATTCTACTGATCAAGTGCCGATTCGCACTTTTACTCCACTAGCGGGGCAAAAGTGCGAATACCGCGGGGCAAAAGTGCGAAGCTCGAATCCATGAAACTAGCACAGCAGTATCTAACAAAACCATATTATCTTCAATCTGCGGTATGTTTCGGTAAGGAATATTTGTAATTTGCACCTTTCCTTTCCTTTTGCGCTGATGTATTGCAGCCTCCGTCAGATCGAAACTTTTCCAAATATTTGTTTTTTGTTTCATCAGCAGAAAACATCGTTTTCCTTCGGCCAACATCTGAAGAGCACACAGCTTTCTGCGGATCTTCCATTTTTAGTATCTGTAACACAGTGCCTAAAGCTGAATATAATTAGCTATACATTTTTGCTTCGTCCATGAATTGCACTTTTGCCCCGCCCGTGAATCGCACTTTCACCCCGCTAGGCGCATGACGGGGTTTGATTAAATTATGGAAAAGTGAAATACTTCCTTTTTTGGTCGACAATAAGTCACTTTATTTTTTTCTTTACGGGAAGAGTAAATGTTTAATGTGGCAAATCAAAAATAAGATGAACTGAAAATCTTGAGCAAACCAAGCTATCAGCCAGCGTGGCAAGAACAAAACGAGTCGCTAAATCATACTCCCGTTGTGTAAATGCGTGATAAAATCATTACACCATAGAAAAAATTCCTGCTCCTGAAACCCCCACATGCCAAATTTGGTTCCATTTGCTTGATTAGTTCTGGAGTTTTGAGGAAATTTGTGTTTCATTTGTATAGGAGCCCCCCCCCCCCTCCTACGCCCTCCATAAAATTGCTCTCTTTTTCCCTCTATAAAATTGCTGGTCATTTTATCTATCCAACGACATATAAATTGTTCAGTTTCGTTCAGTAGTTTAGTAGTTATAACCATTTGAAATCTTTCATTCAAACGTTACACATCTATTTTAGTTTTCACAAAGTGCTACCCGGTCCCAGTATAGTAAACAAAGACGTAGTCCTACATCAAAAAAACATGTCTCCAGACTTATTTTTTTAGATTAAAATATTCAGAATGTTATGGAGACCGGTATATAAACGGAAAAAATATAACATACGCAAGTCATGATATGTGCTGGGTTGCTGCACTTAGTTACGCACATTAAGGTTCACTCGACAGTAGTTATTGCCTCATAGAGGGAAAATCTATAAGAGTCATGTATTTAACATTCGTAAAGCTTATTGTAAACTGTAATCTTTCTGAATTGAGTTAGTTTTCCTATTTACGCTCTAAGAAGGCTGTATTTTTTAATAAACGAACGATTTTAATAAGCGAGCGAATTTTAATTGAACGAACGTTCATTTATAATTATTAAAGTTTACAGTCCTTGCAGAGTTTACAGTCCTTAGAAAAAATAATGCTGTACTCAACTCAGAAAGATGGCAGATTACACAAATGACTCTATAAATGTTTCATACATGACTTTTACTGATTTTCCTTCTTTGGTGGAATACAGTCAAATGAATGTAAATGAACGCAACTGTGCGCAGCAATTTGGATGTACGTCTTTAAATGTTGGATTACCACCTGTCCCAGTTCACCCCATTCCTAAGCATGCTAGTCGTTTGAAATCGCCTTTGGACTGTTGTGACGAAGCAAACAAAAGTCTTATTGCTAACAGTAAAAGAAAATTGCGATAATAACTACGCTTACCTAGAATTTGTAAGCTTGGGCAATTCGAGCTTTGGATAATATGCTGTCTTTGACCTCATTCCAACATTTGCGGTATACATTCCGAGATGTTAATATTGGTATCAAGTGTTTAAAGTTTAACCTTACCAAACGAGGAATGATGTCGGCTTAAGCTGTATGTGACGTAATAAAATGATCGATTCTCGTCTATACTTCTAAGTGAAATGGAACGAATGCTTCGATATTTATGATTGAACTTATATATAATACCTCTGTTCATTTCCTGCTGCACAGAATACATAAAACCAGAGTAGTTCATTGCGAAAGTATTTTATAAAATACAGGAGTCAAAAACTATTCAAACGACTAGAAGTGCGATGTAAATAATTTATATCCCTTTAAGCACGGAGGGTTTTAGTTACAATATTTTTGGTTTTTGGATCAACATAATTTTTTTTATCTCTCGAGTTAACAAAACCTATGTATTCTACACATTGCAATAAATATTTGCAAAACTTGGCAGCCTACACAATTGTGTAGGTTCGGCCTTATCTTATACCATTGCACTATGGGCAAAAACGAGCAGAAAAAAAAAACGGATGCAATTAAAAAATGGCCTGCAGGCTTATAAAATACAGGTGATCTTATGTAAAATTTTTTTGAGAATCGCATGGTGCCCACCGCTTTCCTCCCAAGCAACACAGCTTGTTATAGAATAGTATAATATTACATACATCAGAACTTCTCTATTACCAGAAAAGCGCAAAAAATTGAAGTCTAATGAAATCACAATTGAAAGAAGTATCTATCAGGTTCTTTCATACCATTTCAAAATGTTATTATAGCATTAGCTACAACTTGTTTTTTTTAATTAGCCCTCCGCTCACTCCCACACCAAAAAGCTCACACAGAGAGCCCCCTGGTAATGGACACATTCAAATTAAATTAATAAAAATAATAATAATTAGAGAGAGAGGACCAGTTGCTACATATAATACAAGCCCCAGTGGAATTATATTCCTTTTAAGGGGCTTGTTTATTTGAATGTATGCAAATTTAATTATTAGGATTAATAAACAAATTTAATTAATAGAATTAATATTTACTTATATGATCACATTATAAATTATTATTTCTAGGATTACATATTTTTGTTTTCGACATAGTGCGCATTACAATAAATAACTAGTTATTTTCTCCTTAAGATACAACTTTAATTTATTTTTGAAGATTTCAGTATTTGATAAATATTTAAGATCTGTGGGTATGGAGTTATATATAACGGGACCGTGGTACATTATTCTGCATTGACCATAGGTGGAGGCAGCACGAATCGATAAAAGATTAGGGGAAATGTGTATAATGTGCCCCCCTAAGAATAAATGGATATATCTCCGTTATACTTCCCCAAATTAACGTTACAACTACGTGTATATGTTGGTATTTAAGCTGACAACCAATTGCAATTGGTTATTTCATTTAGTATTGTGGAATAAACATGCTAGGAATTATTTAATAAAAGCACCTAAATGTTGTGTTGCTCGTCTGCGCGGGGTAAAATGCCCCACCTGCGGTATAATATGCCCAATGCGGTAATTTGAGTATTTCTACCAGTGACAGACCAACTCTATTTTGTAGAAAGTAAAACTATTTCCTTTGTTTTGCAAAATATCGTTATTTTATGTAAAATAAACCTAGTTTCGGCCTTCTGGTGCACTTTTTCTTTTCTGCATGGGGCACATTATACTGCAGCTGTAGCGTTTTGTACCGGGTAGTTGAATTACCTAGAATTTGGACGTTGGTAATAAATTATTCCCACCACGGTTGCTCTACAATACTAATTGAATTAAATAATGGCAATTGGCTTCAACTTAGATCTGTTTACCTATGTTTATAGCCACATTTGCAAGGGGGGCAAATTGCAGCACCGCAAGTGGGGCATATTGGCCTGCTTTTACTTATTTGAAAAAATATTAAATGCTAAAGCAAATCAAGCGTTTCATACCGTTATTTTTGGCAGGGATGTCTTTTTGAAGTTCACTTTACGCAATCGAATCGCAACAACCGGTTATTTACAGATTTTGACAAGAAAATAGCTTATGGAAATGACGTCAAAAGTTACATCGGAAGCTGCTCAAAAACAAATTTATTTTTGTTTTGTTTTTACAGCATGTGACAACTGTCATACTTGCATAGTAGGCTAGTTCCATCAAATACTATGGTTTCTGGGTGGTTTTGCATTTTGATTTCGCTTGTTTAGCGAAAAACGAAAGGGGGGCACATTGGCCAAGGGGGGCACGTTATACACAATTCCCCTACTAGCTTGTCGTGTGTTTCGTACACTATTTTGTATAGTAAAAGACATGTTATGATGCATAGTATGTTTATACATGACATTATGAACAAAAGTAATCGTTTGTTGCTCACGTAACCCCAATAACGTTGTTCTTCCAGTAGTTTAAATTTAGTAATGGAGACATAATAAAATCTTCGTGTGGACATGTTGACAAAAACAAACATTATTCATTTGATATGAGCTGTCAAATAAATCCATGTTATCACAAAACATCTCAAAACCTTAGTAATAACGACACATGTTTTCAAAGTACATTTGTAGTACTCTTAAACAACTACTTTCCATGAAGATTATTTTTTAACTTGTTTTGTGTGTTACTTGGGCTGTTTGTTATCGGGAAGGGCACCATTTTGCTCATTTTCCCCTATTTTTAACATTTTTTACCCTTTTTGGACTATACCTTGACCCTGTTTAGTTTAGAGCGAGATCTTAGCTTCGAGGCACATAGACTTCAATTTCTGATGCAGCGGAACGGTCTTTATGTAGCTATGGAAATACACGCAACTTTTTGCAAGTTAAGTTTTTACTAACCTTAATACAACAGATATACCGGAATGTCCAGATTGGCTCAAAAAACATCCAAATGTTGATCCAAGAATTTGTCTTAGCAAATCCCGTAATTGAATACACCATTTGCCACACTTCTTTATTATTTTACAATTTATCAATGCTCAGTTTTAGGTTCCGGTAGTACTCTAAACGGAAGTTCCGTAGTGTGTCACACTACGAAGTCACATTTTACGCGTTTTTTACGCGACTATTTTTACGTGAATTTCGGAATTTACGCGAATTTCGGAATTTACGCGGTTTTTTTTACGCGAATTTCGGAATTTACGCGGTTTTTTACGCGATTTCCGGAATTTACGCGGTTTTTTAAGCGAATTTCGGAATTTACGCAGTTTTCGAGATTTTCGGAACTTACGCAGTTTTTTACGCGATTTTCGGAATTTACGCGGATGTGCTCAAAACGTCTATTTTTCGCGTAGTGTTGAAATCTACAAAGTTTTTTTACTCGAAATTTTGTTTTTTTACGCGAATTTTGGAATTTACGCGGTTTTTTCTACGCGAATTTACGTGTTTTTTTACTCGAATTTCGGAACTTACGCGGGTTTTTCACGCGAATTTCGGAGTTTACGCTGTTTTTTTACGCGGTTTTGATTTACGCGGACGTATCCTTCGCGTATAAATTTCTTTTTTCGATCAACGTACCCTTTTTCTAAAACCTTTGCATATAGGTATATATTGCTAGAAATGTAAAAAATCTCTCTTTTGATGCTGCATATTTATTCAATCTGATCGCTTACTAGACTAAAGTTTTGACGTACTTTTCGCAAACCAAATAGTAAACCTAATATGACAAACAAAGCTCTCGCCATATTTACATGATTATTAGTGGAGTAGTCGTGATGTGCCGTTTTCAATTCAATTTTCTATTTAATATTTCCTGAAATCATGGTTCCCACATGAATTACGGTAAGAAATCCGAAGAGAATGTACTTGTATTCAAGAGTGGTATTAAGCACCACTGTAAAACGTCTCTCTTTCTCGGTACCCTGAAATCAATTCTCGAACATCACTCAGGAAAATCGTTATGTGTAGCTGTCAAGCGCTTCGAAAGCACTCTTCAAAAGATTTATTCCCCTTACGCAATGACACGGCTTCGTAAACCGATGTCATTTGTCGTGTCGCCGTAGTCGATGAAGCAATACCATATCGGTTGGTAGGTAGGTAGATAGATAGGTATAGGTATCTTTTTGCCTTAATCCTAGCCACGGTGAAATCCAATGAGGAAGCATATTCGGTAGAGCTCAGAAATACTTGGTCGTGTAGTACAAATTCCATCGATGATGGTAATATAGATGACGAAGGACACCGTATCGAATTCCACTTGGAAACAACGTAAGTATCTTCGGTAGTTGTGCGACTGAGAAGTTATGAATAGAAGGAGATGATTTTGCAACAAGATGGTCTCGAATTGTACCAGTGTCGGTTGGTGAAGGAAATAAATCAAAATCGAACCACTCGACTCGTTGGTTATTGAATTTAATGCCGCTCTCAAGTAAAGGTTAATAAAAATTTGTTCCTTTCAATGTGTGAGTGGAATAATGCGCTCAGCGTTGTGTGATTAATGCTGTTTGCTGTACGATATTATCAACAAGATGAGTAGTTCGCTTGCAGTTTTATTGTGCATTTTGCTGCAACTATGTTGTTACCTGTAATAAATATATTGTATGCATTACAGTATTTACTTTTAATACATTTCGTAAATATTATATGATAGTTTTTCTTCAGAAAAATTTTTCTGAGTTAAAAATGGTTAAAATTTGGTAACATTGTTTTAGAGTAAGCATACTTTTTTCGGGTATTAGCTTCGGAGATGTTAGTTATGCACCAAGCATAAAAGAGATGCCAGGTTTTGCTGGTCCGTTGGCATTAGGGCTGTCTAACCGGTAGTACCGGTAGTACCGAAACCGGTAATACCGGCCAATTTTTGGATACCGAAATACCGGTTTTAGGAAGGCAAAAAACCGGTATTTCCGGTATTTTCTATTCTGCTTGTTTTTCCCAACTCCTTATTCAAAAAATATGATAAAAGATTATAAACTCTTAGAAAAACAACTTGGTGTTAATGCCAACGAGATTCTTCGACTACTAACAATAAAAAGAGTGAAATTGAGGGTCAAATAATTATAGCTCTTGAACCCGTTTAAGGCACAGTAGAGTAACTTTGCTGTAAAAATGTTTCATTGTATGAGCTAGACGTCACGTTTCAATTTATTTTTGAACAACTTGATATTCAAAAGCCACCAAATTATTCGAAGCTCTCAAATAATGAATTTAGGAAACAAGATCAGGGCTCAGAAAAATCACTTACAATAGTAAATTGTTATTCAACAATGAAGTAATGAAGCTTCAGTTTCAACAAAGGCAGCGCCGCTTAAGCATAAGCATAAGCACAAGATACCGCCCGTGTGCTGCAACTCCGTTAGTGACCAGAACCGATGAAAATTGCAAAATGATGGCTGGACAGCGCGCTATTCATCATTGTGCAACTTTATACGATCCCTGCAGGCTGATCAATACCGACGCCCGCCACGTCCGAATGCGGGTCCAGGTGGGATGGGAAGGAATTTTAGTCGAATACTTGTTGCTACTAAAGACCAGGGAATACTCTGCATGTTCACAAGTATTTCGGGAAAGGAATTGTTGTTAGTAGATGGGGGTGGCTAGATGGATAATGTAAGTATGTAAACACCAGTTATATGAGACTAATCTGGACATTCGAAAATTTTCTTGTAAAGCCTGTAATTACGAAAATTAAGGTATAAAAAATACCTTTTAAAAAAAATTAGTATAATGCCATTGGTGCTCATATACATACAGCCATAATTTAATTTATATCGAAAAATACTATGCATATGGGATATTTACGGCTCGAAAACTACGTGACAACTTCATTTTTAAACTGGCTTCAATCAGTGTCATTGAAACGATTTTCATTCATTATGAAAAAATTGTTGAGAGGCTGTAGGAGACCGGGGCATTTATTATGCTGGAAGCTACAATACAAGATATTTTGTAAATAATTAAAGGCGGGTTCCCCTACTATAAATGAGAAATGAAAGGAAAATTCCTCATGTGCTTAGAGCCGTTCGCCAGACATAGCTGAAAGCGGAAGTTTTTTCAATTGTTGGAAGTGTTGGCAATAAAATTCTTTCTAATAATGGAATTAAATCGCTAAGAGTATTATATCTGCATAAATTCTACTTTGCTAAGCAACAATACTGAAGCTAGAGTTTCACAATAAAAAGATTTACTGAAAAACATCGACATTTCTATTGATTTCGAATAATCTAACAATACTGGTTTTTTACCGGTATTACCAGTATTTTCTACGCCAATACCGAAATACCGGTTTTCACCAAAAGCGCCCAATACCGACAGCCCTAGTTGGCATGTATGGAGCACATATCAGATGCTTTGCCTGAAGTGTGTACGCAACAACGCCTGCCAGTGTAAACTTCGTCGGTGGCAAACTTTTCAAATTAAACACTGATTCGCAAATGCTAGCAAGGATTACGGATGGTTAAGCATTGGTCTATATGGATTGTGTATTATGGGCGTTTATCTAGTCTAGCGTAGACTTCGGAAAAATTTCGTACACTCGATATTAAAACGTTTTGCGGTTTCCGCCGAAGATTACTGAAGCAGAACTGAATTATATGCAGAATCTAAATATTTGATGTGAGTCATTTACTGATATGATATGTTATGATTGCCGCAAAAATAACACTGCTGTTTAAAATAACCGTAAGTGCTACTTTAATGCAAATCATTAAACCTGTTGACACGTAAAATATATTGACCTGTTTAGATAATAATAAGCATCACACACTACTTGGCAACTTTCATTCACAAATAAATATGATGTACCGCAAGGTAGTACTTTGGGCTTAATTGTAATTTATTTTTGTGCAATCTGAATGAGATTTCAATACCGTTACAATGTAAAAAGTATCATCTTTCTTGTACGTCCTGCATTTCTTATTGGCCTAACCACTAAACTCACTGCACCATTCTGTGTTTATGCAATTGTTTCTAAGGACGTGTAGCTTACATCGTTAGCCATATATCTAGATGTTCTTTACATTAGTGACATATTTTGAAAGTGAAATATTCAAAACTAAAAAAACGATTATTTTAAAGGGATCCCTCTTTAAACCGATCTCGGACGTGTGTAATTGCGAGTTTTGGTGGCCGGCAGTCACGTGCCTGTTTCAATAAATATAAAATGGAGTTGATGCTCTCCATTTTTATCGTGTTATAAGTTAGTGGATTGCCTGCAAAGCATCGGTGTCATACATGAAGTATTCAACGTCCGAACCGAAAGCTCATTATGTTTCGTTTCTACTCGTTGTGTTTGAAAACGTTATAAACCATGTTATGCCCAAATGCACATGGTGCTGGCAGGATGGCACCAGTTGACTTTCGCTGTTAGATGGCAAAAGGTCTGCATATCCGGGGCCCGAAATGGCAGTAGCAGTGCACTAGCAGAAGAAAAGTCACCGAGTAAATGTAGTGGCTCTCGTCCCGTCCCCGTGCTAAGCCAATCCGCGTAGCGACCAGTACCTCGTCGGCTAAGGCCAGTCATGCTGTGCTTCAATCTGAAAATAGCAACCATCTTCCGGACCTATCGAGACTCGGATCCGGTTCGTGACCGGAGCCAGAGTTTGTTTACCCCGCCGCCACGGGCGCCTCACCGGGACATCGGGGCTCTACGTGTGCTGCAACGACGGGCTTCCAGTGTAATGTAAGTAGAATTCGATGTTTTCGATGTAAACAGTGGCGTCGATGATGGCGGTGTTCCCTCTCGGAAACTAGGGAAACATTCAATGCATTGCTTGTAGAATATATTGTCAGCGCGCATTGTCTGCGATAGATCATAAATTAAGGGTTAAACAAATATACTGGCAATACGTTTAAGTATAGTTGCCAAAATGTGCAGCTGCTGGATTTCACTGATACTATCGATTGTTTTCGTTATTTATACGACTAACATATGCTTAATAAACATTCTCCCAGGAAAGTAAGAAGGGGTTGACGAGCTGCTCTGACAGGATCCAATCAGGTGTTCAATTATTCTTGGATTTACTTTTCATTAATCGAGATCCGGATTGTTGTTCCATGTAACGCGCTAATCAACGCAACTGTGCGACATTTGACAGAATCCGAACCACCTTCTGTTGGATTTCCAGTGCATCGATGTAGTTTGCACACGGTGTAGGTAATAGAACGAGCAGCAAGCGAAAACACTGAAAATTCCTGTTAATGATTTGTGTCAACTGCATACATATAGGTAATCCGTGCGGGCACAGGGACAACGTTAGTCCTGCCACTGCAAATTTGATGTGCTTTCCAGCACAGTGAAAACTGATGCTGGGGAAGCTGAAAACAGCCAATTAGTGACGTGCGTTTATTTTTGAAAAGCTTACTGTTACAATTCAATCTGGTACATTCCGTACTGAGCAGTGAAAATAAGATTTCAGGGTGCTGTGAAATGAAGAAGTGTTGGATTTTTAGTTAATTTTGAAAATTTCAAACATAAATATTGACTCGAATAAAGTAAGACACATTGATTAGTTTGCAACTTTTTAGAATGCGGGTAAAAATTGATGAAATTGTGACCGAAACTAGCCAAGATTTTAATGTTTATGTTGACCGAATTTCATTATAATTTATGTTAAATTGGTTTTCGAGATGGCATCGGAGCAAGAGCAGATTCGCTAAAGATTCATGTGCGCTGTCGTGGAAAATACGACTGCTTCCCACGGTTGGATCGAAAAATACCTGGAAATCCATTATTCGAAATCCAGCCAGCGGTAGAAAACCTAAGACGGATTTCCTGGTCTAGGCCAGAAAGTTGTTGAGTTTTACTCCTCGGCTTAAATCATGTTCACATTCCGAGCAGGAGCGAAGAGCAAAATAATATCAAAAGGTGTTATTGGAAATCGGATAACTCATATCAAAATTTGGTCTTGTTTTGGCTGACACAGTTGGTAAAATAACAAAAAATAATATCAAAATTTTACTCCTTTAAGGCCAAAAGAATAACTATTTGTGTTCTTTGAATAACAAACAATAACATGACTGTATTCAGAGTTTAGAATAACATATTTTAGTATTATTAAGGTATTGAATAACAAATGCAGTAGTATATGAGATATTAAAAAATCATTTTATAAAATAGTTATAATCTAAAATCAATAAAAAAATTGTATGAAATATATCGAATGTCTTTTTAAGACCAAAACAAGATATGATAACAAAATCAGTTATTAAACTCATCTTACAACCACTGTTTTAAATATCTACTCAACAAAATGTGCTATCAATGTATCTCCATATCTATTCAATAACAAAATATACCATTATAACACAGTTTGAAATTGTTATTATATTATTTTGCTCTTCGTTCCTGCTCGGGATGACACGAGGATACCAAGATGTATGAATTCCTCCACTACTTCATATCGTTCCACATCAAGCTCTACCTTGGTACCAACACCATTTAGGCCAGCAACCTTGTACCACTGACGAACTAACATGATACATAGAAGAAAATTATTTAAAAACCATCGTCTTACACATTTTGCTTATAATGCATGTTGCGAAATAACTTTTATTTGCACATTTGTACGGTTTTATACTGAAAACTCGAAGCAACACTCGTGCGGTGTGACCATGTTGCGAAACATGCTCTTTTGAAAAAAAAGTGGTTCTTGAAGGGACGATGAAATTAATGCGAGTTCCTCGTCTGTTTGTCTGTGCTCGTACTTCGTTTTGGCTGTGCTAATGTAAGTTCAACCTCTTCGCTTCGGACCTCTTGCACTAATCTACGATTGATTTTGATGATATCAATGTCATCCGCAAAACCAGTAAGCATGTGCGTTGCCGTGATGATAGTCCCGTTCTATTCCACGTTTGCTCTTCGTATCGCACCTTCCAAAGTATGATTTAGCATGATCTTGCACAGCTCATCTCGTTTGACTGAATCGTACGCCACCTTAAAGTTCACAAACAGTTGATGAGTCTGCAAGTTGCACTCCTGGAACTTGTATAGTAACTGACGCATCAGATCCGTCGTAGAACGACCGTCGCGAAAATCGGCTTGGTATTCACCGACGCAGGACGCCGCTAACGGTATCAGTCATCTAGAGCTTTTTTAGTAGTTTTCACAATTTTTGGTAGTTATAGTTACAGAGAGTAGTTTTTACACTCGAGTCGATATCGATATTGGTCGTAGAAATTGTTTTTTTTTAATAAGGCAAATGAGGCCATTAAACCACTCTTCCAGTTTCTGTTCTTCCGTCTAGATCTTGTCAATGATCCAATGGATTGCTTCATACAATTGCTCGTTTTCCGATTTTAGACTTTCAGCCGGGATACCGTCCTTCTTCGGCACCGAATCGACGTAACGAATGGTTTGATGAGGAATCCCAAGTAACACACAAAACATGTTCTTCAGAGAAAGTAGTCGTTTAAGAGTACTATAAACGTACTTTGAAAACATGTGTCGTTATTATTAAGGTTTTGAGATGTTTTGTGATAACATGAATTTATTTGACAGCTCATATCAAATGAATAATGTTTGTTTTTGTCAACATGTCAACACAAAGTTTTTATTATATCCCCATTACTAAAACTCAACTACTGGAAGAACAAGTTGTAGCTTATGCTATAATAACGTTTTAAAATGATATGAAATAACCTGATACATACTTCTTTCAATTGTTGTTTGATTAGACTTCAATTTTTTGCGCTTTTCGGGGAATAGAGAAGTTCTGATGTATGTAATGTTATACTATTCTATAACAAGCTGTGTTGCTTGGGATGCCGGCAGATATTGGCTGAGAAGAACGCAGCGCGGGTACAAATGCTGCGTAGAGCCACCCGTCAGAATGTGGAGCGATACAAACAGAAGCGGAGGCAGCAAACCCGACTCTTTAAGGAAAAGAAGCGCCACCAAGAGGAGAAGGAGTGCGAAGAACTCGAACAGCTGTACCGCTTGCACAACACACGGAAGTTCTATCAGAGACTCAACGGATCTCGCAAAGGCTTCGTGCCGCGGGCCGAAATGTGCAGAGATAAAGATGGAGGTATCTTGACGGACGACCGTGCGGTGATCGAAAGGTGGAAGCAGCACTACGATGAACACTTGAATGGCGTGCAGGCGGAAGACCATGATAGCGGAGGAAGTGACCACATTGGTGCAGCAAGCGACGAAGATGTGCCACCCCCATCGATAAGGGAAGTTAAAGAAGCCATTCAGCGGCTGAAGAACAACAAAGCAGCGGGAAAGGATGGCATTTGAGCGGAACTTATTAAAATGGGCCCGGACAAGTTGGCCGGCTATCTGCATCAACTGATTGTCAAGATTTGGGATACGGAACGGCTACCGGAGGAGTGGAAAGACGGGGTTATCTGCCCTATCTACAAGAAAGGTGATAAGCTGGATTGTGAGAACTACCGAGCCATCACTATCCTGAATGCCGCCTACAAAGTGCTGTCCCAAGTCCTCTTTCATCGACTATCGCCAATAGCCAATAGATTTGTGGGAAGTTACCAGGCTGGCTTCATGGAGGGTCGGTCTACAACAGACCAAATCTTCACCCTGCTGCGAATTCCGAGTCCCCACGCACCACCTGTTCATCGATTTCAAAGCCGCATATGATAGCGTAAACCGACAAGAGCTATGGACAATTTTGGACGAAAACGGCTTTCCGGGTAAGCTTACTAGACTTATCATGGCTACGATGGATGGGATCCAGTGCTGTGTGAGAATCTCGGGTGGATTGTCGGACCCATTCGAATCTCGCAGGGGACTTCGACAAGGAGATGGTCTTTCCTGCCTGCTATTCAACATTGCGGTTGAAGGTGTTATAAGGCGAGCGGCGATCGAAATGCGGGGCACAATTTTCAATAAATCCAGTCAATTTATCTGCTTTGCTGACGACAGGGATGCTGTCGGCAGAACATTTGAGGCGGTGGAAGATCAGTACACCAGACTGAAACGCGAAGCAGAGAAGATTGGATTGAAGATAAATACGTCTAAAACGAAGTATAGCTGGCGGGCGGGACCGAGCGCGACAGGGCTCGCTTGGGCAGTACCGTGGTAATCGACGGGGATGAGTTCGAGGTAGTCGACGAGTTCGTATACCTTGGCTCACTGGCAACAGAGGACAACAATACCAGCCGTGAGATTAAAAGACGTATTATCAGCGGAAGTCGGGCCTACTACGGACTCCACAAACACTTGCGGTCGAACAATTTGAGCCCCCGTACAAAGTGCACACTGTATAAAACGGTTGTCCTCTACGGGCACGAAACGTGGACACTGCTAGAAGAGGACCTACGAGCACTCGGAGTTTTCGAACGGCGGGTGCTAAGAACCATCTTTGGCGGAGTGCAAGAGAACGGTGTATGGAGGCGAAGAATGAACCACGAGCTCGTGCGTCTCTACGGCGAACCAAGTATTCAGAAAGTGGTTAAAACTGGACGGATACGTTGGGCAAGACATGTTGCTAGAATGCCGGACAACTATCCTGCAAAAATGGTTTTCGCCTCAAATCCGGTAGGAACAAGACGAAGAGGGGCACAGCGAGCGAGGTGGCAAGACCAGGTTGAGCGAGATCTGGCGAGCACTGGGTGCCCGCGGAACTGGAGATCAGATGCCATGGACCGAAACAGATGGAGAAATTATACTGCGCAGGCCTTGTTATAAGACGTTAGGCCAATTAAACAAACCGTCCTTCTTAGCAGCGTTGCCTATTTTCAGCTCACTAAATGCCTTCTTAAACTTCTCCGGCTTTGGAGACTCAACAGCTTGACTATCACTCTTCAAAATAATTTATATCCTATTCTCCGTGTTTACCTCTCCTTTCGACAGCGTCTGGAAATGGCCCCTTCACCTAGCCTCTACTGCCATTTTGTCAATAAGCACGTTGCCGGCACTATCGTTGCATATCATCTCGGTAGACATTGTAGAAAAATCGTGCGTTGTTGCTGGTGAATAACTCCTCTGCGCCGGTGCGCAAAAGCTCGCCGTACTCGCGCTTTTTAGACAGTAAGTCCTTGCCTTTAACGGTGCTCTGACCTCCAATCACCTTTCTCTGTTTTGACGTGTAACCACAGTGAGCATGCGATTCCTGGCCGGGTTCTTCTCATTTGTCACTCTCTGGCATTTTATGCTGTATTCCAAGCGTCGTAACTACCACCTGTCTTGCAATGGTATCATGGATGTTCCTCCACAGCCTATTTATATCTTTATCCCTTTTCTACCGCTATTCGGCAATTCGTTTATTTGTTGATTAAATTCCGGTGCCACGCCATCTACCGTCAACCGTTGGATATTGAAACGCAGTATCTTCTCAGTGCGAGTCCTCTCCACGTTGGACAGCCTTGCGCGAACCTTACGCACGACAAGGTAGCGGTCAGAATCGATGTTTGGTCCCTGAAAAGACAGTACATTGATGACACACGAAAAGTGTCGACTGTCAAACATGACACGATCAAAATGGAAGCCTTCAGCTGGATCCTGGATGTCTCAAGGTGTGTTTCCGAATATTCAATCGTGGAAAGCAGCTGTTAATTCCGCTGGCAACGGAAAGAACCTCAGACTGTTATCATTGGTCGGATTTCACATCGTGGTTTGGAACCTCTCGAGACTGTCGTAGAACTCGTCCGTAGCTTCATTGGGTTTATCGTTTGTCGGTATGTAAACGTGGATTAGGCTGTAGTGTAAGAATTTACTTTTAATTCTCAACCCACACATACGTTCATCTTCGATTCCTCGTCGTTATTGTCGTTAGCAGCATAAAGCCGGGGTGACTTGTGCTGTTTCAAGCACTGGTTTTCATTCAACTCGACCTTGGGCCACTCGTCGTCAATTTCCCAGGTATAGTCGAAAATCACTTTCGAACTTCCACGTTGAGATTTGCTGTTTCTGGTGCTGGTGGAGTTATTGAAGGGAACCGTTTTCGTCGCACTGTCGTCCGGCATCCTTACGACGTGTCCTGCCCACCTTAGCTTGCCCAATTTTACTAGATATACGGCAGCACCTTACGCTCGACCACGGCAATTTCCCGCTTGAATGCGTCGTTGGTTCTCCTTACTTGTGTTTTTATTCGTGGTCAATAGTAATCCTAAATACACGAACACATCTAACATTAGGCTAGGAGTTTGCTACTTTTGGTGAAAATTATGAATCTCGTTTCGATGTCCGCTCGTTGGATCACCCCCTCAAGAACGATGTTGAATGCCCCCAAGCGGTACAAATGCTAAGCTTTTTGTTGCATCAACTTATTTATCATCATAATTAGTCATATATCAGTTGCCACAACTAATTTGTAACAACTGTGTTAGTAGGGCCATAGCTGGTCTCTATCGACTATATCGTATACTGCTTTGAAGTCAGTAAAGATGTTGCAACGTGTTATACTCTCGACATTTCTGCAAGGCCTGTCGGATGGTAAAAAATGGTTGCAGATTGGGATGTTTGTAGATGGGACAAAGCACTTCTTCCATCTATTCCTCCGGTAGTCTCTCCTCCTCCCAGATAATAGTCCCAAAAGAGCCCTTCGTTCATTGAAGAACTCCCTTCATTTTTGGTTTACATTTTCGTAGAACTTACACGTGTCATTAGCTCGGAATAGTTGTTATAATTCTTCACGATCTATGTCCGCCTGCTGACGCTTTCCACTCCTCAGAATCGTAGTTGACTGATTCCTGGCTCATCGGTATTTGGTAAAGTTGCCCCTAGTGGCAATGCTCAGATAATTTTTCCAAGCTATTTTTTCCTCTCTATCACCTGTTGGCATTCACCATCAAACTAATCATTTTGTATACTCCGGGGCTCTTTACCTATTGCCAATGGCCGAACGCACTCTATCCCAACCATCTTTGAAGGTTGGCGCACCTAACTCCTCCTGGTAGTGTCTCATCCAGTATTCAGCGTAGTTCTCGGCATATTGCGGGTTATCTACACTCTTAAATGAGTTTACCCGTAAATTTGTTGGAATTAGCTAAAACTTAGTTAAAACTACTCGAAACGCCTTCAAAGTGAACAAACTCAGATTATGAGTAGTTTTTCAACCAAAAAATTGGTAGTAGGAACATGCAGACTTGTGAAAGCATGCACCGCTCCAGTAACCGTGCTAAAATATTCCCCTCCATTCGTAGGTCACATGCTCCCGGTTTCGGTATATTTTCCTTGCTTTCGTTCGAACTAATATGATACCGCACCTCAGTGCCGATTTTTTCTGTTCAGTACAGTATTATGCGTGTTCGGTGCGGTCTGGGTTGCTCCGGGCTAAAAATTCGATCATTTTTGCTGAGCAGCAGCAGCTGATATGGCACAAACACGGCATTGTGGATGGCACCCGCTACCGTTCATACGTTTTACCGTATCGCACCAAGCAGTTATATAGGTTCTTTTAGTTTGCGAGCGAAACCGTGCCAGCTTGCACCAGCCGGCACCTGCTAGAGCACGGCTAGAGAACGGAGCCCGCACGTGCTGACAACTCAGTTACGTACACCGAATATGAACGAATAAGGAAGAAAGCAAAGAATGAAATCATGCAAGCCGTCGTTGGTACGGTGCGCACCGGTGCTTAGCCGAAGACAAAGCACTTCGATCGGGTTTTTGCGTTTTCGATGAGCGTGTCAATAGGTAGCAACGCCAGTGCGTTCTATTATTAAAAGTACCCATTGCGGTGCCTATCTGGACGGATAGCAGCCGTGCCGCACCGGACGGTGTTTATAACAAGTGTGCTTAAAAGTGCGTTATTTGTCACAGAGAATAATTCAATTATCGGAAGTAAGTAGGCAAAATTGGTTGAATTTTTAACCCAAAATTTGAGTTTGCACACTTTAGGGGATTTTGAGTAGTTTCAATCAAGTTTTAGCTAAATTCGACCTATTTACAGGTAGAATTATTGAAGAGTGTAGCTACCTAATGTTCACCCAAGGAGGACAGCTTTGACATGTCTGGTAGGGTAGACGCACCATTAGTGGTGGTAGTACCAGTAGTGGTGGAAACTCGAATTATTCCATTATTTTTGCAGATTTTGGTACAAGTTTGATACTTATCAAATAATACTGTTACTGGTAATTCGATACCTATCAAACTTGCACCAAAATCTGCAAAAATAATGGAATAATTCAAGTTTCCACCACTACTGGTACTACCACCACTAATGGTGCGTCTACCCTATTCAGTTTTGAGCGCATATACATATACTGCTACTAAGTGTTGACCAGAGTCAATATTCGTACCCCGTAGGGATACGTGATGTTAGAGAAGAACTGACCATTTATGGCAGCGGTTTCCAATCTTTTTTGAGTCACGAACCCTCTGGTGAAATTCACTATACTATTCTGTAGCGAACAAAATTTTTAACGAACCCCCATTAGGGAAACGCTGATCTATGGGAACGCTGCCAATCTGGTTCATTGTACGTTGGTCAGGTGATCTCCAGGTGGCTTTGCGGATATCTTTGCGTGGGAAAAAGGTGCTTCGGATCACCAGGTCTCGGGCAACTGCAAAGTTTATACATCGTTGGTCGTTACCGTTTGTGTCGGCGAGTAGAGCATAGAGTCTTACCCCATGTCTATACATTTCTTCCCTTCTGACCTGGGTGTTCAAATCCCCGATGACGATCTTGACGTCCTGTGGCGAACAGCTGTTGTTCGTTGTCTTCAATCGCGCGTAAGACACTACTTTCTCATCGTAGGGTCTAACTTCGTGCGGCAATGCACGTTGGGGATGTTGTAATCGAAGAAACGGCCCTTTATACTCATGTAATCGCCTTTCAATCTATAACGCGAACCTGCATTATGCCCAACACTACGAAACTCGTTCCCAATTCGTAAGTTGTCTTACTAGGGCCACGCTACCGAGTCTCGTTATGCAGCTGCCACCTTAGCTTTAGTGCCGAGACATCACGTTTCTTGATTCAGCCAGCCGCTTCGGATCAGACGTTGTCGTTAGCCGCTCCTAACCTGGGTCAACCTGGGCGCTTCTAACCGCTCACTTGGTTGAGGAATCATTAGATCATCAAAACCCGTCTCTGGTATGGAAACAGACGCTCAAGACTGACAGAGCTAATCCTTGTTGTTACACTCAGCGTTCGTATGGGTGCCTTCTTCCCGGTCGGTATATGATCATAGTTTCGCCGAGATTGGTTACTCGATCTCTGCTAAGGTTGCTTGTATTCCAAAAATATCCGTTTCTCTGCCAGAAATATCCATTTCATTACTAGCAAATACAAAACACTATGTTACTAATGATTATGTCTTTAAGAAGTTGTATTTCAAATACTTTTTTAAATTTTTGATACGTTAAGTATAAACTTCTCAGTTTTCAAACAATATTTTCAATGATGGTTATAGAAAATTTCATGCTTCAGTCCATTGAGTTCAGTTCAGTGATGAAAACATTATTAAAATACCTTTTGTTTGCTTGTAAACAAAGAAGGGTGGGCAAAACTGAAGATTTTTGAAACCAACTGAGAAAGAGTTACCATATAGCACCAAATAAAACATGGGTCTAAAATTTTCCAAAAAGAAACAGATACCAAAACATTTGAACAAAATCGGAACACTTTTAAATTCCGTTTTCATGGAATTTCTGATGTACGATATTGTCAGAAAAGACTTGTGATAGCAAACAACTTATTTACGTATTTTTCATCTGAAATCATTGTAGGTTCTAAAGCTGGATGCTTTTAAAAGACCGTGTTTCATTGTACTGGTATTTTAATATGTTAGTATAATCCGGAAGCTTCCCACAAATATTAACAAAGGCGAAAACTAACGAGAAGATTTATCTACCTACTAATAAAAATAGAATTACTGACACGCTTTTTCACTACAGCAAACCTGCGCTCTCTAAATGTTTGACTTCAGTAAAGGCTTTTAACATTATTTTTGTAGTCAATTTTACGATAATTAAAGTAAAGTTATGCAAACAATAGTCAATTCAAGTTCAGGATAGAGTTTATCTCTGTTTTATCTGATGGGATTTGTTATGAGCGTTTCCCAAATTACCATCATATTGAATTGAGCCACTACAATGTAAACAACCAATACACGACTTTATTATTAAAATACTCTCCCGATGATGGTACTTTGCAAAAGGTGTTGAGATGTATGTTGTGACCGATGTGGTCTCGGAGTCTCGAAGGGGATTACCCGGGGAATACATAATACGGGATCAACAAAGCCCCAAAAGTTCGCCACCGAAAAGCTAATTTAAATTTTATTTCCATTCTTTTTTTTCGCCCACAGCACATCCGCTACTGAGCTTATATCGCGAAGAGGAGTTTTTTCCCGGCGGCACTATGGATCAGTGGATCAGGTAAGGCGGTTTTGAGTTGGACAGCTTTCGGATTTAATGCATTTATTATTAACGGCGTAAGCGAAAATTCATTTTTCTTTCGAATGTTGAAATGATTTTTTGCAAATCTCATGGATTATCTAAATTACTGATAAATTTAATACCGATACCGAGATCTTTTGGAGGAAATTTCCTGAAGATAAATGACACCATCGTTAACGGTCAATAACGAAATATCAAATAAATTGATCCTAAATATATTTCATTTATTAAAAGCCAATTATAAACATCTCAAATAACTAGTTGTGTAGAATTCGATGTCTTGCCTGAAATTAATTCATGATTAATAAATGATATTAGATATTCTTCAAACTTGGTCGCCAAAGCTGAAAATTATGTTATGTTAAAAATAAATATCTATGATATAAAAATATAATTAACGATAACAATAGAAATGCGAGATCGACGTTGTAAAGGTTTGGTTCCTGCAGAGCACATAAAAAGAAAAGAAAAAAATTACATTAGAAACTTACGATTAGGAAAAATGTAAATCTTGTTCGTAATCTGATAATAATCGTAATCCTCCTCAACGTCATCCGACAGCTCGTGAATGCTGGGATCATCCCCCATGTACTGGTTGTCGCCGGCTTCGCGCATTCGAGTGTGCTGACTGTGGCTGATTTTCTCGTTGAAACTCTTCACGATGTCATCCGGCACCTTTGGGTAATTCGTTCGGTTCGGCGGATGCTCAAAGCCTAACTTCAGCAGCACATGGGCTTTGATGGATTTGAGCGATGCCTTAGCGAATACACTTCGAAACTGACACGCCGAACAGTGAAAGGGATGTTGATCGAATCGAGAACGGCCGTTAGTAGCACCATAACTGGCTGTCAAATCCTCGGTGTCATCAAAGTTTCTCCTATGAACTCCAGCTAACTTATCTCCCATCGTTGTGTAGTGCGTACCGTTGAGATGATTGTCATATTTAATTACTGTTTCTTCTAGTGATGCGCTTGCATCGCTGCTGTCGTAGCAGTCAGTAACCGGAAATATTCCCATCGTAAACTTTAATAACAACAACAGATACACTCCACCCGTTACGCACCGGGAAAGTTTTCGATTATTTTTAAATCCCATCATTTTATTTCCGACAAAATTGTTTCTAGCACGGTGGAAACGATTGTTTTGAGGCACCGTCCGCAGCAACACCATCGCTTAGTTAGTACACTTCGAACAACAGCTGATCGTTTGACATATTCCGTTATTACTCAATAAACACGAGCACAGTCCGTCCTAACTTTTATTCAACTGCTAACGAACTCTAGCAGCACTCACCAGCAAACGACCCGACCAGAATGAGAGTGAATCTGTGGAACAACAGCGCCTTTTATAATTGTAGTTGGTTGCCGCGGCGACACCAAATCAAGATTCAATCAATTTCAATTAATTAAGAGAGCAACAATTTAGTGCCGGACAGATTCGCTTTTGTTGCGAATTTTGCGATTGATGCTTCAGCAACGCTTAAATAAAACTCACAGTGGATCATTAGACAAATCCACGAATAGTGATATGTAAAATGGATCTAAACTAAGAAATCCTAATGATTCTAAAATAATAAAAAAACACTGTGTGCATTTCACAGAAACTGAGCATTTTCATTACAAATTATTTTTAACTTTAAATGACTCATCTTGGAATGCATTTAGTTTGCCTAAGGCACAAGGCACCCGAGACCGGCAAGGTCATATCACTTGTTAAGATTGCTCCCACTGGAAATTGATGGACAGGCAGGCGAGGTTGGTGACCTGCTATACAATTTATTCGTGTTTCCACGGCTAGCACGGTGGTTGGTAAAATTAGTTTGATAAATTTGAAACTTTTCTACATTACAGTGGCAATATAACGAAATACTTCTGCATTCTTGGTTTAACAAGTAAAATTAATCTAAATTTGAGAAATCTTAGTAGCTTAAGATTAGTTAGAACCATGATTGTGTAAGTTGTTTAAAACTTTTCAACATGTATCGGATTAAGATTTTAATAATTCAAGTTTCAAGTAATTCAAGTAATTTGTTGAACTATCATTACTTATGTAGTTAGCAGTTTAAAAAATAATAATTGATGTAGGTGAAGGTTAAACACATTGTTAAGCGATTGAATTAAGTACACGTGCATATATTCAAAAGTACTCTCTTAAAGTATACCACGGCATCAGTTTTAATGATTGTTGTCGGTAACTACAGAGACTATAGATTACAGAGGCGACGAGGTACTCAAAAACCGCCAAATTTTGAATCAAAACGGAAAGTTACCTTTATTTGTACTCTCCGTTTTGACTCAAAATGCAGCGGTCTTTGAGTGCCTCGTCGCCTCTCTAATCTATAGTCTCTGTATCGGTAACAGCCCACCATTATTGATGCGTACTGGTTACGAATTACGGTACCAAACGGTTGTCGAAATTAATAGCCTTTGTGGGATTTGAACTATTCTGTACATTCAACTGCTGACCATGCGGCGGAGTTTCCTACTGATCTCTTACCTGTAGTCATTTTCGAACAAACAGTGTATCAAAAAAATGTCCATAATCATCAGCACACAAAACTGTGCATGTGTATTATCTTTTAACTGGAATATGCTCTCATGTTTTTTCTTATTTTGATCTATTTATTATGTGAAATATTAAACGAAAGTTGGCATTGACCAAACTCGTGTTTTAGTCTTTGACCTTGAAATGCGGTCAGGCATTAATATTAATATTTTTTGAAACGATGGTTTTTACAATTGATGGAGGGACGGTAGGGGAAAGTAATGAAAATTTTTTGGGAAAGAAGGGAAAAGAGGGGAAAGGAAGGGGGGGGGGGTGCCGATCGGACATTTCCTCAATTAATGGGAGCACCTCCATTTTTAAGCAAAATACCCTTTTTTGTTAAAACTTCTAATTTTCTTTTGCTTATATCTCCGGAAGTATTGGGTTTAGAAAGACACTATTTTCACATTTTTAAAGAAAATTGCCCAAGGAGTTCGAAATAAATGTTTTTAAGCATTAGTGCTGCCAAAAACATTTTTAAACTCAATTTTCATTTTTCTCTCAATAAAGACAATTTGATCTCAAAAATTCTATTTCATCGTGTTTTGCAGATTTTTTTAATAAGAACCACTCATTGCCCCGAAGTATTCTTTGCCAATCCCGAGATACAGCATTTTAAAGCAAGCGATACCCCATATTTATGTAATTTTTTTTCTTTTGCTTATATCTTCGGAAATATTAAGTTTAGAAAGACACTATTTTCACATTTTCAAAGGAAATCATCCAAGGAATTCGAAAAAGATATTATTTTTGAGCACCAGTACTGCCAAACATTTTTAAACTCAATTTGAAAACTAAATTTACATTTTTCTCTCAATGAAGACAATTTTATTTCAAAAATTTCAACTTCATCGTGTTCCGCAGATTTTTTTTTATATAAAAATCACTCATCGCCCCGAAGTATTCTTTGCCGATCCCGAGATACAGCTTTTTAAGGCAAGCAATTCCCCATTTTTATGTAAAACTATAAGCAAAATAACTTTTTTTGAAGTAGTGATTCTCTAGTCTCTACGCAAAACAACTTTTCCATATCGGGAAAGCATTTATACAATATATAGCAAAGTTTTTCTAACTAGTTTTGCCAGCATTTCAGTTTTTTGTTTGATTTATAGTGCTAGATGAGGAAATGTTACTTCAAAAAGGCGTAAAATATACGTTAGTTGTTTGATCATAGCCTTGTTAACTGTTTTTCATCTCGCTAATAGACATGACCCAAGCAACAATGTGAGTTTGATTGTACTCTTATGGTGGTTTTCATGACCAATTTTGGTCTTGAATGCCATCATAAGAGTGTAATAAAACTCAAATTGTTACTTGGCTGAGCTTTTACCTTCCTTGTTTATTGCGTTTATTGTTGCTAGGAGACTAATATTTCCTTAATTAATGTAACTAATCATGCGGGAAACTGAAAAGCTGGCAATACTGTTTAGAAAAACCTTATTATATACTGTATAAAAACTTTTCCGGCATGCCAAAGTATTTTTACATTGCGTAGAGAATTACTGCTTCAAACAAGAAGTTATTTTCCTCTTAGTTTTACATTAAAAATGGGGAATTGCTTGCTTTAAAATGCTGTATCTCGGGATTGGCAAAGAATACCTCGGGGTTATGAGCGATTCTTATGTAAAAAAATCTGCGGAACACGATGAAGCTGAAATTTTTTAGATAAAAGTGTCTTCATTAAGAGAAAAATGTAAATTTAGTTTTCAAATTGAGTTTAAAAATATTTCGCAGCACTTGTGCTCAAAAATAATATCTTTTTCGAATTCCATGGATGCTTTCCTTTGGAAATGTGAAAATAGTGTCTTTCGAAACCTAATATTTCCGGAGATATTAGCGAAAGAAAAAAAAAGTTTTGACAAAGTCGGGTATTTTCCTTAAAAATGGAGGCGCTCCCATTAATTCTCTTTCCGCCATATGGAGAACAGTGCTGAAATTGATGCAGTGTATACTAATCTTAAAGCTGCTTTCGATGGCATAGACCATCAAATTCTGCTACATAAGCTGAACCGACTTGGAGCTTCTAACGAATTTGTCTGCTGGCTCCAAACATATTTAACAAATCGTAGCCTCTCGGTACGCCTGGACACGGTCGATTCGAATAGTTTTTGCAACCAATCCGGCGTTCCACAAGGAAGTAATTTGGGCCCATTGCTATTCCTCATATACTTCGACGATGTTTGTTTTGTGATACCACCTGGAAGCAAGTTATTGTATGCGGTCGACTTAAAAATCTTCCTTGATGTAAGATCAGTTGAGGATTGCAAAGAACTACAAGTTTTAGTTAACCGAGTTGCTGATTGGTGCAGTCTGAACAATCGTTGCCGTTTTCCAGAAGCAAACACCCAATCATATACCGATACAGGATCCAAGAGACTTCTCTAACGTTTTGCTAGCGTTAATGATTTGGGAGTGGAACTGGATTCGAGGCTGACCTTTCACAACCATTATTCCAACATTATCTCAAAAGCAAATCGCAACTTGGGATTTATTACGCGCTTAGCTAAGGAGTTTCGTGATCCGTACTGCCTGCGGTCCCTCTATTCTTCACTAGTACACTCAATCCTTGACGCAGTTTCTATAGTGTGGAGTCCATATACACAGCTCTGGATAACAAAAATCGAAGCAGTGCAACGGAGATTCATCAGACACGCTTTAAGATCTCTCCCCTGGAATGATCCTTCAAATCTCCCACCGTATGAGGACCAATGCAAACTGTTGAACATCAACACCTTGCTCAAAAGAAGAACGGTTTCTCGAGCTATCTTCGTTGCCAAGCTGTTGAAGGGAGAAATGGACGCTCCAGAAATTCTATCCCAGCTGAACATCAATGTAGCGCCAAAAAATCTCCGGACCCACGACTTTTTCCGACCTATATTTCACCGTACTATGTATGGTAGCAACGAACTGATCCAGGCCATGTGCCGCGTTTTCAACCGTGTGTACCATCTCTTTGATTTCACGCTTTCAATTGACCAGTTCAAACAAATAATTTATAACTGTGGCTTTAGGCTTTTCCCATTCGCCTCAATAACATAATGAGTCAGTTGAGGATAAGTAAATAAATAAAAAAAATAAATATATAAACAAATGTTCCGATGAAAAAGTTGAGGATTTTGCAGGTGGCTATGCAAAATCAATTCGCAACATTGCTTTTCGGGTGACGCCATTTTTTTCAATTTTCGAAAAACTTTCAGCGATAAAAATATAGTGTAAACAATACACAATACAAAACTACTTCTAACAAAATTTTCAAGAGAAAATACCCAATGGGTAATTTTCTACAGCGTTTCTTTCGTGATGTAATTTGTTGTTGGAAACCTTTTATAAGCAAAAGAGAAGCAAAATAAGAGTATTTGACAAAAACGTGTCTTTTCTTTAAAAATGCAAGTACTCCCTTTATTTGAGGAGACGTCCAAACGGTACCAAACTTAGTGTTTTTACTTACTGACCTGAAACGAACAATCTGACAAAATTTGGTTCACATCCAGAAGGTCGATTGCATGGGACTCGAACACTTACTCGCGCAACTTGACGTGGAATGACCCATATATTTTTCAGTAGCATATAAAACAAAATTCTAATCAGCCGATCGTACAAGCTAAATTGTGACTCGGAACTTGGTGCTTCAATTAGGGTACGGGAGGGTATTTCCAGCCCATTAAGCGGTAGCCTGAACAATGTTCAGGAATTATGTTGAAACTATATTTATTCGAGACAAGATTTTTATACCAGTTGATAGAATAATATTTACTGAATATTGGCGTGTATTTTGATTTTAATGAAACACTACTGCATTTGAGTTATAGTCGCGAGAAATGATGAAGACGCTGCGACTAAATTGGGCCCATTTTCTATAGTGGTGTCTGTGTTTTTTAAATCCGACAGGCCGAATTAGCCAGCACAGGGATTAAATGCTTTTCAAAAACAGATCACAATAGAGACCGATAGATAACATGTCGGTATTGCCTAGATACCGGCTCATTGAAGATAACTACTTTTGCAGTGACAACAGCTTGCTGCTGGCGCTAGTGTATCATTGAATCGTACATATAAACTATCACCAGAAGCAAGTGGTTGTCAGTGGTGTTACTAGGTATGTTAACCGGATAGAAGAGTTTCAGGAGTAATTGCCTCACACATTGGTAGTAGTGTAACTAGAGCACCATATGCCGAAATTAAAAACAAAATGCTGCAAATGCTAGTGAATGAAAATTGATTTATATTTTCATATCAGAAGGGAATTTGTGTGTTCTTCCGTGATAAAAAGAAATAGAATTGTTCTGTGATAGCATATTCACAACTGTTTAGTTTCTAGAATAAGTAAACGTGATCATAATTGTGTGTTTTTCAAACCATCATCAAGAGCGGATACGCGTAAGCGATTGCTGCTGGTTTTTTCAGCCTAATTACGTGCCAGTGGAAAAACAGTGGTTTTGATGTTTATTGAACAAAATTGAGCAAATTACTTACATTTTTATGAAAATAGTCATAACACAATAAAGCTTATGAGTGCTACATTCGTTTCAGTATTGTTATATAGTGGCAAAGTTTTTATTTGGGAAAGTGTAGCCAAAAACGGTAATGTATGCCGAAATTAGTAGCGTGCTGGGAATACCCTCCCGTACCCTATGTCGAAATATAATGTGTATTCTATTCAATAATGTGTATGAGTTGGATATCTGCCAATGAATATATTTAGTACGATATCGAATGTATTGGAATTTGTCCTATGTTTCCTACTACTATCTGAAAAGGGTTCTATTGTTTAACCAATAAAAAATCTTTACATAATGTTTTCCTGAAGGAGGGAGAGGGTTGCGATTAACATGACAGGATAAGCTGATATTTAATTATCTCACATTTATTCTCATGGATATTTCATTTAATATCTCATTGACGTTGTACTAGAATTTAATATTGGTTTTACGGTCACTGCGGGATTTCATTTGGCTGCCTTTCAGTAGATGTCAAGCGATAGATGTGCATTTTTAACACCCAGCCAGGTTTTATGGCGGTGTAAAAAGTAGCTAATATTGAACGATCCACCGCGACCTGTTTTCATTTATTCATTGAATGACCTCTTACAGCGAATAGTAGTAGCGAATGCATTCGACACTTCTCAGCTGTTGAATTCGGCAGCTTCAAAACACTGTGCAACAAACGGTGGTATTTGGGTAAATATTTTTGTTACTGCTGTTAAATGTGTTTTTTGACGAAATTGACATACATATTTATTATAGCAGGCGTAAGACAACCGTAGTAGCAATTCGCATGAACTAGATTAAATCAACGAAATATGATTTTTTTTTTAATATTTTGATGTTTGAATTGGCTTGCCTTTATGAATTCCGGCAAACTAAATTTCGTTGTTTGGTTGATGACTGTGATTTCTCATTTTCATAAGATGACAAATTTTCTTACTGTTATCAGTTGTTTACACATAAAAGGAAATTGAAATCTGCCCTAATTTTTGGTGTCCATTTCCTACTATGCAGGCCTACTCTTAGCTGAAAACTGGTTCAAGTGCAATGGGGTTGTAGTGATTAAAAATGCACCAGATCAGGCAGGTCATCTTTTTGTTAAGCAAATCGTCGGCTTGGTATCGTCACTGATGAGCCACTGTCCTGCGCAATAGCAACTGTGTTCATGCACCTTGAAAACAAGGAGTGTATCGAACGAGTTAGCCTACGTACAGAAAGAAACTGAAATTATCAATCAAAAAGTCTTGAAATTCGGGTGAAAATTTGTTCTGTTGCACCGGCTGTTATTTTGTTTGCATAATTATGGAGGTTTATTACACGCAGCTCTTGTCAACAAATGAACGATTACCATAAAATAAACCATTAAACTCAAACCCAAGGGTCGTACTTTTCATCACAGGCCGTAAAATTAATTAAAACAAAATGACGGTAGTCGGTCAGCCACATTGTATGTAGATCAAGTTATTTTCAACTGCTAACGGAAGGTAGGAAGTCCACCGAGTAAGACAATGTTTTGAATTATTTACGTTTCGCAGGATACTTATGCTCAGTTGTCATTATGCTCAATCTATTAGATTTTGTGCACTTGTTTTGAATTTTAAATAAAAACCTAAAAGAAAATAGTAGTCCGGTAATGGCGACATTTCGCCACGCTAATAAATTTAACGCTGATGATTGTATATATAATTTAGCAAACAATGGAACGATTCAGTAACTACAAAACCTGCTCTCTCTATCTCTTGATTTATATACTTTCAGTTGCCACAATCAGAAATCGATGGGCTGGACCCAAACTGTCGGAGATTTCGCTTGGAAAATGGAGAATCATTGGCGGAAAAAGATGAGGTAGGTTTGAAACGTAAAATTTTTAATTAAAGTCCTAAGTCCAAACAGAAGACAATTTGGTACTCGTATTACATTCTACGTTCCACCTTTTGATGAGGTGTAAGTTGAATCTTTATCTAGCAGACGATGCAGAACGGATAAAAAAGCATAATCCAATCTAGTTAGGTCCTTTTCAAAATCATTCAATTCATGTTGTTGTCTACATGGTGTCGTGAAGCTCATCAGCTGTAATTCCGCTGACCGTGATGCTACTGAAAGTTTATCTCAGCACGTTTAGCGTTGACCCCAAGCTCGAATTCTGCGGCATATGCATACATGTACCTATCTATGTATATCGAAGCACCATTGAAGTTGGAATCACTTTCCTGTCACGTGCTGTTGCTTGTAGAACTGGAATTAAATTAATGTTGATCCCTCATCGGCCCGCATTTTGGTGGGTTTATGAATAAAAGCGAGTATGTGGAAAGAAGGCGATGGAATGATGGCGAACAGAAAAAAACCAACATTAGTTCAAACCTAATTAGGGAGAAAGGCGGCGTGTTCAGAATATGGCTACCGTTTAGTGCGCGCGAATACGAAATTCGATTAAATTGACATTACATTTTAATTTATATTCTGTTGGAGGATTTATTTTCCAAACTTTAGCAAAGTTTGGAAAAACATTAAGCTTTTGGTGGTAATATGGTTGTAGATACAACTCAACCGATGTGAGCGTTCGTAGTAGTAAATGAATGTATCAGTAATGCAGTTAAGGACGACAGAATAGCGAAATATGTAGAACGGCGCAATTACCGGTTTGATAACATAACAAACTTTTTGTAGCTTGCTTTCTATCCACTTGGAAGGATTCTTAGATTAGATTAGATTCTTTATTGCAGCCTGTGGCTGGTTCTCCTCTACCCGTTGCCAAATTCAGTTTTACTTTGATAACAATAATATTACTAATATTCATCTGAGATACAGAATGAAACTTACTTTCATTTTTACAAATAAAGGAAACGCCTTGGTGTTACATTCTGCATTCGGAATTTGACCATCTGCTTTTTATTCGACAGATTTGGCAGCCAACTGTTAGAGTACAGGACAATTACTATGAACTCATTGACGTTTTCAGCCTCTCCTAGTCGTCGGCATTTGATCATGCAACGAATGGCTTGTTAACCAGTATCATACCTCGAAAGGGAGGCTCGAGGCTGGGGCCTCCTTTGCAAATACGGTTGCATATGCATTCGGCTTTAAAAATTTCAACTTCTGTTGATGGAACTTATTCAAACAATTTTTATCGTTTTATGAATGTACAATTTTGGATTGCTACTTTTCTAATTTTAAATCAAAGCTGAATCTAAGACAGCTGAAAACCTGTTCAATTCGCGACTGCAAAACTGTTGACATCTAGGTATTTGATTTTTGTGTGAAACAATCCGAGAGAAATATTTTAATTTTTATCTTTATAAACCCAAAAACCTGTCAGTTTTTGGTGACAGAGTAAAAAGTAAAGCGTTCTATTAAATGACATTGAATTATAAACCATTTTCTACTTACCAGTGTTGTTTCGAATTCCACGTGTAGATTTTCTGGGACGCTACTGGGAGGAATGTTATGGTATTTAACTATGCTTGTCATTCCCGCACTCAATATCGAAACAGTATTGTAGCTGTCACGGTCATTTATTAACGGTAGCAATCTTCCGTCGGTTGAAACAGCAGCAAACAGCGAAGCTAATTATGTATGCATTACGCAACTATGTCGGCATTGAAATTTTCCATGCACCCCAGGATTAACAACGATTTTCTGCCTGCCTCGTGGGGACATGTCGATAAATCGGAAAGAGTAATTGCTTTGAAACGCATTTTGGGGGATAAAATTGTGAATGAATCGGTAGATGTCTTCATTAATTAATTCAATATTATGATTCAGAATTAAATGCTGACTGGATACCAATGCATAAAATATATAGAGTCAAATTCGTAGTATTAATTGTACAAAATTAAATCAAAATTGCTAGAAATAAACGTTAACCGAGTAGCAGGAGTTGACCTAAGTAAATAAATTAAATTAAATTGCCGTTTCAATCTAAAATTATGAGCAACATTGTTTGCAGCAGTTTCCGTTCGAACACGACAAGTGCGCTGATGCCTTTCCTCATGCAGCCTCTACTTTTCATGTAGTTAGTCTTCGACGTATTTATTTTTAGTCTAATCTTCCTAGCTTCCGCTTTCAATCTAGCGTAGATTACCTTTGCCTATGCTAAATGGGATGTAGGATAAGCCGTCATATCTTATCTCAATCCTTTCATTCTATCCCATCCGTTTTCTAAGTTTGAAGCACCCAGCTTCTCTGAAGAATCTAGTGCCTAAATGAAGCGTAGTTCTCGATGTAGGGTAAGTTATTCTATAGTGGACCCCAGGGATGGTTCGATCACTTTGACTCAATTTTAATTCATTTGACAGTACCGTCTTAACGGGGCCAAATATGACAAAATTATATATGGGACATTTGTAGAACAGGTTATTATCTATCATTTTACTGAATAAAGTTTTGCTGTATCTTTTGTAGTTACGGCGCTACAATGCTAGTATCTTGTTAGTGACTAAATGAACGTTCATTTAGTCACTGATGAGTTACTAGCGTTGTAGCACCGTAACTACAAACGATACAGCAAAACTTTGTTCAGAAAAATTGCAGATTAGAACTAGTTCTACAAATGTCCCATATATAACATTGTCATATTTGGCTCGGCTGAGACGGTACTGTCAAATGAATCAAAATTGAGTCAAAGTGATCGAACCATCCCTGGTGGACCCTTTACCTATAGTGAACCTCAGGCACAGTTTCGGGTTTATTAGTTTGTACTACTTATTTCCGAGGACATATGACATGAAACGGAAACTACTAAACATACGACACAATTCAGATTACAAAATTTTAGCCGCATTTGACGATTAATGCCTTAAAAACGACATTTTCAACAAGTGAGGGTCCATTATACGATTAACAATGCAAAATATGTCGCTATTAGTGGACCCTCTTCATGCAAAATGTACTAGAATTCCTATTATGGACCCGGTCGATATCCTATTGTAAACCAAAAGGTCCATAAAAGGAAAACGGACATTCTAATTTGTTTTAAAAATGTGTAAAATATAAAGATTTGCAACATAAATCGATATTTTTTTAGCGTTAATCGAAAGTTACTCGTATTGTAAGTGCCATCTGTTGCGTGTTTGGCGTTGCCAGTTCAAAATAATTCATGGAAGAAAGCCACTCAAGCACTACATGGTCCACTAATGGTTAATTTACCCTATAACGGGTTGTGTAGCTGCCAACGAGAATGACTTTGACATGTAAAGTTCTGACTATGCCAGCCAACTTTTTACAGTATTGAGAGTTTCAATCGTGTATACAAAACTAGCGTACTGAATTCAATGACTAAAGCTTACAAAAGAAGTTTTCCATAACATACAATTATCAAGAAAATTATTGAAAATTGTGTAATGCCTTATTTGAAGTCCATAAAAAAATTCCGTCCTGTAAGGTGTTTAGTTACACTCTTAAATGGATCTACCAGTGAATAAGTTAGATTAAGCTAAAAAAGCTTTTGACCGGATTGGCTATACAAAACTGTGTAAATTTTTCTGGCTCGGTGCATCTCAACAACTAGTGCAATGGCTGAGGTCGTACTTGCGCAACAGAATCCTACGCGTGAAGTTTGGTTCCTGCATCTCTTCATAATTCACCAGTACCTCAGTTGTTCCGCAAGGTAGTAATATGGAACCATTGATTTTTTCACTGTTTTTTAACGACGTCACTTTGCTATTGGATATCGGTTGCCGACTTGTCTACTTGTCTGATTGGTGTAAACGAAACTAGCTGACACTAAGCGTAGCAAAGTGCGAAGTGATAAGTTTTTACCGCATTAAAAGTCCGATTTGATTCAACTATCAGATTGAGGGGTCTGAGCTGCACAGAGAGAACCACGTTAGTAACCTTGGTTTGTTACTTGACTCTTCGAAACTTCGCGTTTCACAACAGACTCTACGTTCTACCGGCGGAAGAGTTATTCAATTTCGATGAGCCATCGCATAAGTTTGTACAGAAGATAAAACCTCCTATGTTTTATAGTTATTAAACTTCATGTAGAGATTAGTCAGATGAATTTTGCGATAAAATCAAATCTATACCCAAAAAAATGAATTTCTGTCTATGTCTATGTATGTTCCTTATAGACTCAGAAACTACTGAACCGATCTACGTGAAAATTTGTATGCAAGTTGTTGAGGCCGGGGAAGGTTCTTATGATGGTTAGAAACTCCTTCCAAACAAATGAAACACAAATTTCTGCATAACTCGAGAACTAATCAAGCAAACAGAACCAAATTTGGCATGAATTTATTTTATGATGGTTTACGACCGCTCACCCTTGTGGTCCCCGTACAAAGTGCACCCTGTACAAAACGCTTATTAGACCGATTGTTCTCTACGGGCATGAAACATGGACAATGCTCGAGCCCAGTAAACCATTTGGTTTGTATATCTCGATTGCAACTGAGATATACGAAATCATATCTGAACGAAAAAGTTATATTTCACGCCATATAAGAACATATATGTACCAAAGTGGAGGCGCTCTACGTGCGAACATTTTGACAATTATTTGTAATTCTATTTTGCGTAGTTTTTATAACACGCAACTAAATACTCCTGAATATATGATTAAGATTGTAATCGTCTATACTGCTTTATAATTCACAGTCATGAATTGTATATGAAGACACGCACGACTGCAAAACTACTTATTGTTCACTTCGATTTGACATACTCTAATCATTATACAATTCCAATGTGAAATTGACATGAAAACGATTTAATGTGAACTTTCTATTACGATTTTGTGTTATCTGGGAGGAGGACCTGCGAATGCTCGGAGTTTTCAAAAGACGAGTGCTAAGAACGATCTTCGGCGGCGCACAGGATAACGGAGTATGGAGGCGGGGGATGAACCATGAACTCGCACAGCTCTATGGCGAACCCAGTATCCAGAAGGTGGCTGAAGCTGGACGGATGCGATGGGCAGGACATGTTGCAAGAATGTCGGACAACTACTCTGCAAAGATGGTGTTCGCCTCAAATCCGGTAGGAACAAGACGACCAGGAGCGCAGCGAGCAAGATGGTTAGACCAGGTGGAGTGAGATCTGGCGGAGAGTACTCGGTGTAAAACTTTGCATAATTTGTTAGCTATTGGTAGTTTTCAAACCCACTCTACAACGATCATCAGCTTAACTGATGACCGCGAGAAAGGAACTCACTCTCGGCTTACCATATATTATTCTCAGTCGATCTCCAATATTTGGAAATAGGAGAGTAGGGACAGCAGATATCAGCATCTGATAGCTCTGATAACTAATGACTTGCATGAGTTGAGTCAGTTGTCTCCAAGTACGTGCATAAAGAAGGTGCAATATACAACCACTTTGTCGTCTCACAATAAACGTCTTATCTCTTCAACAAGCGTCGGCCCGTTCCGTGCAGTGAAAAAAAACCCCTCGACTGTGCATCGTGAAGATTACGATTTGAACCAAGTGCGCGAAGGTCGAAGACGGAAAATTTTACACTGGTCCTTCGAACCGGATTCGATCGAAGCGACAAGGGACCACGGTGAACCGGAGTGAGGAATTGGTGAGCGGTAGCCCTCAACCGAGTTACTTGGAGAAACTTTGTTCATTTGTTCAACAGGCTTTGTCTTAGGATGGCAAGCCACCTAAACTAAAACTCCTGTGGTAGGAGCCTAAATAACTATTAAATAAAAACACGAAATTGCAATAACAAATAAATAATCCAACAAAAACACAATGAGCAACACAACTATTTACTGTAGGGTATAAATGTGTGAAAGTACTTTCTTCACCTAAGCGCAAAAGATTCACGTTTCTTATAAGGCGCGAGATCTATTTACAGTGTTAGAGCAAATGTTTCTTAGGTGATTCAGGGCGAGACGGCCGCAGCTCGCGAGTGTGCGCCGGTGACCCAGCGGGGGTAGGCTATGGGGCACGGTCTATACATCGTTTCCCTGCCGATCTGAGCGGTCACAGCCCTGATCACGATCTTGGTGCAACGTGGCAAGCACCAGTCGAACATTGCCTCCATCTGCGCATTGAACATTTCCTTCTCGTCAACGGGTCTGTCTTTGTGTAGAAAGTATATGTTCATAATGGTCTAGTTGAAGAAACAGCCTTTAATCCTCAACAAACTCATCCTCTCATTGATCGCCTTCCAGTCCATCATGCGATCCTACAATTTGCCTATCACTACAAAGCACGTTCCTGGGTCGTTGGTCGCTTCACCGCTCTGGTAAAATTGGACCTTGCCGCCACGGAATTTCCGCATCTTCCTTCCCTGATATCCGACCTTAGTCTCCACCGGAGTTGGTTAACCGATTTCTGTTAAGGTTGCTAGTATTCCGTTTGGTATCACGAGGAGGTAGAGATAGGAGTTGCTGGATAAGAGGGGGTCAATTTTATACCCGCTGATACGCGAGGCAGCGATGTTACGCATTATTCAGCCGTTCACCAATCCAATAAAATAGTGCACGATGATGATAACCTTGTGTTACGTGCTGCATAAGTTTTGGCTGCTCTGTTTCGACCATTGATACACTTTTACAATGCAGTGATAAATCGTGATATGATAAACGACTGACTCATTTTGCCACATCCGCAGATCGCTTGCCTGACAAGCACTCTACTTCTACTTCCTTACACTCTCGGATACTGCAAACATCTTCTTCTTCTTCTTGAGCATAGAGCCGGGGTGGCTTGTGCTGTTTCAAGCACTCGTCTCCATTCAACTTGGTCTTCGGCCACTCGTCGCTAATTTTCTAGTCGTCTCAGAAGTCGCAAATCGCTTTCGACCTGATCGAGCCACCGTGCACGTTGGGCCCCCCGTTCCTAGTGCCGGTGGGGTTTTTGAAGAGAACTATTTTCATCGCACTGTCGTTCGGCATCCTTACGACGTGTCTGGCCCACCGTAGCCTGCTAACTTTCGCTAGATGTACGATGGGAGTCTCCCCTAGCAGTGCCTCCGCGTTTGTCCTCTGTGAGCAGCGTCACGGCTTCAAGTCCATAAAGAACTACCGCTCTAATAAGGGTTTTGTGCATTGTTAGCTTCATCCGGCGATCGTAGCGTTTTACTAAGGGCAAAGTAGGCCCGATTTCCCGCTTGGATGCGCCGCGGGATCTCCTTACTAGTGTTATTGTCCGCGGTCACCAGCGATCCCAAACACACGAACTCCTCTACCACTTCTAGTTCGTTGCCGTCAACGGTTACCGTCCGTGGGAGACGCGCGTTTGTTTCCTTTGAGCCTCTTCCTTTCATGTATTTGGTCTTCGACGCATTTATTTTTAGCCCAATTCTCCTAAACTCCGCTTTCAGTAAGGCGTAGATTGCCTCCGCCGTCGCAAAGTTCCTGGCTATGATATCGAAGTCACCTGCAAAGCCTAGAAGTTGGCTACCCTTGGTAAAAATCATACCGCTCGTTTCGATGCCCGCTTGTCGGGTCACCCCCTCAAGAGCGATGTTGAACAGCATGCAGCATAAGCCGTCACCTTGTCTCAACCCTCGCCGCATCTCGAAGGGACTCGAGAGTGTCCCAGAGATGCGTACGAAACACATCACTCGATCCAATGTAGCTCTGATCAGTCGCGTCAGTTTGTCCGGAAAACCCTGTTCGTGCATTTTCTGCCATAGCTTGTCTCGATTGACTGTATCGTATGCTGCTTTGAAATCAACAAAGATGTGATGCGTGCGCACTTCCGACATTTCTGCAAGATCTGTCTAATAGTAAACATTTGGTCCGTAGTTGCGCGAGCCCCCATGAAACCCGCCTGACAATTCCCTATGAAACCTTGTGCTATCGGTGTGAACCGGCGTAACAGGATCTGGGAGAGTACCTTGTAGGCGGCGGTTACCAGTGTAATACCGCGATAGTTGCAGCAGTCTAGCCGATTACCGTTTTTGTAGATGGGACAAACCACTCCTTCCATCCATTCCTCCGGTAGCTTTTCCTCCTCCCAAATCCTCGAAATAACCCAGTGTAGAGCCTTTGCTAGCGTTTCTCCGCCATGTTTATAAAGCTCTGCCGGTAGGCGGTCCTTCCCAGTGGCATTATTGGTCTTCAGCAGTCCGATTTCTCGTTTGACTTCTTTGAGCTCAGGCGTTAGGACATTACTATCTTCCATGGGCGCTCCTAGGTTAATTTCCGTTCCGCCTCCTTCTGCGACTTCGCCATTGAGGTGTTCGGAAGGTGCTTCCATCTGTCGACCACCTCGCGCTCGTTTATGATTAGATTCCCTCCCTCGTCCCTACACATGTTAGGTTTCGGTGTGTAGCCCTTCCGATTTTAGCTCACCTTCTCATAAATCTTGCGCGTGTCGTTAGCTCGGAATAGTTGATCTAATTCATACTGCAAACATAGAGGTAGCAATATAGTATTCCTGTCTCAGATGTAGCTTTCATCATTCATCACAAAGCAGAACGAATTTGTTAGTCATTTCCTGTACATCTACCTTGCGCGAGTTTATGTCACCGTGTTCTGTTTGTCATTCCGGTTCAGTGGCTTCCGAACTTTGTACACGTGTAGTGTTGAACTACCATGCTGGCCTTCTTCGGATCTGCGGTGTCGGATATTCTACCGCTACCATCATCTTTCCATTTGGTAGCCCGATGCTCCTTTAACGCTTCGATCACGTGAGATGCAGTAGACTGTGTGGTTCCGAGCTGTTCTCCGATCGATCGATGAGAAGTATTCGGGGGCTCGAAGTGAGTGCTGAAAATTTCTTGTTCCGCAGCCATCAGCGGCTGTAACCAATCGATGTTGATGAAATTCTGCCGATGTGATACTTTCAGTCAAAATTTCAGTTATTTTTACTCAGGTGGCAAAATATTTCAAATTAATGAATGTATCCCAATTTCTCAAATACAGTCTGTTCAATATTTCTGTTCAATAGCTACAATAGCAATTTCCCCAGGTTTTCGAGAACAACGAGAAAACGAGCAGATTCGTTTAGGAAACTGGCCACTCTAGGTACGTCTCTCCCATCATGTTCAAAAAAACAAAATCAAACACAGTTTCTGTTAATAGTTATATACTAATTTTTGACTGCCAGATGCAGAGAATGGCAGATTCCGAGCACGGATTATACTAGCAAGGCTAAGCTTTTATTTCTTTTCTTCGAGGTTTATTGCGACGTAGTTTAATACACATACCTATTTGAATTCGCAGTGTGCGTTTGACTGCCAACCACAAAAGGTTGCTGAACGTTTCCTTTTAGTGTCACCTGAAAATAGACAGAAGGGCGGAGTTTGACCCAACCTCAATAATGCGTTTGTGTCTAACATACCACCCTCCAACTTTTTAATAAGCGCAAAACCGCGGTGCTATGAGCAAACAGCTGTGCTAAAAAGTGAAAACTCTCCGATTCAATTAATTATTTTTCGTCGTAGGAAGGTAGGCCGAAAATTTCATTTCTTAATAAGGGCATAATCTAATAATGAGAGTTTCCTTAACCTGTCATTTTATGAACTTGAAGCTAACCTACGGTAAAAATTCTCTCAAGATTAAAATTAAAAACGATAATTATTACAATCTCCTGAAATTTAACACTTGTTAATGTCAAACTAGCTTTTCACGCGAAAAAAAATTACTCCTTGCATTGTTTGCAAATAGCGCAATTATATGTTCATCTTAACGTGAAAGTAGTCGTCATCGATTCTGCTAATTTCAAAAGCAGTTTTTTTTATTTGAAACAAAATATTTGTTTACGAAAATATATTCGCTGTATTTAGATTGGCAAGAAGAATGCAGTGAATACATTTCTATAAACAGAACCCCGCTTTTGGGCCCAAAAACTACTTCCGAAATTGGGCTTTGCGACGAAAAGTTAATGACTGCTAGATTCCCGTTAAACATATTAAACAGTTGACAATTTTACATTTAGATTTGCAACTGAGTCGATAATTCTGATAAACTAATTTGATAATTTTATTTCGTTGCCCAGGTTTTTGGTTCACCCAGTATACCTATTTTGGAGAATCCAGAACATCAAACGAGATGGTACTTTAAATACTTCCTGGGAAAACGTAAGTAACAACGCTCAAATAGCTCAGAACCGAAGAAAATTTCAATTTGCTTCTAACGCATTTTTTATTTTCCTTTCCACTCGACAATATGCCATTCATCGTTTGTGTTACCATTCGAACGAACAATGAAACGCTGCTGCAATCTAAAACCTGACTTCCATCACCAGTTCACCAGAATTACGTGGGGATGGATTCGGAAAAAAATCCCTACTTTCTATCGATAGTGTCACAGGATTCCGGCAGTAAATGCATGCCACTCTATCGTGTGATGCTATTCAGGAAACAGGTACGTAACCGACAGCCGTATATATACCCACATTATAATGGTTAACTATCACATAAGTTTTTTGTAGTAAATGTTTGAAAAAGTAATTAAATTAAACTAAAGGTTCGTTTCACTGACACTTGCCATAAAACATTGTAGAAAGATTTACTCTCACAATCGAGTAAATAAATTAACATTTCCGGGAACAAAGGCCATTTTCAGACTATCGATGTGAGCACTTCATCAGCTGGTTAATTTCAACAATCATAAATAATTTATTTATCGATTCGTTCTCTAACTGAAATGCCAAACACATACATTATTTCTGCAAAGCTCAAAACTTCTCGGCTGGTAATTAGATTTCTCCCTTATTCTCGGTATCCATTCAACAACTGGTTACTTGCCCTGGGTCGTATCGTCGTAGGAAACTTGTTTCCCTTAACTTTGAAACACAATTTGTAAGGATGAATGCCAAATGCCTCACCAAGCTTTTGCTGCTTTCTTCTTTCTCGTTTCTGCGACCGAAATAGGGTGCCCAGAAGCTAGCGCTATCCTACAACCCACAGCAGAAGCTGACGGTCAAGCAGATTCTATCGAACTTTGCCCTGATGGATGCCAGCAAATCGCCGAAGGAAGTATTTTCGGCCGACATCCAGAAGGACCTGCTGCTGCTGGAGGAACAGGAGGGTTCAGTCAACTTTAAGTTCGGTGTCGTGTATATGAAGGCCGGTCAGAAAATGGACGACGAGATGCTAAGTAACGGTAGGTTAGGTTTTTCCTTTGGATGGGGAAAGAAGCTTGTGAATGGGAATTGCAAATGAGGCATTTGTGTTTTCGGGTCGAAGAATTTCCGGATCACAATTGGATATGAAAAATCTGGTTGTATTTGATTGGAAAAGAGGTCTGTTTCAGCAATGAAATAGATTTTTCAGTTTATCATCGGTTTTAGTCGTAAGATAAATAGAATTATTACGTAGGCAGGACTTAAAGACAATCAAAGGCTGGTTAATAGAAAACTTACACCTACCAGCATTATAAGGATCACATCAACCGTTATCATTTCTCGCGAACAATGCAAAAGGATTAGCAAAGTAGGTCGAAACCAATCTGTTGATTCCATCATTTGCTACGCCCTAGAGCCGTTACGGAACCGGAAAATGTTTTCTTCATTTTGCAATATCCTGTAATCCTGTCGTTTCACAGCTGACTGACAGACAGTGATGGTTGATTTTTAATCAATATGTTTCAAATTTGTTCTTATTTTTTCCGATTTCAAGAGCATGGTAGCGCCGATTTCGACGAGTTCTTAGCATTACTGGGGGAAAAGATACGCCTCAAAGATTGGGAACGATATCGAGGCGGGCTTGATGTGAAAGGTAAGCAATTCGATTATAACTGAATTATACAGTGTCGGTTGAATTACTTGGTTACGGAGTAAATTATCTTATTTGATTCCTATTTTAAAACGTTACATTAAAATGATTGTCTCAAGTAGTTATCTTACCTTTGTTTTCACCTCATACTTGCTACTAAACTCATGAAATGAATAGATTCACATTTCATTTCGGGTAGACAACTAATAGCTTTAATCTCAATGCTATAATCCCTGATTTGAGGAATCACTCATTTGACCTCTACCCATTATTTTGTTGCAGGAGACATGACGGGGAAACATTCGATCTACACCCTGTACGAAGGCCATGAAATTATGTTCCACGTATCCACGCTGCTTCCGTTCAGCCGCGATAATCGCCAACAGGTAAGACAGTTTATTTGCTTAGCACAGTCCTCCACGGTCCGGCTTTAGGAAACCTTCGCCTACGTATCACGATCCGCCACGATGTGGTAAATCGTTTTTCCTTCCTTGTGTCAAATTAGTGACATGTGCGTGGTGGGCAGAAATGGTTGACTGGGTTATTAGATGACGCCTATGAGGGAGAAGTCTTGTACCTTTTAGGTTGCTCCCCGAGTGGCCAAGCGCAATCAACATATTCATTAAGGAATAAGCAATAGTTTTGTGCTGACGGAGTTTTTTTTTATTTTATTATTCTCTGCTTCCGGACAAATGCTTTGAATGAATACTACGATGTAGGTGGAACGCAAGAGGCATATCGGAAACGACATTGTGAACATAATCTTTGTCGACGAGAGCTCCAGCGGCGATGAAATCGAATTCAATCCGAACAACATCAAAAGTCAATTTACGCGTAAGTAATACTTTGGCGATAAACTACTGCATGAGCAACACTTCTATGGGTCGTAGATGAAGTAGCATTAAATGTATAGGTATTATTCATGACTTTATCTTTGATCAGATAGCTGGTAAACTTATTTGTAAGAATGCATTATCAATAACTTTACCTATTTCACGCTGAACTGCTTATAGAGAATTAATGTCAGCAAAGTTATTTGCAATAAAATATTTCATTTTTGTTTTTTAAAAACAGGACAAAACAGGGGAGAAATGAAAGTTTAAACATTATAAGTTTCGTTTATATGTTTCGAATTTGTCTTATAGACGAGCACAATATTCGCTGTGGAGAAACCAATCTCTCTCTCTCTCTCTCTCTCTCTCTCTCTCTCTCTCTCTCTCTCTCTCTCTCTCTCTCTCTCTCTCTCTCTTTCTCTCTCTCTCTTTCTCTCTCTCGAAAGAACGAGGGTGCGAACATCACTTGCCATGGTCCCAATATTTTTTTTTGCATATCAGAAGAGTATTGGGTTAAAAGACCACTGAGACCAATATATTTTTGATCTAGGGTACGGAAGGGTATTTCCATCACGCTACTAATTTCGGCATACATTACCTTTTTTGGCTACACTTTCCCAAATAAAAACTTTACCGCTATATAACAATACTGAAACTAATGTAGCACTCATAGACTTTAATGTGTTGTAACTATCTTCATAAAAATGTAAGTAATTTGCTTAATTTTATTCAATAAACATCAAAACCACTGTTTTTCCCCTAGCACGTAACCAGGCTGAAAAAACTAGTAGCAATCGCTTACGCGTATCCGCTCTTAATGGTGGTATGGAAAACACACAATTATGATCACGTTTACTTATTCTAGAAACTGAATGTGCTATCACAGAACAATTCTACTTCTTTTTATCACGGAAGAACACAAAAATTCCCCTCTGATATGAAAATATAAATCAATTTTCAATCACTAGCCATTAGCAGCATTTTGTTTTTAATTCCAGCATATGGTGCGTTATTTACACTACTACCAATATATGTGCTGACATATCTGATATTTGAGTGACAACTGGCGCTAGTGTATATGAACGATTCAGTGATACACTAGTACCAGCTTTAAAATTCTTGGTTGGCTTTGGGTCACGGGTTGCGTGCGAAAATATTTATTTTCCGTTTACAGTCGACGTTTCGAGGGATATCCCCTCATCTTCAGGACAGAACGTATACAAATATTTTTTTTTTGTCAAGTGGATTGTGTGGAGTGGATGAAAACGTATGTCTATATTTTCAGACTGCCAAGAAAATTGTAGTGAGTACATTTATTTTGTGCCCAAAAATTGCTTCGGAAATTCGAAAAATTAATGATGACTCATTTCCCCTTAAAGTTATTAACCGTCAAGTTGAACCATTTATTGAAGTGGAACCAACAGTAGAGTTCGTTGAACTGCATTGCCATAAATTGGATAGGGTCGTGCAGTCCGTAGTTTACATTCCGTCCTTGCAGGTGAAGGAAATACACTGAAGTCGCGTTTTACGCGATTTTTTTACGCGACTATTTTTACGCGGTTTTCAGAATTTACGCGGTTTTTACGCGGTTTTCGGAATTTACGCGGTTTTTGGAATTTACGCGGTTTTTTACGCGGTTTTCGGAATTTACGCGGTTTGCGGAATTTACGCGGATGTGCTCAAAACGTTTATTTTTTCGCGTAGTGTTGAAATCCACAAAGTTTTTTACGCGAAATTTTGTTTTTTTTTACGCGGTTTTCGGAATTTACGCGGTTTTTTTTACGCGGTTTTCGGAATTTACACGGTTTTTTACGCGGTTTTGATTTACGCGGGACGTATCCTGCGCGTAAAAAGCGACTTGAGTGTACCTAGTTGTGAGGTGTCGTTCAGGAGCATACAAATTCAGCTTATTCAGAAGGCAGTCAATATCTCATAAAAGCAATTTCACCAGGAACGTGTCTTGAGCGTTGGCACGTCTTGTTTCAAGAGTCATATGGTGGAAGGTTTCAGGGATCACGCGATGGATGACTGGGAAGACCGCACAAAGCATACCGTAGGATTTTTTTCTGTACTCTTGTAGTTCCGAATTCCAAAAAAGACCTTACAATTGAATAGTACAGTAATCGAAAACAGTACTGGTTACCGAGCTCATCACTTTCTTACTTACTTATTCTGGTATGATGTCCCTCAGGATTTGACCTGCATAATAATGCTCCGCCAACAAACGTGGTCCATGACTGTCTGTCTCCAATTTCACGACTGTCCCAGACTTTTCTGGTCACGCTTCACTTGTTCTAACCATCGAGTACACCTCTTCGTCTGGTACCAGCCGGGATTCGAGGTGAAAACCATTTTTGCAGGGTTGTTGTCCGGCATTCTCACAATATGTCCCGCCTATTGTAGCCTTCCAGCTTAAGCCACTTTCTGGACACTGTTTTGCTTGCTTGCTTGCCTAAGTGACTTGCTGTTCAAAGCCTGTTGAACAACGCTTCTACAGTTAACTCGGTTGTGGGCTAGCGCCCTCCAATTCCTCGGACACCGAGTACTCTCCGCCAGCTCTCGATTCATCTGGTCTACCCATCTGCTCGCTGTGCTCCTTGTCGTCTTTTTGGACACTGGATTCACCGAAAAGCTGCGCCAACTCCTGGTTTCCTTTTCCTCCATACACTGTTCTCACATACACCGCCAACGATGGTCCTAAGCACACGACATTCACAAAACGGCAAGTGCTTTCCAGTCCACGTTTCGTGCTCGCTCTTATTTTGTACCCGTTTTGTACATGTTACATTTGGTACGGGGGGTAAAGCTTACCAGACCTTAGAGTTTTGTGGAGTCCGAAGTAAGCACGACTTCCGGCAAGAATACTTCTACGTATTTCTCTGCCCAAGTAACAATTCAAAGCCACTTGGTTTTACTTGAATTTTATAAAGGTTTTATTGCGGTATGAATCATTACCACTGGATTTATGGTGGTATTGCGCAATACCAAGAGGATACGAGTCCAAACACACTTATAGCTAGCTAGGAAACCATAATAAAACTGTTAATAAAGCGAATTTACTATGGTTGCTTATATTACCACGTTAAAACTTGTTGGCTGCACCACGTCTCCTATAAACTTACCATAAGTGTGGCGTAGCAACACAAAATGGCGCACCAATCAAAATTGATCTTATCATGGTTACTTGTCAAACCCAAGTAACAATTCCAAGTTTTATTACGTTCGTATGGCGGTTTTCATGACCAATTTCATAAAACCGCTAATAAAACTATGAGCTCCACCAGAACTTTCTGATGACCGCTATAAAACTGCTTTCTGACCAAGTGGCCCACGCTTCAGAATGTTTTCATAACCGCTATAAGAATCAGGCTATAAACTCAAGTAGTCGTATCACGCTCTGCTAAAAGCAGCAATAAAACCGATTAAGCTTTCGCTACTTGACAGCCATCGCCATAATTTAAAAAAGCTTTTCGCTTTTTGCTTTTCGCTTTACTAGCAAACGCCAGATAAGTTCGGTAGCTTTGTCAACTTGAAAATATATCCGTGAGCAGAAAAGTTTTAGTTTTACTGACAGATCATTCTGAACGATTTGGTTTATAGCAACCAGAATAAAATATCCCATAGAATATTTATTAATTTTAAGCAATTTCGTTGGTTTGCACTATGTGCGCATTTAATTTCATCGTGCATTTTGATATGATAGGTCGATAAAATCAGCACGCCACTGAAATTTTGCAATTTTCGAAAACTGGTTGTTTTAACAAATTGAAAATATTCAGTTAGTCAATCTCAATTTCTAGCAAAATCATTTTAGTTGCTTCCTCTGGCAGGAAAACCGATTGATAATGACCTTCTTTCTGCAAAATACTTTGCTTTGATGACTTGTTGTTTGCGAGCTAAAACAAAATACTAGAATATGGCCTAGAACTAGAGGTTTGATGTCTTCGTTTTTGTCCATATCGTTCCATGTTTTGACGGGTCCCTAGTTGCAACATCGGCACCCGCGCTGCATTCTTTTCATCTAACATCCTCTGGCATTCCTCATCGAACCACTCGTTACGTCGACTCCTCTCAGCAAACCCAATGGCACCTTCCACTGCGCTTTAACGTTATCCCAGCAGCCCTCGAGTGGAGTTTCATTTAGCTCTCCCTCACCCGGCAGCGCAATCTCAAGGCATTGCGCGTACTCGGTAGCGACCTCAAGTAACTTGAGTCGCTCTGGATTGGAGATGGCGAAGCACTTTGTGATGCTGATGGTAAGCATGTTGCTCGAGCACCAATTTCCAAATTTGCCCACAAAGCGTTTCAGTTCAATGCAGTCGAAGTCCATTTTAATTATCTTGAAAATTTGTACATCGTCAGCATAAAAAGACCGTAGCCAGATGGCAGGAGAACCAACAGTTCTTTTATAAAAAGAAAAAAGAGCTATGGTCCAAGGTTGCTCCCCTGCGCTACGCTAGAGGTTGCAGAACGAGTTAAAAAACTCGGACCCGTCTTCACATTCAGTCACGGCCACTAGCAGAACAGTGCACAAATGCCCAGCTTCTATAGCCTAGCAAGGAAGGTTTTAGGTCCATGTATACTGCATCAATTTGTACTCCTTCATTTATGTTGCGCAGCCAGAACGAGAAGAAATCGATGAGATTCGTGAAAACTGGACATTCTGAAAAGAAAAACCGTGCTGCTCCAAAAGAACGAAATGTCATGATATCCATGACAGAGAATTGTAGTGTTGCTGAAACGTGAGAATTGTAGTGTTGCTGAAACGTGATTGTAGTTTTTTTATTGACATTTCTGTGGGTAGGTGCATCCGCTTTTCTATGTTTACTCAATTATCTATACACATTACACACAATCACGTATAAAACTTATAATAAGTAAATCGCTCACTCAATAGCTATTATAACCAAAAGACAGTACAGGTGCAGTACAGGTTATATAGCAAACACCCGGGCGATGTCACAATAGACTAGCGGTACTGGTCGCGGTGATAAGTCCATATAAAGAATTAAAATAAAAATAAAATAAAATAATGATTAAAAAAGTCAACTTTTTCCTAACGCCTTTTATATGTATTTTTTTCCTTCCAGATGTGTTTGCCGTCGTTACCAAAAGGAATAAAACGTATCATCTGTCGGTATACTGCGATGAAACTGTTCCACCCTTTGGACCTACACTTCCAAACCCACCAGAATTTGAGGTAAATATAAGGGCATTCATTATTCAGATATCGGTATTTCTGTGTAGATTTTCTCGAGCCCAAATTATGTTATAAGCGTATGCTTTTTCATGTAAACCAAATACCCTAAAGCAAGCCAAGTGCTGCCCACTTCCGGTATAGGAAACATGCATAAACGGTTTCACACATGACATTGACTGACATACGCTTCTCAGTCAGTTGACACACAGTATGGCCAGAATAGCCGAAAACGTTTATTTCCGTTCGTATTCCGTTCCGCATCGTATTCTGAATATGCACACATACCTACGCACCGTATCTCCGCAGCATATCGTCACTGCTTGACACAAACGTCCTGCTGATGAGATTGACATTCATGCGACTAACATTTATCTACTTTTTGATCGCTTTTCGTTTAACCTTCTTTCGTTTATCTGCCACGATGCCTCCACAGGATCCGGCCGTGTTTCGAGACTTTTTGCTGGTCAAGCTAATCAATGGCGAAAAAGCGACCTTCCAGACACCCACCTTTTCGCGAAAGCGTGAAAGAACACTCGAAATGTTGATCAAGGACCTGTACGAGGAATATGTGCACGACAATAAGATGGTAAGTAGGAGCGTGGCATAATAATAATAATAATCTTAAGCAACAAAGAGTTTGCACAGCTTGTTGAACCAAAATGTTCAACAAATATGTCACATTGCGGGAAAGTTTGTGTTAAGTAATTTTGCATAATTAATGTTGTTCAGTGTTATTCAAATATGCAACGCAGCTTTCTACGTATTTAGTATGTTTACCTTCATTGTTGAAAAACTCCTTCATTGTTGAAAAACTTTACTTCATTATTGATAAACTCTCTTAGTAATATGTTTCCTGGCCTTCACTTTTATCCACGTTGGGTTAATTTGCAAGAGGATTTTTTTATCCGCTAGGAATCGGATATTATCAATTAAAACCAGGTCATTACTATTCACAAATTGTTAATAAAATGTTTCCGAAATATTAGAATACGTATGTGTGTAATAAATTTATATTTGATGTGACAAATTAGTTCATAAGAGTAACGAGCATTGTTAGAAAAGTGTAGATTGTTTTGAGTATCTGCAAATAAATTGGGTCACATCAGACGAACACATTGCACATCAAACCGTTGTTCGCAAATTTACATACCTGTACGTAGGTAACCAGATTCAGCGGTGCAAATCCTCCTAGGGAAAGCTCTTTGGAGTTTTGAGCCTGGTGTAGCATAAAAGCGACAATCCGTTTCTGCGATTTGTTTAACAAATGCCAGTTTATCGTATAAATATCGATCCGCATCTGGTCGTTCTAAAATGGAGAATGTCGAAAACGGTTTGAAATGTCGTGTAACTTTTGCCATGGGCCCACGTATGGTCGCTCTTTTTACAGCTATCATTGAATATTACTAGAAATAGCTTATAAATAATTCTTACCTTCGCAGTTATGATAGTGCCTACTGCACAGTACTGGGTAATTTCATAAAGTATTGGCACCAATATTCCGAAAGCCTGTATATACTGATAAATGTATCCCAGAAAAATCGTTGTCAGTAAGGTAAAAGCCTGAAATCCGATTTGAACGAGATTGCCAATGTTAAAGTGTTGTATCGCGTCCTGTTCGAATATCATGATTAGCCGATGCAGCTGACTAATATGCATTATTGTATCCAAAATTTGTTTTTCGTTCTTTTCATGAACAGTAAGAAGTTGATTGAAATTTTTGATTTCGTTTTGCAACGAGTTCGCATATCCGATTATAGGTAGAACAACAGCAATAAACATTGTATCTGAGGCTAAATATCCATTGATGCAATACACCATCAGAATCATGTGCACGAATGAAGTAATTATGTAACCCGTTGTCGTTGTGTGGTCTACGTATGGCACGAAGATTGTCACCACTAAAAACTTTTCCCCACTTATAATGGAAAATAAAACTACGACCGTTATTACTATCATTCCTCCCATAGTATACATAACCACCATAGATTTGAGTGTTGTAGATAGCTTGTTAACAATATCATTCAAAATCGGGTGGTTCCGTCTATCGGCTTCGAATTGTTCATAAATTTCCGAAGTGGTCTCAAGCAGTTTATAGTAGCGCCGCTTGTGTATGAAACCGACCCACATTTTATTGGTGCCTTGAATATTCAATATCAAGATTACCGAAGCTTCCATAATCCTTTTCCAATCACTTCGTAGCATCCAAATTGTGTAGAAGCACAGCAAATAGATAACAAACATTAGCCCCATGGAAAATATCAAACGTGGATTCACCTGCCGTTTCGGTACAAATGGATTTATCCCTACGAAGTAACACGTTTTGCGAGCTATCACGATGGATTCGAGTAAAGCCTCCGAAGATCCTACGCTAGCCACCATCCTTAAGAGGTCACGATAACGGAATGGTTGCTGTAAATCGTATCTCATTTCTTATGTACTACCCGGAATTAATTGGATGTAATTAATAACTAACTGAAATATTTATTACCTTGCTATTAATAATGAATACAAATTAAACGGATTAGCTATGCTGATGCAAGTGAAAGTTAAATTTCTATCTTTGTGGTATTTACCCTTGAGGTGTTAACTTCACTTCGGAATATCGTGGGATTCTGACAAAAAAGTTTTTGTTTTCAGAATCAGTTGGTGGACAGATTTTAATAAATTTGTCTCTAGAAGGCGTTACTGCACAACTAAATTCTATGCTGAGCAAGTATGCGAAAAATGGTAGAGACAGATAGACGTAGCTTCCAACTAGAATTTTCGTAATTTTTTCCTTGTGTGGACATTGTGTGTTTACATTTATCATTAAGAGTGACTTATGTACTATCAGGAAGCTATATCGGACTAATATACAAAACAAAAGTTACAAGTTCGATTTGCAATCGGAACCTAATAACCTAATACCTCCTAATAGGACGCTATGTTTCGTAGTTGTAAATAATTCCAGTTCTTGCACGCAAATTCAGCTGTTTACACAAACCTGAAATTAATATACATGGGCTCCTCAACTACAGCTGGTGCACCTCCTAAACACACTCTCATCTTTGGCAGGATTTGTTGGGGATTTCGGAATTTACGCGGCTTTTTTTACGCGGTTTTCGGAATTTACGCGGATGTGCTCAAAACGTCTATTTTTTCGCGTACCGTCATCCGGGGTGAGATTGTGCCACGGGGGTGAGATTGTGCAAAAAACCAAAAATGTTTATTTGTGAAAATTTATTATATCTATAGAAACCGGTGACCAAAATTCAAAATGATGATGAACATAACATATTTATTCATAACTTAGAATGGAACACAGATAATATTAACAAACTATTTAGCCTAAACAGGGTTTCAAAGTTCGTGATCATAAATACGCGGAAATAACGCTTGTAAAAAATGTCCCGCATAAACCAACTCAAACAAGAAATCGCATCAACTTGCTATCTTGAAGGTATATAAACTAATCATTTACAATGTATTGAAAGGTTATTATGCGTTGGATAAGTTTTATTTACGAAAATACTATTTTTCGAAACTTTGTACTTTTCGAGCTTCACGGGGGTGAGATTGTGCCAAGCCATAATGATCGATCCAATTTGTGGATTTCACATACACAACAAAAATACGTCAGAATACACCAGCACACTCACATTCTTTATTATTGAGCACAATATTTTGACAGATTAGATTGCATCATCCATTTTGGAGCAAACAGCAACATAGGTCTGCCAATATGCTAAATTCTCTGAAAATTTCAGATACTTTGAATAAACACTTTAATATAAGACGAATATATTCTACCGTGTATAAACTGCCATTTTTAAGGAGGGGGTGGAGGGTGGGATAGGCTACATGTTCCCTTAGGATACACCCCATCATATATCTCCCCCTTGTTAACCCTAGAGACGCTACTGGCTATATAAAGGCTGTCCATTGACTACGAATTCATTTTTAGTTATTTCAGACCCCTCCGTTCGTTCATACTTTTTGTATGATGCGTTGTTTTTGGCCGACCCCCTCCCCCTAATAGTCCCCTTAATTCTTATACGGCCCCATATGAACTACTTTATACTGATATTTATGTGTATTGTTTATAAACATGCTAATGTTCACTGTTTAGGTTTTCAGCCTAACTTTATGTTTTTGGCACAATGTCACCCCCTAGAAGGTGTGAGATTGTGCCAAAGTTCATGCACTTCCAGTAAAATTAGGTTTCATTGTAACTAAACCATCTCTACGGTAGTTGTTAATTGAACAATATATATTCAATATATATAAAGTATATATTGACAGGTTTTAAATCAACTTATTTCCTAAATTATGTGTGTGGCTAAAGAACAAAAATATATGCTTTTTTGGCACAATCTCGCCCCGGACGACGGCAGTGTTGAAATCCACAGTCTTTTAACGCAAAATTTTGGGCAAAATTTTAACGCGAATTTTGGAACTTATGCGGTTTTTTTACGCGAATTTCGGAATTTACGCGGTTTTTTTACGCGATTTTTTTACGCGAATTTCGGAATTTACGCTGTTTTTTTACGCGGATTTGATTTACGCGGAATGTATCCTTCGCGTAAAAAGCGACTTGAGTGTACATTATCTTTCAATCGGCCTTAGATCCGTCAGATTCTCCCTCGTGATAACCACAGTGACGTCATTGTCCTTGTACCACTGTTTTGTCGAATACAAATAGCACCAGCCACCGGATTCGGACCAGAACAGTCAATTAACCTTGTACGTCCCCTACTCCAACATGCATGCGTGGTTTGGACTATACACCAGCTCCCACCAATTTGCGGGTCAAGTTTGCGAAAAGAAGATTGCTAAGTCCGGCATTAAGAGCCTTACGAGATCCCAACAACCTTCCTCCTTATACGGATCGCTGTCATCTATTTGGACTCGACAACTACAACTACAACTACAAGGCATTACTTACGCACTTCTCGGACACCGAATACTCTCCGGCAGGTCTCGCTCCGCCTGGTCTAACCATCTTGCTCATTGCGCTCCCGGTCGTCTTGTTCCTACCGGATTTGAGGCAAACACCATCTAAGCAGGGGTCCGGTATTCTTACAACATGCCCTGCCCATCGTATCCATCCAGCTTTAGCCATCTTTTGGATACTGAGTTTGTCATAAAGCTGTGCGAGTTCATGGTTCATCCTCCGCCTTCATACTCCGTTCTCTTGTACACCGCCGAAGATCGTTCTTAGCGCTCGTCTTTCGAAAACTCCGAGTACTCGCAGGTCACTTTCGAGCATTGTCTATGTTTCATGTCCGTAGAGAACAACCGGTCTAATGAGTGTCTTGTACAAAGTACACTGCTCGACCGCAATTGATTGTGATGTCCATAGTAAGCATGACTTCCGTCGATAATACGCCCCCAAATCTCGCGACTATTATCATTGTCCGCCATTATCAGTAAGCTGAGGTTGATAAATTCATCGACTACTTCAAACTCATCGCTGCCGAACAATATACTATTGCCCAAGGGGCATCGTTCGGCCTTGGTTCCGCAGACCAGCACGTACTTACTTTGTTTTAGACGTATTTACCTTTAACCTAATCTTTTCTGCTTCGCACTTTAGTCTGGTGTACTGTTTAGCTACCGCCACAAATGTTCTGCCGATAATATCCATGTCATCAGCAAAAGCAAAAAGCAAAGCCTAGGTGCTACATTCCGATATCGAAACTTGGCTTTCGTTTTTTATACCATTGACTTCGCAGCCAGCTGTTGGAGTACAGGACAATTGCAGGGTCAGTTGCTACGATCCTATTGACTCTAACAGTCACTCACAGCTGAGATTCGAACATATGGCGACTGGCTTATTATCGCGAGGCCAACTAGGAGGCGCCATGTCATCAGCAAAGCACACTAATTGACTCGATTGGTTGGAGATTGTGCCCCGCGTGTTGATACCCGCTCGGTACATAACACTTTGTAGCGCTATGTTGAACAGTAGGCATGAGAGACCATCACCTTGACGAAGCTCTCTGTGTGATTCGAATGAACTTGACAACACACCCGAAATCCGAAAACAGCACTACTGTGTACCATCCATCGCAGATTCAATCAGTTTGATGAGCTTCCTGTGGCAGTTGTTTCCGTTCGTGATTCTCCATAGCTCTTTCCGGTCGAAGGTATCATACGCGGCTGTAAAGTTAACGAACACATGATGCGTGGGAACTCTGTATTCACGGCCCTTTTGGAGGATCTGCTGCAGTGTAAATATTTGATCCGTTGTGAACCGTCCTTTCGAAGCCGGATCAACAAGCTCCTATGGATCCGTTCGCAATTGGTGATAGACGGCGGAAAATGATTTCGGACAACACGGTGATCGCTCGATAGTTCCCACAGTGCGGATAGTTCCTATCTATCCCACAGATAAATCTGTGTTACCCTTTTTGTAGATCGGGCAGATAACCCCACTTCACTCCTCCGGCCTTCGCCTATCGTTGTGGCTGGCACCGTCGAAATCGTTTTTCCCGCTGTCATTGGGCAGCCTGGGGTCCCCTGGGCACCATTCAGGTGTTCGTCGAAGTGCTGATTCCACCTTTCGGTCCCCTCACGATCGTCTGTCAGATTACTGCCATTCTCATCCCAACACATTTCGTCTCGCGGCACAAAGCCTTTGCGGTATCCGTTTAGTTTCTGGTAGATTTTTTGCGTACTTCGAGGACGATGCATTCGCTCCAACTCTGCGTACTCCCACTCTTCCAGATAGCGCTTCTTCTGTGTTGTGTGAAGTGTTGATATTAGAATAATTGGTCTGAAGGCTTTAGGTATGGTTTTATCTTTTTTGCCACCTTGACTTTCTGCCAGTTCGCCGGGATACGTTTTTAATCTCGTTCGATTTTTGTAAAAAGCTGGATAAGCCACCGTCCGAACCTAGAAGACTTCATAGGCTAAAAAACAGTCAAGTGCCCAGTTAGTTGAAGCCTTTCCAAATAGTCGATGTCCAAGCCGAATCGGGTCGACGCATTGCGTGATGACTCATCTTGCTGCTGTCCGTTGGCATCGTGTCCAGTGGTCATTGTCAACCCGGAGAAATGCGTGTTCTCTGGTCGTAACAGGGAGACTACCATCCTCTTTTTTTTAACTATCCTAGGCTATTGTTATGGTCCTTGGCAGATGATTTTTGGAGTCGCGCTGCCTCAGGAGTCTGGATGCTCTCGCAAAACTGGACTCTGGACTTTCTTTTGACCTTGCGAAGCTCTGCGTTATATTTGGTGAGAGATGCCCTGTAGGCCTCCCAATTGAAATTGATCTTAGCCCAGTTGAATAAACGCCTAACTTCCCGTCGCGACGAAGGTTACTGGGCGTTTCATTCCACCGGGGCACATTATGGCAGACTTTCCGTGTAATTAACTGCTTTGTAGGTCATTGGCTGCAACGTCCATCTGCTGTGCGTATATTAGTATGACAGAAGTTCCTAGAGTTACCCAAATGTTCCTTGAAAGAATACCAGCTGGTTTTCTTCGTGTTTCTGTATCAGCATCTTTGGCTCGAGCAGCACGTTCCTATATGTCTACGGTCTGATAAACTAGGTTCATCATAGTCAAGCCAGTTTTTTATCTTCTCAGCTATTGAAGTGCAATTAAGGTCCTGCTCCACACACCGTGTGTGTGTGTGCTATTAACGTAGGCATTTGCATCGCAACCAATCAGCAACGGCACGTAGATCGCCCTACAGAACCGCACGAACGCGGCAACCACGTATGGCGGTATATCGTCCCTGTCGGTCAACCAGAAAATACGCCGACGCCATGACCAGGTCCTCATTCCCCATAGTTATTGGCAGTTCCAATTTCAGATATCGCGTTGTATGAATTCTATGAATATGAATTTTATGATAGGAGAAAATTTTATCTTTCGTTAACAGAATTGAAGTCCTAGGTTTGGACAGCGTGTTACAGTAGATTAACCTACCGTTATTTCCTGGGCCAAGACTTCTCGTGCCGTAAACCTAAGATTTTTGAATGAAGGCAGCTGTTAGCTACTCGTTTACGAATCTCTAACCAAGACCGATGGAAAAGCCCTTGGCATGATGGAGGTTCGCTTGCACGCAGCGAAGGCTGTCCGCAGTGGTTGAGATTTGCGACCTTAGCAGAGTCGCCAGTAGTGTGAACACTTTGTTGATTATGATGTCTCCCAACGTCGGAGGACTTCAGTGGTTGCAATCTACTGGAGACCGATTCACGACGGGCGCTTTTCGGTGGATTCTGCGTTGTGTGATTAGTGGTTGGTGGTTGATGCAGATCCCCCAGCCGGGAAACCGGGCGAACCGTGGCCGACGTGCTAGGAGCAGGTGGTTACAGAACTCCCTCGGGAAGCTGCTCCACACGTGCCTTCGCTGTTCCTAACGCAGAATTCCCTAATCGGCAGGTGGCCACTTCTCGGCCAACCGTTATGACGTCACGTTTGTGTACAGAAGCCGTCGTTCTGCTTGGAAAATACCCCATGATTGCCTTGACAGGTCCTTTATGGTATATGTTCGTAGCAGCGCTTCATCACGCGGCTTGAGGGTTGGTACGTTAGTCTTCAGCCATCTTGCTGTTTCCTCACCGGCACACACAAGGAGTAGGTAGCCGTTTTTGAACTGGCAGCTTCCGCGCTCGTTGGATGTGTCCTGTTGCCGAGCATGTCAGAGCACTGGGTCTGAGTGACCGATAATAACCTGGGGCGTATAATGGGTTCGGCACTAGATTTCTAACTAGTCATCGGGTCCTTTGAGCAAACGATTATGCGAGTTTTCTCTTTATTTCTCTTTTTAATAGCGTTTAAATACGATCAATGGAATTGTACTACACTTTTCCTATAAAATTTGTATACCCATAGCCCCACTTCCAACTTGAATATGAATGAATGTGTTCTGCATGTTTCAGTTTAGTCTGCGGGATGCACATCCTCTTTACCACTTTTTTGGAAATTTAAAGCACACTGTTTTTAGGTGAGAATATTTTATATGTTCGGTTGCATCAGTATACCTAATGCTACAAACCGTTACTGCAGCTGTTCAAATAGCACCGCTTCCCCATCTGCATATTTTCTCTCTTCGTTGCCTAATTTGGTATCAGCGGTTCCGATTCTAATTTACTGGACTACTCATAGCAGGTTTAGTAGTAGTCTGTAATTATAAGCAGCTAGAGTCCCGGTCGGCTTTGTGAGAAAATAATACCCGTGCGAACATTTGTAGTCCAAATTGCGTCTATTGTGGAAATCTTATAAACTATTTTAGGAAATAAATATGACAATCATCATTAGGTGCCGAAATCTATTTTTTATTAAAACACTGAATTGTACTACCAAAATGATTTAATTTGCACTATTTTAGGAATATAAACAAATCACTGCTTGCCACATAGTTATCCAAATCGAATTAATTTCCTTTCAACTTATTATGCTGCTCGATTGCCCTAGCGTCCCAGCGCCTGTGCTCCAACGGCAACGGGTACAGCCTTTTCGGCGGCTTTGAACACCCTCTTGCCAGCCCTTTCCTGCGGGAGAAAAATGGATCGGCGAGAAAAATCGATTAGTGCCCCGCCGGTGGACCCGTCCGACGGACGGTCCGGGTCCACCGGAAGATAAATGATTCGGGTATTAATGCAGTGTGCCACTTACCACTTTCTTGCCGAGTTTTTTCAAGCGACCTGCCTCAGTTTGTCCCAGTAGCAGCAGAGCGGCCAGGATGACGATCAGAAACAATTTGTTGAAGTTCATCGTTGCGGGTAACTGTAAAGTTCCTCCGGAGCTGCGCTTACAAATGACTTAATGCGAATGGAAGTTGATAGATAGGTTCTCCGATCCTTGGTGGTAGGCTTTTATAGCACCCAACGGCAGTCGGACGTTTGCTCATGGCCGTCTGGGGAAATCCCCTTCCAGAGCGGTGTCCCTTTGCTAAAACAATGTACTCATCCGATAAAATGTTTTCTTCAATGAGTGCACTCAGAGACGATGAGTAAATATATCTCTGTGTGTACACAAGCAATAAAACATGCATCGCAGTTCGGACAATTGATAACGTTAGTACCTTCGACAATATCACGCGCACCTGGAATGTCAGTTTCGTTGGTTTAGAACTGAACATGGCTCAGTTTTGAATTCAATTTTCAATACCATAAAGGTATGTGGAACAAATAAAGAGAACTCATTTTTCATTACACTTTAGGTAAGAGGGCTAGGTGAAGTTCTAGACAGCTGGCATTATTTCTTAATAGTCATTAATTTGAATGCAAGAATAAATTAATTCCAGTTTTGCGGTTGTCGAAAGTTCAATAACGAACACCTCTTTGATATACCGTGAGATGATTTTCTTGCAATAGCACTGTCAAGGCAATCATGATAAAGAGTTCTTTGTTTGTATATATCCAGTATCTGATACCGTTTAATGCCAATTCATTCAACTCAAACAAGTAGGATGGACTGGACTGGAATCTTTTTATGCGGGGAGACATTCCAAGATTTTTATGAAACAGCGTAAAAAACGGCGAATGTAGTTGAAAAATTATTTACAATAATATAAAAAATTGTGAATTTTGATAACAATATATACATATGATTAGTTTTGGTTTAAATAGGAATAAAAGGAATTTAAATTTTCGCGGGCAACTCACGGGTGGTCAAACTATGCTATGCTAAAACGGAAAAAAAGGAATTTAAATTACGTCGATATGTTGCACCTTTATTGAGTAATCAAATACTTGAACAGCGCAAAACAGACGCCAGTATATTAAACAAATTCATTAATTGTACGGTAATGCGTTTGCCTTTAACGTTGAAAAGGTTTTGACTAATTGGAATTAAGTTTCGATTTCGTTTCTGCTTAGTATTGTCAAAATGCCACTGGCTGTCGTTATGGTGGGTGCCTTCCTTTATTTGGCTCAGTTAAAATAAAATAATTTATAAATGTTACCTTGAGCAAAGTTCTAGAAATAAAAAATACCTCAATCTACCGTAGTGACTGAAGTGTGCAGATAACCTGGGTAATAATTTATCTAAACATGTATTGCTTATACATTTTTAATATTCTTGTTCCTAATATCTTTTTATAATTCAAATTCTTAGCAATTCAGAAATAAAGATTAAATTAATTAAAAACGTTGTTGAACGTATACGTTGAAATATGCGCCGCTTCACTTTTAGAGTCTTTATTCAATATATGTTGAATATTGTAATTAAACTTGCGATGGAAGCGCACAAAATTTGCAATGTAAAACTATTGCTTCCAGTTTATAGTTATGAACGCACAAATGAATTATTTAACCTTTTAAATGTTATCTGACGACAGTTTTTCCGCAAACCCGCAATTGAAAAAGTTGTATTGAAAGAATAATTTTTTCAGACAAACTTATCATATCCTATGGTAGATGCTCCCGTAATGGAGGAGTTATGTCAGGGGATAGTATTTAAAGGCAATTAGAACGCTCAATTTACCAGTTTCTAATTGAACTATATGATAATAGAATGCACCATAATGTTGGCTTTAAATACATAGGGGAATCGTGTATAACGTGCCCCCCCCCTGGCCAATGTGCTCTCCCTTCGTTTTTCCCTAAACAAGCGAAATTAAAATGCAAAACCACCCAGAAACCATAGTATTTGATGGAACTAGCCTACTATGCAAGTATGACAGTTGTCACATGCTGTAAAAACAAAACAAAAATAAATTTGTTTTTGAGCAGCTTCCGATGTAACTTTTGGCGTCATTTCCATAAGCTATTTTCTTGTCAAATTCTGTAAATAACCGGTTGTTGCAATTCGATTGCGTGAAGTGGACTTCAAAAAGATATCTCTGCCAAAAATGACGGTTTGAAACGCTTGGTTTGCTTTAGCATTTAATATTTTTTTAAATAAGTAAAAGCAGACCAATATGCCCCACTTGCGGTGGTGCAATTTGCCCCCCTTGCAAATGTGGTTATAAACATAGATAAACAGATCTAAGTTGAAGTCAATTGCCATTATTTAATTCTATTAGTATTGTAGAGTAACCGTGGTGGGAATAATTTAATACTAACGTCCAAATTCTAGGTAATTCAACTACGCGGTGCAAAATGCCACAGCTGCAGTATAATGTGCCCCATGCAGAAAAGAAAAAGTGCACCAGAAGGCCGAAATTCGGTGTATTTTATATAAAAATACGAAATTTTGGAAACAAAGGAAATAGTTTTACTTTCTACAAAATAGAGTTGGTCAGTCACTGGTAGAAATACTCAAATTACCGCATTGGGCATATTATACCGCAGGTGGGGCATTTTACCCCGCGCAGACGAGAAACACAACATTTAGAAGCTTTTATTAAATAATTCCTAGCATATTTATTCCGCAATACTAAATGAAATAAACAATTGCAATTTGTTGTCAGCTTAAATACCAACATACACTCGTAGTTGTCACGTTAATTTGGGGAAGCATAAAAGAGATATATCCATTTATTCTTAGGGGGGGGGGGGGGACATTATACACAATTCCCCTACCAAAATTATGCGATTCTGTTGGTTAATATGTTTAAAATATTGCTTTTCCTGACATTAGTCTGTGCTCCTAAAATAGTGGTAATGTTCCTCTAATAGTGGAAAATTTGCCTATAATAGTGGAATTTTGTTAACCGCCCTTAGCAACGCTTGCAGTGAGCATGGAAGCAGGTGGATAAAAGCGTAGGCTTGCTAAAATGCTATGAATTGTTACGAATTTCTAAGCCAATTGCACCTTATTGGTCTGTTCAAAAGGAATTTATCATTTCTGTGCCAATATCTTAAATTTTAACTATGTGTACTTTAGATAAAGATGTTGACAAATATATATTTAACAATAGAAAATTGAAATTCTGGTTGAATTATTCTAAAATCCGCCAAAATTATGAAATGATTCGAGTTTCCACTATTATTTACTTACTATTACTATTACTATTACTATTACTATTACTATTACTATTACTATTACTATTACTATTACTTCCACTATTACTATTACTTACTATTATTCCACTATTACCACTATTACTGGTACATCTACCCTATAGCGAATTGATAAATTAACCAAAATTCAGCTTTAATCGAACTGCTGTCAAAGCGTTCATTGGTCCGTGTTTCAGGACGGGTCCCGAAGGTACCTCGATTTGCTCATTGCCGATCGACAATCCGCCACAAAAAACCCAGACCGAGGGAGTGTTGGAACTCAGTCACTCGCCACCACCTGTCATCATTAAACCTAATTTGCTCATCGATAATTGTTGTGCGTGACTCGGTTCAATGTTGCTCAAAAAAGAGTTAACAATTTTTTCGAGTTTTTTCGAGTTCAAAAAGCGATTTTATGAGCTGTACGCTACAAATTTGATGGTCTGGTGCTTTCGTTAGTCCGAACGGATCGATTTTGTGATGATACGGTTAGATTTGTCGCCATTTGCTTGCAGTATTTACTCCCGCGTTCATCGATTGATACTCCGCACATTTTCGAGCAAAAGATTCAGAAGTTTGCTTCGATTGTCATGCCCACTAGGTTTCACCGAACCCCGCATCGGTTGACCGAAACTTTCGATTCGTGATGCGACGAAGTAGGCAGATGTTTCCGTCTAGTTTGACCAATAAACGATAAAACGTGCCGGCTTCCACGACTTCAAGATCCGGAAGGCACCGAACCGGAACGACAAACAAAACACTGTATCCAAAACCCGCGCCAGAAAACTGTACCGAGAGTGGCTGACCAAGACAAGTCGTGATGGACAACTAGACTTACATCAAGGCAGATACAAAGCGAACGAGGTTTGCAGAGCAGCACTCGACTGGAATCCACAAGGACAGCGTAGAAGAGGCAGACCCAGAGACTCATGGCGACGGAGCTTAGCCAACGACATCCGGGCTGTAGACGAGAACCTGTCCTGGCGATAGGTAAAAGCCATTGCGGGTAACCGTCAGCAGTGGAGATCTCTGATTTCATCCCTTTGTTCTGCCGGACCGGCGGACATGGACACATAAGTAAGTAAGTAAGATACAAAGCAGTTCCTGGGGAAGTAGCTTCACGTTTGCGCATCACGATTGTTCGTTTTTGGAAAGATAAATCAGAAAAAGGTGACAAGAAAAAGCAGAAGAAGGTGGACCATAACGACCGCTTTCAAAAGCGCCTGCTGCTCTTCATGAGGTCGCATGGAAGCGAGACACTGTTTTGTTCGAAATTAACATTCTTGATGCTAATGGTTCGTCGTATAATCGCATCGTCTCTGAGGCGACTTCGCAGGATGAAATTAAAGCGGCGATCAAAAGTATGAAATTCAGCAGAGCAGCAATAGAGGCCTTTGCCATAATGCTATTTGGAATAACGCAGTTTTTTTACGAGTAGGGAAATCTGCTGAGCACCTTAGAAGATACGGTACTATCAGACACCTGAGAAGACAACTCAGGGAGGGGGGCTTAGGTATCCCGACCCCCCTAATGGGGCGTGAGGATCCCGACCCACTAAAACCCTACTCGAGTCTCCAGCCTTAATCCCCCCTGGCACCACCTTATCGGTATTACTTCAGGGAGGGGCTATTGTGCTTAACGCACTCGTTTAGATAACTACTGGACTATGGTAGTTAGGCTATTTATTCGCCGTTGATCGGCTCTCCAGCGGTTTTGTAGCTCAAGTACAATCTGGGTAGCTGCCGCATTGACCGCTCCCCAGACGTCCGAGCTGGAACACATCCTTTGGACTAAGTTATCCGTCCGCTAAGTAGTGTCCTGTTCGCTGACTGCCATCATATTGCTTCTCGCGCCCGCGAAACGCGGGCATGTGAAGCAAACATATTCTGCAGTTTTCTCAACATCCACGCATTCGGGATACGCGGGGGACTCCGCATACCCAAACTTGTGCAGATACTGTCTGAAACAACCATGCCCTGACAGAATCTGTGTCAGGTGGAAGTTGACCTCGCCGTGGCGCCTGTTGACCCACCCGGATAGTTCCGGGATAAGTAAATGTGTCCACCGACCTTTTGTGGAATTAGACCATGCACGCTGCCATGTGGTCATCGAGGCCGATCTTGTGGTACTCCGTTTGCCTCTAGTTCAACGTTGGTTGAAGCACTCTACGTCCTCGCTGATGATGATGCCAATAGGCATCATACCTGCTAAGACGCAGATTGCGTCATGTGAGACTGTGCGATATGCACTCGTCACTCTTAAGCACATGAGGCGATAGGTGCTTTCCAGCTTGACTAGATAGCTTTTGGTAGCTAACGCCCTTGACCACACCGGTCCGCCATACCTAAGTATGGACTGGACCACGTTGGCTAATAGCCTTCGCTTGCTGCCATATACCGCAGAGCTATTAGACATCATACGAGACAATGCCGAAATAGCTGTGGAAGCCTTCTTGCAGGCATAGTCGACGTGGCTCCTGAGCTTGAGTTTGTCGTCGACCATGACTCCCAAGAGTTTTAAGGACCGCGTTGACGAAATAGTGCAGTCCTCGACGCTGATATTTGCTTGCTGCACCGACTTGCGGTTGTTCACCACGATAACCTCCGTTTTATGATGCGCTAGGTCCAGTTTCCTGGATCGCATCCAATCTTCAACAATGCTTATAGAGTGGGAAGCCGTCAACTCAACCTCTCTGATAGATTCACCGTAGACTTCCAAGGTGATATCGTCCGCAAAGCCGACAATCACCACCCCTACCGGGAACTTTAGCTTCAACACCTCGTCATACATGACGTGCCACAATACCGGGCCCAGTATGGAACCTTGCGGAACCCCTGCGGTGATTGGAACGCACTTCTGACCCTCCTCTGTGTTGTAGCATAGCACACGATTCTGGAAATAATTTTCCAGAATCCTGTACAGCGACACCGGCACGTGGACTTTCCGAAGCTAGCGCTATTAAACACATTTCTCACGTCAAGTGTGACAACTGTGCAATAGCGGATACCTGTCCTCTTACGCTAGATTGCCACCTCGGCTCTCTTAGGGACAGACAATATGACGAGGGGACACCCGGAGGTTTTCCCGGCTTCGGCAACAGCACGAGGTTCTGTCGCTTCCATCTGTCCGGCAAGTGGTCAGCTACCAGGCATCTACTCATTACTGCCCCGAATAACTCAGGAGCCTCTAACATGGCCATATTCGGGATTCCGTCTGGCCCCGGTGCCTTACTCACCTTTAGGGATTTAGCGAACTCAATGAGTTCTTCGTTCGTAACCGTTACTTCCTCCCCGACTTCTAAACCTCCGTCGCCCACGTTACTTTGGATGTTCGGCTGGGAGGTCGACCATCCTACGCTATGGTCTGAGATACTGGAACGTCGGCCGTGGGATGACTCAGCGGTCTGGAGCCAGGGCCTTGGCTCGTGGTGCGGAAAGAGGCCCTCGATGATCCGCTCCAGCATCTCTGGCGATCGCTCTGCGGGCGCCGTCACGCCCTTGGTATTTGCCATTACGACCCTGTAGGCATCACCCCACGGGTTCGCATTGGCACTGGCACATAACCTTTCAAAGCAGGCTCGCTTGCTAGCTTTTATCCCACTCTTAAGCGCTGCGCGTGCAGCAACTAGTGCTACTCGACATTCTGCTCTGCCATCGTCCGAACGAGCTCTTTGCATAATTCTCCTTGCACGAAAGCACGCTCCGCGCAGTTCCGCAATTTCATCTGTCCACCAGTAAGTCGGTGACCTGCCATACCTAGCTCGACCTTTCCTGGGTATTGTAGCGTCACATGCTCGCGACAGTACCTCAAACAAATGATCAGCGTTCGGATCGGGTACACCACGATCACCGCTCTCTCTTCGGATCGCTTCCACAAATATTTCGGGATCGAAGTATGATGTCTTCCATCCACGGGTGGTTGGAGTGTCGGCTCTACTCGCCGCCTGCCGCCTCGTTATCTGACCGACACCATAGCGGACCGCCTGATGGTCAATGTGAGTGTAGCCATTGTCTATCCTCCAGTCTCCTATCATACCAGGACTGCCACATGTCACGTCGATTAAAGACTCCGCACCGTTCCTACTGAAGGTACTTGTGGTGCCGACGTTGACCAGATCTACGTTGAGCTTTGCTTCCCCTATGGTTCGTGCGACGACTTCCCCACTCTACCGCCCAAGCGTTAAAGTCGCCCGCCACAACCAACGGCCTTAGACCAGTCAGCACAACTGACACTCGGTCTACCATCCGCGTAAACTGCTCGCTAGACCAACTCGGCGGAGCATAACAGATGCAGTAGAACACTCTACCCACTTTGGCAACCGCAAATCCCTCGTCTGCAGTTGACACAACCTCTTGAACCGGGAACCTGCTTGTCGTCCATATAGCCGCCGTCCCGGACCTATCCGACATCCAGTTATCGTTTCCGGCAGGGATGCGGTGTGGGTATGGGTTTGGCATAATCCATTTGCAATAATCATAAGGATCTATTGGTTATAACACCATTTGGCATAATTGCTGAAACATTTTATGTCCATATGGTCGCTTTCCTGAACGATTAAGTGCGAGACGGTCGCAAGCCGCGAGTGTTTGCCGTTGACCCGTTGTCGGAAGCACCTGCCACTGCGGAGGGCAGCCCCCGCCGAAATCACCTCTGTCAACGTTTTGGTAGCTGCCTGTTACTGTCTCTTGTTAGTAAGCACCAAACTACAAAATCTGCCTAATTATCAATTATGCCAAAAAGTCGTAATGCCGATTGACCATTATGCCAAAAGACCGTTATGCCAAATGGCATTATGTCAAACAGCGTTATGCCGTATGATTTTGTTCTAAATGGGGCAGCTTCGGATTAGATACTAGTTGGTGCTATTGACAGTAGACCAAATTGGAGATTATCCTAGAATCTTCTAACAATGAAGCTGCCAAATGGACCTTGACCTAGTCGACCGCATTGTCGAACGACAAACCGATAAGCGAAGCAAGCTAGATGATCTCCCTAAGAGCTCCCAGGCAGGGGGACTGTTAATTTTGCAAAAACTAAGTCTATGGCAGTAAACACTGGCAATCCCGGCAACTCCGCAGTACCGGGGACACCTGATAACCACGATAGCCACACAGATAAGGAAATCATAAATGCCTTTGCAAGTCTACGTAACATCTGGAACTCAAACCAGATCACTCTTCATACCAAAATTCAAACTTTCAACTCAAATGTTAAATCCGTAACTAAAACGGTGGTGTGTTTTGACGGCGCTAAAGTGAGGGTATTTAGTAATCGCTGCCTGTGATATACATTATTCAGGCCTAAAGGGTTGATAACTTCAAGGATATCCAATGAGGAACTTCATCATCAACGGCTGATAGCTACAGAAATTTGAGAACGTAGCAGGAGATGGATGCATGAAAGTGAGTAATCGGAAGTGGAGATCTCTGATTTCATGTCTTTGTTCTGCCGGATCGGCAAACATGGATCAATAAGTAAGTAAGGCTAGAGCTATGAGCCGGTTAACAACATGCGATGATCGGCTTGTTAAACCAGTTTCATACCTCAAAGCCAACTGGTACCATTTAATGTTTTTGTGATGAAAAACTATGACATGTTCTTAGCGTATCTAAAAAAATACCAAACTAAGCAAAAAAAATTGATGATATTGATGATAGCTCTTAACTACACGACTTCAATTGAATAAACAACTAACGATTTTTTTCTTTTCTTTCCTCGACAGAACATGCTAAACCGAAGGGCATTCTCGGAGGTACTCTACGATGCCCCACGGGCATCCAAGCTAAAGGAAGATGCTCGACAGGTGGAATTCGTTCGGATTGGGCAGGCACTCAAGCTGGAGGCTATCGTTCGAGGAGACGCCCCGACGAGTATAGCATCAGCTGGAACGGTCTTCAAGCGACCACCCTGGGAACCGCAATGTTTCTATCCGACGTTTCAACCACGAAATGATCTGGTTGGCGATAGCTGGGGCCAGGATCAACTGTTCCTGGCATCCGATGAAGGAACATATCTAATTAAAGAGGACCAGACGCACCGAGTAGTATTTGACAGGACACTTTGCGTGAAACAGCTAAACGTAGTCGAAGATCATGGCATAATGCTTCTACGTGGTGGATCAGCGCTACAAAAGGACGGTCATCGAGTGCATGTATTTCGATTGAACGAGTTTACTGACGACAGGCTGGGTCAGCGTTCGAGAATTGATGTCAAAGATAGGAGAATAGATAAAACAAGAGGTTGTCACTTGTATGCCATTTCTAGAGCCGGTGAAGCTCATCTGAGGATGGCAGTGGCTGTCGGTAGAAAATTGTTGATTTTCCAGTGGAAACATACTGCCGCGTGGACTTCATGGTGTCCAAATAGTGATAACGACACAGTGGAAGGTTTCATTTTTCTCAAGGAAATAACCCTCCATGATTTACCATCTATAATGACCATACTGGAAGGAACTTGTCCGAATTCAGGGCTTCTAATTTGTGTTGGATTTAGGCACAGTTTTGAAATAGTATCGGAGCTGACGGGGCATTCAACTAAACTACATGAAGCAGATACTCGAAAGCAAACTGCAATTCATTTGGTTGCAGCGTTGGATTTGTATGACGGACAGGATACGGAACTGTTGCTGTGTTATAATCGTAAGTAAATTAAATAGTTTATGAAATGATGTAAAACTTACTAAGATATTTTTCCCTAGACACCTGTCATTTCCAAAAGCTATCGGATGAAAACACGAATAATACTGAGTTTGACTTTCAGTTCAATACTCCACCAACTTCTGTAGTGTGTGCTTTTCCCTACATTATAGCGTTTACGCCGGATTCGATGGAAATTCGACTTTTGGTAAATGGTAATTTAGTGCACACTGTTATGATGGCAGAATTGCAGCTGATAAGTGCGAAAAAGGATATTTATTTTGTAACGACAGCTCCAGAATTTATTCCCAAAGGTGCCAAACTCCGTGGTCCGGACAGCGAAGATCACGAACTAATCAAGCCACGAATTGAGGAGAGTAAAGTATCACAAGATGACGACAGTTCGACCAGTCCGGGAAGAAGCCGCCTGAGTTCGGATGAAGATAACAATGCTGCACCAAATACTGAAGGTCAAGATAGCATATCATCAGACAGCAAAAGCTCCGGTCTGGCAACACCACACATACAGAGAGCCAAGTCACTTCAGGGCTCAAAACACGATGCGGAGAAATCCAAAGAAAGTACACTCGCTGTGGACGATCTAAAGAGGACAATATCTAAAAGCAATTCTTACGGCGAAGCCGGATCTTCGTTTTCCATACCTACTACAACTTGTAGCAAGGACTTAGCGAAGCACTTTGGAGCGCAACCACAACCTAATACAAAGAATCTCTGTAAACATTTTGGAGAAGCGTCGGTACCCCCAAATTCACCACAAAATAGCACCATAGTTAAAGGAAGTTCTCCAGGCTCTCCTACTCGAAAGTCATTCATTCGGCAGCCAACACTGAATCTCAATAAACCCCAACCGAGTGAAGGGGAAACGTCCCCTTCGAATGGAAGCACAAATAAGCCACTGCGAGTGTACCGGATTCCGCTGACTAACCTAACCGGAACGCATGTTCAGTCTCACCATTATCACTACCCGAGCACAGACCCGGCAAAAAAGCCGATGGCGATCGCAACCAAAATGCAACATGCAACGAATGTTAGCGAAGTCAAACCCCTTAGCTCCTCTAACGAGGAAGATGAACACGAAATTGACACTTCACCGGGTCATGCCAATTCTCGTCAGAACAGTGAGGAGACACCTCAAATAAGCCTATTCGATCAAATTCAGCAGGATTTACAGGAACTTAGCATGAAGGATAAACTGGAAGCACAGGACGATCTGGCAAGTTCACTGCTGACACCCCTCTAGACGAGAGAAACATTCCAAGGTCCAAAATCTGAACTTTAGATTAAACTGTTTACACGCTCTTTCAAACATCCGCTCAAACTCTTGCGTCCCTTCAAATCGCGCCCACTTTACACAAAGGCCTGTTAACTTATGAAAAAAGAAAAAAGAAAAACAAACTATTGATCACAAATGTTATATTAAAATAATGAACCGTAGCTGATGTGTTGAAAAGGTTTCAAAATTGATAAAGAATCGTTTCCAGATATTAGAGTGTTGACCGTAAAAACAGATAGCTTTGAAAATATTCTTTTTTCGCATGGAAATATTTAGAAGAGTGTCACCATAAGTTTAGAGTGAGCCAAAAATGACCGTTGTTATTGTTGCTATTGTACTACGGAGGTTACCGTTAAACAGTGTTCGACCGGAATGCTTGAAGGAAGGGATCAGCGGCGGCAGGGATGATGTGAAACTGACGTATCAAAACCAGGTGATAGTATTAGGCTTCCTAGAGGCCGCGATTTCGTTAGTCGAAGCTACCAGGAATAACGTTTAGGGTTTAGGTCGCAAGTCATACAGAGTAGACTATTATGTGGATGAATTCAGTGAGATACAGTGTTAGGTTCGTGAAAGTGGTAAAATAGATTTATTTTAATTACCGAGTCTGGTTGATAAATGTTTGCGGGGCATGAAATATTAACTGTTTTTGGACAGTTGCCCTCGGGGTACGGTACTTGTTTAGGAGCCCATGCTGGTATACTCGACTCTCGAAGAGACTGTAAACTAGTCATTTACCTTCATCGCGATTTGCAGCGCTGTCAAAGCGCTATATGATTCTCACTTTTATTATTTTCTTAATTCATTCAAATCTCAAATTCATAAACTTTCAAATTAGTCTTTTGTTTTATAAGAAACTTTCAAATTTATATACTTTGAATTTTTACTGTTGAGGTTGGATGGAGGGGGGCTACTCTTTTTGGTGTAAAGGCATTTGGCAGAAAGAATTTTAGCTTAAGGTGAAATTAGCAGTCATCGATTCTGCCAATTTCAAAAGTAGTTTTTTTGTTTGAAACAAAAATTCTGTTTATAAAAATATATTCGCTGTGTTCAGATTGGCAAGAAGAATACAGTATTTACATTTTTACAAACAGCACCCCGCTATTGGGCCCAAAAACTGCTTCCGAAGTTGGGCTCTCCGACGAAAAGTCAATGATTGCTAATTTCCCGTTAACGCCATTTGGCACAATTCCATCTGACATAATGGTCTTTCGGCATAAGCTTCATTTAGCATGACGGTCATTTGGTGTAACGACTTCTTGAGATAATTAATGTGTTTGCGTGTATGGAATAGTTAAGACTGGCGGGATAAAATTAGATATGCAATTGCAATACTCGACAATATATGTTTAATTGCAAAAACACTTGGGTACAGAACACTAATCGTAACGGTAGCCCTTTACGGACATGAATCATGGACGCTAAAGGAAGCTGATCGATGGGTACTTGGGGTTTTTGATCGTAAAATTCAGCGATCTATGGCAAAATGCAAAATGGAGTGTAGCGCGGACACACTAACCACGAGCTGCAAAGCAAAGTAAAGCAAAGCCTATGTGCTATATTCCGTTATCGAAACTTGACCTTCTGTTTTCATACTACAGACTTCGCGGCCAGCTGTTACAGTACAGGACAATTGCAGAACCAGTTGCTGCGATCTTATTGACTCTAACAGCCTCTCCCAGCCGAGATTCGAACATACGACGACTGGCTTAACCACAGAAAGCAGACATCCAAGGGAAAGGTCCCCACTTGGATAAAACTTATGTCAAATTAGTTGGGAAACTATAGTGATGATGTCGCTAAAGGCGCATAAAATTCTACACTCAACTCACAACATCTAGCTTCTGGCGCTAGTATAACGCTTGTAGTCCATATATACTAGCGCCAAGGGAGTCAAAGGTTGTCAGTGTGCAAATCAAAAGAATCATTTATTTGGGAAACTATAGTGGTGGTGACGCTAGCATATTAGGTGATTTTAATTTGTAATTTTATCCAAGAATTCCCGAAAAATTTGTTCCTGAATGGATGTGGCTTAACCACGAGCTGCATCAAGTATATAAATATGCTGATACAGTGTAGGCAATATAATGTGCCAGGTTGCGGTGGGCTGGGCACGTCGCCAGAATGCCCGACGAAAGAGTAGTCAAAACTATTTTCAGCAGAAACCAGGAAGAGGCCGTTGACTTCGAGGCAAACCCCGCTCCTGATTGATGTGCGCTGTCGAAGACGATGCACGTTCATCTGGTGTTCGAGGCGATTAAAAAATGGCATCGGCAGCCTCGAACCGAGAGTACTGGAGGACCACAATTCGATCGGTGCAGAATGGATAACGAACCGTCGGTTCTAAAGTCTAAGATTAGTCAACTCCTAAGATTTTTAGGTGACTGATATCGTATTCTGGTGGAAGCAGTCTACGCCAGACAAAGACGAAGTCTAGGAGGTTTGGGCTAAATATAAATGCGTTGAAGACCAAATATATGAAAGTAATAGGCTAAAGGAGACAAACGCATGCCTTCCACGGACGACACCGTTGACGACGATGAATTAGAAGTGGTAGACAAGTTCCCCAGCTAGCTTTTTCATATGTATAAATAAGGTAAAAATCAGCATTACGTACAGATATACATGCTTAATAAACCGTATTTCATGCGCAAAATTGGCATATCCGTACTATTTTGGAGGCGATATACGTGATTACGAATACTTTTGAGTGTTACGACTATATAAGTATTTATATACGATAATATCCGATTAAGCGCGAGTTGCTCCGTACTACTGTACGATTTTGTGCTGAAAATCGTACGTATGTCAGTTATTATCATTATATTCGACAGAAGATCAACTTGATCCAACTTTATCCAGCTTTAGTTACGATTTCGAGTTTGTTAGGAGATATTTACGATAGTTTTCGTACATTGAGATACGAGTTGGTGCTAGCTGGGTCATGTATTTGGGATCGCTGGTATCCGCAGACAACAACACTAGTAAGGAAATCCAGCGGTGCATTCAAGCGGGAATCGGAACTACTTTGTCCATCGCAAAACGCTACGATCAAGAAGCAAACGCTTTCGTACGAAGCGGACAATGCACAATACTACCATTAGACCAGTAGTTCTTTATGGGTTTGAATCTGTGACGCTGCTCATGGAGAATATATGCGCCATTGCCGTGTTCAAGCGGAAGCTGATGCGGACGATGTTTGGTAGAGTACAAACCAGAAGTGAAGAGCGGCAGAGGCGTGATTCATACAGGCACTGCGGCACAGATTTCAATTGTACATCTGGCCAAAGTCGGTAAGCTACGGTGGGCCGGACACGCAGTAAGGTTGTCGGACGGACAATGCGACGAAAACTGCACTCTTCAACAACCCACCGCTTCAGAAAAAGAGAGGCCCAATGTACAAGATGGGTTGATCAGATCGAAAACGACTTACGAGATCCCAGGAGCCTGGAAAATTGGCGGTGTGTGGCCCAAGATCGACTTGAATGCAACGACTGCTTGAAACGCTGACGACGACGACGATGCGGGCAGCCATCGTCCATAGAACATTTATTTTTCGTCCTCAAGAAACTCCGTGTACATAGTTTACGAAGTTCATTGTAGGTAACCTGTGAGACAGATTGGTTTGTCAGGACTAATTACTTTGACGCAGAGGTCTTTACTGATTATTGCGATCCGTATTTTCTTTAGTGTTATTTGCAACTTTTTATTTTTGTAAAGAGGTTTGTTACCCCAGTCCCGACCAGGAGGACCATCATGTACTGCCACTGTTTGAAATTCCGTGCCATTCGCCATAAACATGGAGTTTAGGCGCAATTTTGAGCTGTTTTTAGATCTTTTGTGTGCGTACTAAGGTTTATACCCCAGCCGGTATCCCATGTAGGAGTTAATGGTCGGAGCAGACAAAATTCTTGTTCTGGCTGACACGACAGCCGGTACATTACGTTTAGATTTTCGAATAACTGTATATTCGAAACTGTCGAAAGAAACGCAAAGAAACACGCAAATCAACAAGACTATCAAGACGAGGGTCATTTACTGGTTTCATAAAAAAAATAAAAAAAGATTCACAAAGAGTCTCCGGTGTTCGACGCAAAGGAACCGTGTGTAGAAATTCTGTAGAAGATTTGTACAGAATGGCTTGCTTCCAAAAACCAGAATTCTTGTATGAGAATCTAACAGTTGGACTTCCCGGAATACCTATAAATCGGTACAGGAATCGCCTCTACTATAAAACTATGAAACCTCAGCATTCTGAAAACAGGAATCCCGATGTGATAGTAAGGGTAGTCTACAGTGTGACACATATATATTCGACCAAAAATCATTTTATGCTTGCAGCGGCATATATACAATCAAACTAAGACCACAGACAAACAGACATAACACTCGTTTTCCATTCATCGTACCGATAAACCCGTCATTTCAAATTTGGGCTTAGTTGGGAATGTCACCGTTTTGGTCAAAGAGGCGCTTTTTGACGAAAGAAGGGAAATTCCCCATAAAAAATACTTGCTTCTTCGAGGGACATCCATATTGCTATTTGATATTTGGGAATGTGTTCAGGCTAAATGTGAGGTACGATAATTTTTGTTGATTTTTCTTCCATGAGTTATGTCTGTTTGTCTGTGCTAAGACCATGTGTGTGTGTGGTATCATGACTTAAGTCTTACTTGACGTAATTTCAATTTCGTATTGTGTTTTGTTCGGTGTGCACGTACCAGCACAGTGTGCACGTTTCAGTCACGGTCGTTGATAATAAATACATTGTTGAACGCTGCTACATGCGGCACTATTTTTCGTGACCTCAAACATCACGGCTTAAAAACAAGATTTGTATACTATACACTAAAAAGATTTGTCGAGATGGAATCTGTTGAAAACCGTGAAAACCCGAAATTTCGGGTGGCGAGTAATTCTCGAGATAACCATTAATAACTGGCAACGAAATCAACAACGGGGGATGATGAGTGTCAACGGGAAGCAGTGGTGCAACACACGTATCAACGGATACAGCATGGTCTGCAGAATGGAAGACTAAATCGAGTACTCTACCAAGCTGATTACGTTCCAGATTAGCTTGTTGGAGGTTGAGAAAGTCCATTCCGTCGACCAAAATCGTACTCGCAGCGGAGAGGTGCGATGTATTAGTGGGTCGAATCGTGCCATCATTGTAGTCCCAAGTAATACGCGGTTGATTATAATCACCGCAAATCAGGATAGCTTCAATTGAGCGGGTTTTTACACAACTCGCGAATGGAAGAAACATGCGACTCGATCACAACAGTATCTTGGCTTTTGTCGGGTGGTATGTATATGGCGAATATTTGCAGTAACACATACCTGCTCTAAAGAACTTCCATGCACTGACGTAAGAAGGGCACATGGGTGTTGCCGAGCGATAGCAATCAGTATTCCAATGGAAGTAGTGCGTGTCGCATGTAACTACTTTAAAAAGCGTTTGAAGCATGTTTTCCAGGCAAAAGGCGATTCAATAGAGTAATGGTTGTTTGTTGTGTTCTGTATCTATGGGTAAACAACTTCTAAAAGTAAAATTCGAAATTCAGCCTTTATTTAGAAAAATATATGATTTTGTTTTTGCTCGAATACATATGTGTCATACTGTACAGGGCGAGTAGTAATAACTGTCAGTAAGCTAAATGGTCACGCTTGCATAACTTTGAGTGTATTTCGTGTAAAATATATACTTAACATTTGTCATGAATTAGTCCAATTCAAATTTTTCCCCTGTTGCTTCAATTACCAGTCGCAATCGTTGTTGATAAGCGTTACAGCTGGCACGCACGATTACCTGAGGTATTTCATCCTAAATCATCTCCAAACGTTGCTTGAAAGTATCCACAGTCAATCCTTTGGTGCTTCGTAGCTTGCCTAGCATGTAACCTCCATGCATAGAACTCGAGAGGATTCAAATCAGGCAAAGAGACAGGCCATTCCTTCGAAGAAATAAAATCCGGAAGCTTGTTCTCACCTCAAACCTGTGTAGCTTTCATTTGGTGAGACGGTGTAGAATCTTGTAGTGTTTTTTGACGATGAGAAATACATGGCTCTTCAAAACATTATTGATGTAAAATCTAGTATTGATTTTAACAACAGGTTCAATGAACAGCAATGGAATCTTTAACTTTTTGGAGAAACATTCTGAAACCTTCGAACAGCCTTTTTGACTCGAGGAATATCAGAAAGATGTGCTGGATACATCTGATCATAGTGTTGGTTGTGATAATCCTGTAGAAGAAATATTTTTTCGTCCGAAAACAGGCTCGACTCTTGCAACCTTCTGCTTTTCAGTCAAATCGTGAACCCGTTGTTTTTGGTATGGAATCAATCAAAGATCGTTTTTAAAAATATTGTTGACTATTCTTACTTGCTTACAGTGCATTTAAGGTCAGGCCTGGAGAGTATTTTCTAAGAGCCGGTTTACTTGAATCGCTTGGTGATACGAAAGATGAATCTTTCGTTTATTCCGAGTTCCGCTTCTTTAAAATATAACGCGGTCGTTAAATTTTCAAAACAGACTTATCTCAAGTTCCCTTTTTGCGTCCATGTCAATTTACTTTGATATATTTATAATAAAGGCCACTATATCGGAGAGTTTATTGCTATAATACTGCCGTTATTCACATGACAGTCCCATTTATATAGAAAACTCCACAGAAAATGTGACTGTTATGCGAGTAGCGGGGGAATAGTGGTCTGGTACCATATTTATTTTTGAACTTAATTTAAAAGTTTGTGATTTTGTCGCTTTCCTTATGCTTATACTTATACTTATAGGTATAAGTTATACCTGTCAATACAGCGTTGTCAGCCTCACGGTCAGAAGAAGCTGTATCTCACTGTTACATCCATGATTGTATATTTGAAAGTAGTTCCAAGAAGCACAAACCAAAAAGACCAAGAAAATTCCAAACTGCAAAACCATGCCATACTCTTCGTTGTTATTCGAATTTAACTGCAAAACTCGAAATTGCAACACAATAGTCGATCAACCAAATTCTTTTCGTATCAATCCGTTGAGCCCCTTGCATTGATAGATCTGAAAAGATTTACTGGTTGTTCGACATAATCTGGTAGGTCTTAATAATGGTAAGCAAACAAGCAAACAAACAAAATGATCGAAAAGTATGGCATCAAAAGGTTTGGAATTTGACCTGGCGGTTCAGTATCCAGTATACCAAAGAAACTGGACAATATATATCATCAAAAATTTAGCATTGTTCAATAATCAAACAAAATGTTATCATTTTTCGTAGCAGAGAAAATTTAAGGTAGCACCATATTTCCAGATAGTACTCGCTTAGTCAAAAGGTTTGAAATTTAGAGAAAAACAAACAAAGAGTAAAGAAAGATCACAGCGTAAAATTTTACACAAAAAACATCCCCAAAATATCATTAGAGTGAACGAATGCCGACAGTAAAAGTAAAAGGGGGTTCTTTGGACTGAATGACTTATTTTATCTAGTGAACTGTATATGAATTTAGTAATGAGTCGTGAATCTAGCGATATACATAAATAAAAGTTTACGTTCAATGAAGCTGGTTGGGTGTCGGAAGTTTTTCGTACTTAAACGCATTGTGAAATCCCTCAAAGCATACTTTATTCAACGTTTCGTCAAACAAAAATTTCATTAAACTCTATCATCTTCATCTTTTCCCTCAACTCTATCAACCATCATCGGTAGGCTATTGCACATCACCACACTGCACTGGTTTGTTTGTTTTTTTTTTCTTCTTCGGTTAGCTATACGTACAATTTTGATGCATGCATTCCGCTAGGAAAGCTGAAAACTTACTAGTTTATTATATATATAATATCACTCACGTTACTCTATAAATTATATTAAGTGACAATCATGCGTGCCGGCCGAAAATGGGTTCGAGAGTAGCACCTAGATGTACCTAATTTCGGCAGCCGTTCGTTGACAATAATTTTGATCGTTGCAACCACCCTTGAATGACTAGATCAAAATTTTCCCTTCAATTTCACAGAAAAAATCATCTATCCTTTGCCTCGCACTAAACTTTCTAAGCTTCATCGATTTGTATCGCAACGGTGGTTGAAGGGTTTGTTCATAATACAGTACGGGTTAGTATTTTAATTTTCACTAAATATAGACAAGGACATTTTACACTGTAGTATGTATTTATTTAAGTCAAGTCTCCATTGATCAAACTCGTTCAGTTGACCTCAATTGGCAGACCGTAAAATCTCACTAAATTAAGTAACTTCTGATCGAGTTCTAAATATGTATAAGTAATACGGAGAGCTCCGTTCCTAACGCTAGAAAGATTTCTGGTACGATCTTTGTAAAACGAATACAAAAATTACGAAACGAAACTGAATACTCTTAAATAGTGGCTACACCAATTGGTTATGGTAACGGGCTGGAGGAGTGCTATCTACCTGGTGGTTCGGGTAGCTTCAGATCGTCAGATCTTCCCACTCCTCCTTTACCCGTTCCGACAGTTCGATTCGGAAGGATACGTTGGCATTGCTCAGCAGCTCGTGACACATGGGCGTCAGCGGGTTGTATCTCAGATCGACCAGCTCCAGCGAGTCCGAGGTGATGATCTCATCCCGATCGATGTCGATGATGGCATTGTTGTTCGCCCGTAGTTCGCGCAGTTTAGGCATTTTGAACACGACGGCAGGTAGCGTGATGAAGGAATTATGTGAAATGTCGAGCAACTGCAGTGAGTGCAGATCGGCCAGCTCATCCGGCAGTTTAGCCATCTGATTGTGCGCCAGGTTTAGATCTGCAAAAGGACGTGAACATTTTCTTAGAGTAAACTTTCAAAAACTTGAACTAGTTCTTACCCGTGATTAAGCTAAATTTAATGGCGAATTTGGGCGAAATTTTTGTGATGACATTACCGCTAAGATCACAGGTTTTCAACTCGGTGTGTCTCATTAGATGGTAAACTGCGTCGGGCACCTGAATCAATTCACACTCAGAGAGATCTGGAAGAAGAAATAAGAAAACGCAAATTAATTTGATATGGAGATATGGTTTCGGGAACATGAGCTAAAACTATTTTAAGTTGAATCACGTTCAAGCTCACTTAAATTCTTAGTTTCTGCCGCTTCCTCACAGCGAGTAACGACTTTAGCCACGAGCGATGCCATCCTCCAACCTCCACTACGTAAAGCTACTCAGACACTGACCGTCATCGAAAGCTGTCTGTGCACGCACTGACGGACGGCAACAGTCCCAAGAAGTAACGGGCGCTAATTATAGAGATGATGGAACACCTCAGTATTAACTTCTTAGTCTGTTTTAATAAAACGATTGCTCAACGGTTAATCGAAAGAATTTTTCTCTGCTTCACTGGCTGAACACCCTGTAAGAATGCTACAGTCTGATCTGTTGCTACTGACTCAAAGATAATTCCGTATTAGTGAATATTAACCAACAATTTAGGAAGATTTCCTATAATTATTAACACGAACGGAACTAGGTTAAGCTACACTTGACCGGCAAGCACGTAGAATAAAAATAAAATAGAAAGTCGAAAAGGTAACGTACGGTACGATAAACAAGGGCCAGATAGCAGTGACAGAAAAATGTTGCGCCACTGTCGCAGCCGTGATCGCGTGACATTTATTGTTGCACGTCACAATCACAAGCTCACACGATGGCAAACAGCTGATTGTCAGTTGTTTGAGTTGTTGATGTACATTATGAACGTGCAGTTATTTAGTCGAAAATTTTTAGTTGTCAAAATACCTATGTACAGAAATTATTGTTTTACGATCCTTAAATAAAAATTGTATGAACATCCGTTAGTATTTTCTTTTTTTTTTTGATTAAGTTTATTAGTAAATTCAGCACAAGTAAAAAAGAACTACAAAACACATCGTGTAATCTTCTAAAAAATGGTTATTGCTTAACTTTTAGAGTAACACATAAATGAAACATTATATAATATCAACCGATTAAATCGCATTCAAATATTCCATTTTAGAACCTACGGAACTATCTGTCTATACTCAAAATTTATCCTTCTTAGTCCTAGAATCTGGTTTTATTAACAACACCAATAGTCAGTAGTAGTTGAGCAGTCCTCCGTCAAAAATGAAATACATTTCTACTTTCAATTTTCAAACTTCCCATAAAAACGTTCGTCATTCCGCTTCGATGGAAAGTGAAACAAACAGAGGAAATACCCACTTATTTCTGTTGTCATTACAGAGCTATTCTGAACGGCATAGCATCTTCATGTTCACGCGAAAGAATGAATTCAATAAAGGCGAATATAAATAGTAACGTGGGAGTGAAAGTGAACGTATAAATAACGATGGGAAGAAAGCCAAAAGCTGGTGCTTAGCAAAACGTTTAAAATTGTCGTCGAATTTTCAATCTCCGGTATGTCGGCCTGTTTATGACAAGCCAATCGATTGGAAGTTTTTTGCATTTAGAATGTACTTATCATATAGATCACATTCTTTTGCATTCCAGTTAAAAACAAAACACAATGCGTTCCCGGTAAGAACTGTCGATCGGACATCGTCCGACACAAACGAAACATTTGCTTACGTCTGGCCGACGTCGTGCGATAAAATGACGATTTTTGGAACGTTTTACAAACCAAATTTTTTTGAAAAGTGTAAACTGCAAAATGAATGGTAACACGTGGTGTATTTTACTTGTTTTCGTTTCTTTTTTCTCTCCATATCGTCTACCTTATTACAGTATTAGCTGAGTGCCCGATCTTACTCGGGCCCCTTTGTCTCTCAGCCACTTGTACATCTGGCATTGTAACAACAATTCTCATAATGCAAGAAACAACACCCACCCTTCAACGAGGAAGATACAGCTGAACTAATAATTATGAAGTTGTCCAGTATCTACGCAGTGGAGAAAGTGGTTGCAGAATACTCAAGGAAAGTTGACGAACGGATCGATGAATAGAATGGTGAGAGCGAGTAATGGAACATGGAAGCCTCCATAATATGATCAGTACTACAGCGCAATGAAGTATTGGTATTGGAAGAGTCATAATCATTGATGGAGTTAGGGCTTATTTCTAGGTGGGGGGCTTCCCAAGCAGCAATTTAGGATTTAATATATTCCTCTAGTGGATATCATAACCAATTTCATAATACCGCCAATAAAGCTATGAGCCCCAGAACTTTCTGATGACCGCTATAAAACTTTCAACCTTTCAACTCTTCAAAACATTTTTGTAACTACTTGAAGACTCAGACCATAGGATCAAGAAAGTTTATGACGTTCTGTACGTTCTTCTGAAAGTAAATCCTTAACGGCAACCGCCATAATCTAATGAAACTTTTCGCTTTGTTTGACAAAGCTATTAACTTTGAAAGACTGCGCTAGATTCATTTTCAACATAGATCAGAGAGCCTCAGTACGGCATATGCAGAAACAGCTTTTGGGATGCTCTTTCCAATGTTTTGATGTCTTGAGATCGTGCAATAAGCTCTTAACTACATCTTCACTAAGCTGACGGCATCGCATAGTCGTAGAACTAATAATTTGATGGTTCCTATGCATTCTACATCGAAATATGGAGAGACTTTCTTCGTGAGGAGTGTGGTATACTGGAAAATGTTACCTCATGAATTGAAGCCGCTTAACTCAGAAGTACTGTTCAAGAATAATTAGAAGAAGAATCGGTGTAAAGTTTTTAAAAGTATTTCTGATGTTAGTTTAGCTTAAAGCACAATGCTCACGTAAATGGTTATCTAAAAAATCTAAAAAATGTTTTGTTTATGCTTGCCCAGTTTTGCTAAAAATGGCGTCGAAACAAGAAGCATTTCGGGAGCGCGTTGTACACTTCTACAAACTGCCACAGAAATATCGTCAAAAAGTATACGGGACAACATTTAAAAAGCAAGTATGTTGCGCCATAGACTGTTTACCATATGCTAAGATGCCCAACAACTATTCGCAAGCAAGGTAGTGGAAGACCAGCGAAAATTATGGACGCAGAAGGACATCGTTCTCTTTCTTGTTTCTTCAACAACAAGCCCTGTGGTTTGGCTATCAATTAATATGCAGCAGACAAATGTTTGAAGAAAATTTTGATCACGTTACTACAAAAACATCATGCAGATGGACAATACGTGTTTTGGCTGTATAGAGCATCATCGCCTTATGCCAAAAAACACAATCGTTTCTGAATACCTATTCGATACCATTTTTACCCAAAAACCACGACCCGAAAAATCTGTCTCAGTGCGCCCAATCGAAGATTTCTTCGGGATTTTGAGTTCCTTGGTGTACAAAAATAACTGGAGAGCCACAAATTGCAAACAGTTGATTGGAAGAATCAAGAAATGCATTCGCAAAGTTGACATGACGGCCGTGTAACACTGCTGTTTCAACGTCAAACGAAAGCTTCGCCGAACAGCCGATTACGGACCGTTTTCAAATGTATATTTTTTTTTTCAACAATGAACAATATACCTTTAATTTCGGTAAATCAGATTTTCTTCATATATCTTTTTTTGTCTTTTTTTGTTTTTTTTTATGTTTTTTTTGACAGTTTGAGAAAAAAATTCCAAAATTTTAGTAGCCACCCGTTTTTCAGAGCAAATAAATAAACATAAAGCATAAAGCTTGCTGGGTAAAAAGCTTAATCAGTGAAGCTTTACTGTCAGATCATCCTGCTCGATTTAATTTACAGTGCCATTTCCACAAATAAATATCCAAAAATAACCAATTCTCAGTAGTTCCCGTAGTTGTGCAGCATATGCACATTAAATTTTATCGTGCATATTGGATAGGAAGGGCCAAGTTCCGCCGGTGGACATAATGTGTTCAAAGTTTAATTGCGAAAGACTGCACTTGCCCCAAAAATGTCCTGGTCACGAACAGTTGGTTTCCAAGCAGGTGGAACAAATATCCAAAGGTAGATAAGAACATATAAGTACCAAAGTGGAGGCAATATACGTCCGAAAATTATGACGATTATTTGTAATTCTATCTTGCATTTTATACAGAGGTTTTTATAACACGCAACTTATTACTCCAGAATATATAAAAGATATAACTTAATATTGCAATCATCTATACTGCTCTACAATTCACAGTCATGAGTTGTATATGAGGACACATACGACTGCAAAACAATTTATTGTTCACTTTGCTTTGACATGCTCTAATTATCATACAATTCCAATTTGAAATTGACATGAAAACGATTTAATGTGAACTTTCTGTTACGATCTTGTGTTGCCTGGGTAGCTGGTAACAATATTCACAATTAAAGTAAAATAAAACAATACTTTAATTCTAATTCTGTGTAAAAAGTCACACCGTTCAGTTTTATCTGTACCTACATTGTATTGTATAAATATTACTTGTATAACATATTAGCCTAATAGCTAATGTAAAAGGTCTACTATGAGTTGACGACTAAATAAAAAATAAAAATAAATAAAAAACTACAAGGTATACAACCCTAAGGGTTGTACGAAAAGGTGACGTAGGATTAAATCAGATCATTAGATCAAAGACTAATGTAAACTGCATTTCTGGCATATGTATGTTTAAAAGAATCTGTGAGTGCCATTGTAAACATTGTGTGAACGTTTAAAAAGAAGAGCGAAATATTCAGATTCACATCTTCATTGAATGCAATGGTGGCTTTGAAAATACGTGGACGGGGATTCATAAGTACAACGCTTGCAACCATTGAGACATAGAGTTTTCGTTTAAAAATCACTTGTGTGCATCATAAAAGCGGCATTCGATCGAATGGACCATACAATACTCCTACGTAAACTATCTCGGCTTGGCGCTTCTCAACAAATGGTCAAATGGCTGTACTCATATCTCAGTGGTAGAGTATTGCGTGTAAAACTCGGCTCCAGTATCTCATCGGTGTTTACTAATAAGTCTGGAGTTCCCCAAGGTAGCAACATGGGACCTTTGCTTTTCTTGTTGTTCTTTACCGACGTCACTTTATCGCTTGGTATTGGTATTGGTTGCAAATTAATGTACGCTGACGGCCTGAAATTGTTTGCTCCAATACAAAATATTGACGACTGCCACCGCCTGCAAGAGTTGCTCGATGTGTTTGGTGAATGGTGCAAACTGAACTGGCTCATTGTGAGCATTGCTAAATGCGAGGTGATGAGTTTTTACCGCATTAAAACCCCGATTTGCTTCAGCTACACTATTGATGGTATTGAGTTGCGCAAAGTGGACCAAGTTAGTGATCTTGGCGTCTTACTGGACCCAAAATTGACGTTTAACTTGCATCGTGAGCTAATTATATCTAAAGCATCTCGGCAGCTTGGATTCATTTTTAAGATTGGACGAAATTTTGAGGATCCGCATGGTCTAAAGTCACTGTATTGCGCCCTAGTTCGCCCGCTGTTGGAGAATTGTAGTTTGGTGTGGTTCCCCAAACAGCTAACCTGGAACATACGGATTAAACGCGTGCAAAGAAGATTTATCCGACTTGCTTTACGACATGTTCCATGGAACCACCCAGATAACTTGCCCCCTTATGCAGATAGATGCCGTTTACTGGAACTTGACACACTAGAACGTAGACGCAAAATGCAACAGGCATTATTTGTAGCCAAAATTATTAACAGCGAAGTTGACTCTCCAACGCTATTGACCATGCTCAATTTCCGGGCATCACGACGACCATTACGCACAACGGGATTATTGCAAACGCAGTTTCACCGGACTGCATTCGGTTACAACGAGCCAATTACTGAATGCATTAGAACTTTTTCGAAGGTGGAGGAACTGTTCAATTTCGGCGAACCAACGCACTTGTTTGCGCACAAGCTACGTAGTTTGGATTTTATTTAAGTTAAGTTTTATACATGTAGACAAATTAAAGGTCAGATGAATTATCCCAAATAAATAATAATAATTAATAAATAATAATAAGGGTTGAAATAGTAATGCATGACAAGCCCACAGATTATTGTATTAAATATGATTATGCGTAGCTTGACATGTTTCAATAATCTTACTTTAACTCGCTTGTGGCCTTTAAATGGGCCATTGATTACAAATAATATTAAGGAGTTTTATACAGTTGGAATTTTTGAAAAATCGATTTTCTGTTTATATCATGATCGTAGTGTATATATATTTAAGTATGCACACAGAAAATTTCATACCAATCCGGCAAATATTAACGAAGTTAAACGCATATTTGTAACGACGTGTCAGAGCGATTGCGGAAGGAACGCGAAACTTTGAACGCGCGTTTCTCAAAACCGTGCTTTCAAAGTCGGTGAGCAAGATTTCTCGAAAACGGCTGAACCGAATCACTTCAAATTTTGACACAAGTGTTCTAAGGATATATTCTACAGATTAATCGAAGGTTCATCACCGATTAATATTACTTATTTTATGGACAATTAAAGAGCAAAATTTACCCCAAACATCGATTTTTTATGTTTAACAAGCCGCCATTTCGTCAAAAATGATAATATTGCTAAATCCTTCGATCAATCTATAGATAATATATTTTATCACCGATTCCTTTTTGGTTTTTCGATTTTCGATGATTCAGTCCAAAGATATCATGCTCACCGCAAGACGCCTTATTTTAGAAGAGTTCTAGGAGATTAACTGTAGTTGCTATTTAAATATTTTCAAAAACAAAATACTTTAAATTACGGCCAAAAGCTACTGTAAGATGTATTCTAATTTTCACTTTAATCAGTTAAAGGGGTTTCTCTAAAAAAAATTCTAGAAAAAAAGCCTCCTAACTGTATATAACCCCTTAAAGCCAAAGCACGTTCATCGCAAATATAACGCATGGCGCCATTCGAATGTCCTTTTCTTTTAACATGAATGGCAACAGGCACGTAAGTTGGCGGTGCCGATTCACTGTTTTTTGCTCCGAGAAGATTTTTCTAGTTTACTTTCTCAGCTTACCGCTTGTTACAAAGCAGAAAATATGGCACATATGCAAAAATTTCTGTTTTATTTGCATGAGAGTCCTTATCTTCCTACCACAGGGGTGAGGGGTCTCAAAGGATCATAATATAAATTCATGCAACCAAAATCCCCCACATGCCAAATTTAGTTCCATTTGCTTAATTAGTTTTCGAGTTATGAGTAAATTTTTGTTTTATTTGTAAAGGAGTTCCCCCTGTTAAAAGACGGATGGATCTCAATACACCATACAAAATATTCCTGCCTTCTAAAACCCTTACATGTCAAATTTGGTTCCTTTTGCTTGATTAGTTCTAGTGTTATGAGGAAATTTGCATTTCTTTTGTATGGGAGCCCTCCCTCTTAGAAGGGGAAGGTGTCTCAGTAAACCATAGAAAAATTTGCTTGAGTAGTTCTCGAGTAATGAGAAAATTTGCATTTTATTTCTATGGGAGCCCCCCCTCTAAGAAGGGGAAGGGGTTTCAGTACACCATAGAAAGAAATCCTACCTTTTAAAACCCCCAAATGCCAAATTTCTCGTCGATATTTGAGTTTTGTAGTTTTGAGGAAATTTGTGATTCATTTGTACAGGACCCCCCCCCCCGATATTTGAGTTTTGTAGTTTTGAGGAAATTTGTGATTCATTTGTACAGGACCCCCCCCCTCTTAAGCCCTCCATAAAATTGCTCTCTTACCCCCTCCATAAAGGTCTGGTCATTTTATCTATCCAACGACATAGAAATTGTTCAGTTTCGTTCAGTAGTTTAGTAGTTATTAGCATTTGAAATCTTTCATTCAAACGTTACACTTTTATTTACGTTTTCACAAAGTGCTACCCAGTCCCAGTATAGTAAACAAAGATGTAGTCCTACGTCAAAAAATAAGAGCGTTCTTCGTACAAGCAAATATTTTTTTAACGGCCTGTCTCTCATTTTGTTAAAATTCGTTCATGTTAGTTGCCATGCCATGTGATATACCCAATCAAAACCAAACTTAGCAAAAGAAAAATCAGAGCGACTCTTTGTTAGTGATTGCTCTTTTTTGTGATGAAGCGCGTAAAAAAAGTAGCGAAGCATTACAAGAACCGCTTCGTTATTCTCTTAGCGACGACAACCTGGACCCTAGACCAGATATAAAACTAAATTTTAAGTAGAACTGTCGTCTGCGAAATGAAATCTAATTCGCAGTATATTGAAAGAAGAACAGGCGTATCTCAAAAGAATTGATCCATAAACCAGTTATTTTTTGTACGGATCCGGATCTTTTACATGGAGTAGGAGTTAATTACCTATCTTTTCTTCAAGGCAGCGTACGATTCAGTAAAACGAAATGCAGAAGAAGCTTATTCGGAAGAAGCTGTAACGATAGCCCTTACTAGCGCACCAGGCTTATTGCTTTCAGAATCCTGGAAATTCCTTTGACTATATACTGTTTCTATCAAGCAAGGCATTCTATATGCATTTCTCGCAAGATTTTCTTGCAAGAAACCCCAGAGACTCTGTGCAAATCTTGTTTATTTGTTCGGGTAGGGCTAATCATTAGCTCTATCAAAAACGAAGTATTTTGTGGCTGATAGAAAGCGTGTTAGCCTTTGAGCACCCGGTGGGACTCTAAGGCCACGAAATGTGGACGATGAGGAATCGTACCCGAAGAACCCTTGGTGTCTGTGACTTTAACATCAACTCTTGACAGTAAACTAAGGGCTGATATGTGGTGCAGATGTTGTAGCTGATTTGGTGGACACTTTTGGCTTATGCATAGAGTCAATACTGCAAACTATGCCATTAAGATTGAATATCAAAGTATTGATAACTATATCGGTAGCCCAACCCAGCCTAATACGCTTTAAAAATAATGTTTCGTTTTTTGTAAATAATTATAACTCTACTAGTTCCAATTTTAGTCGAATAAGCAACCTTCTTTACCAGAAGGTTAAAGTCTGTGGCGCTATTGTTTTCGTTTAAGACCGTCTAAGATTCTAATATTATTAGATTACGTTTTATGCAACCAGTTTTTAATTGTTCAGAATTATATTTCATTTCATAGACCTCTGACCTCTGGTATAGAATTTCTGAAGCTTACAAAACTGTGTCAATCTTTATAAGGAATCTAAATCGCCTTCTAGTTCCGTCAACGAATAAATGTAAACTACCTATCATCTGAGTTACATCGTAACAGTCCGCTTAATGACTAATAGCTATAGAAAACTTGAGGTATCAATAATATCAGTTCTCCAATATATACAAAGCAAACAACTAGACAAGGTTTTCATATTTGCTATTCTAGCCGTTTCCGTGTTCACGTTTGGTTCCAATTAGAACGAACTAAATCGTAACCACTAAATGCACCTGCTGGGTATGACTCAGAACCGATACCTGCACCGATTATGGCGTTTCGATGATGAGAGGAAATCGAAGCAAAATACTAAATATTGTACATCGCAATTGTAGCGTCCAGCGTACGATAAGTGGGTGATCTGATAAAGATTCGTTTGACATGCGCTCCACAGCCACTGACCGATTGGAGACCAGTGCAAACGACGATTGGATCGGTTGTCATATTCTCTCGACGTCATCCACTGTTAACAGTTAAAATTGAGGTCAAATATGTGCTTTAATTAGTTACTTAGTCATTTAGCTAAAGTTTGGCGATTAAATTTTTAGCTGACTGACATGGTAGCGTTCAGTTGAATACCATTACTTACTACAGGTAATCACATAAAGCAGAAATGAATCAGAGAGACGGAGCTGGCAGTGAATTTGGTATCATAACTTTAAATCGTTAACTTGCGGAACTCTAGCACGGTAGCATGTCCGCGGAGCACGATTTCGAATCTGGTTAAAATAGTTAAGTAATTTCTACACCGAGCAGGTTAATGCAATTGACTGCACGTCAACTTTGTCTGTCTTGCCACAGAGTTGAAATGACGAAGAGATAATTACAATTGCATGCTTCTGATGGCGGTGTCATTTATCATGGACATCTGTAAATGTTTGCGCAGCAAGAGCGAATTAGCACCGAGACCAAAAACGTGGCAATTATGTTATGCAAGCTTATGATTACTGCTCACGTAAGGAGAAAAACAAACAATGTTAAGTTCTGTAAGGGTTTGGAATAAGATGTTTTCGTTTCACAACTTGCGTCAGGCTATTTTTGAATTGACATGTTTTCAATGAAGTCTCTACCGAAATCAAACTCTACAAAAATCGAAAACAAAGAAACTATTTATGATGACGGTCCATGAAGATCAGTCATGCTTGTAAGGCAGGAGACCTTCTCGGGGGACTTTTCCTTGCATAAGGGCACGTCTCGTTAATTTCCCGCATCGCTCGATACGACAAATCCAGGTTATTCTTTTTTCACTAGTTGAAACGCCATACCACACACGTTTCGCAGACAGGTCATCAACGAGAAAATATCATTTCTCGCGTAGCGTACTTCCTTGTTGTTGTCTTACCCGCGTAAAAGTCGGTGAAATATAATGTAAACTGTGATGCCCTCCGTAGGAAAACTACCATCATCTGGTGGATACTACGCAGAATATCAGGGGTAAAGTCAGCGTATTTTCCCAGCGCAATAATACGTTTTTCCTTGTCTCGAGTCAATGACGCGTCTGGACCGAATGGGAACGTGAACCGCCGCGCCGCACCGGCCGTCTTCGGCGGGTCCTGCGGTTGCGTGCTTTGCTAACTACCTACCTCTACTCGCCATTATCGCTGCCACGGATGGAGAGCAACTGCGCAGATTTTTCCTCTGAAGGAAAACATGTGATGAAAAACATCGGTGTCGGACAGTGTGGCGCAAATTGGCACACTCTCAAGTTAAATTTGCCTTATGAATTTTCCGCTATATTGTGATTCTTATGTATATTTCGTGACCCGCAAGTCGGTTCGGTTAATGCGTCGTCATGCTTGTCGTGCAAAAAAAAAAAATGAATTCTATAGTACAAATAGTCCGGTCTCGTGACGAATGTCGCGTGTAATTAGGATTTCGACCCGTGAAAATAGGTCAGTTACGGATTGCTAGTTTTTTAATATGGCTTGAATACGTACACCGGGTTCATCAAAGATATGAAGACAAACTTTAGTAATCAAGCGTGCAAAATTTATTTTATAATTTTTAACGCTGATACACTAATTCTTAATACACGAAGAAATACAAAATAAGGCACTGGTTATAGAAGGCATAAGATTTATTTTCTCCTTCGTGCATTAATACTCTCCTGTGTAACGCCCCTGCCCGGATTTAATTCCCGAAAGATATTAACCGCGGTAGTTTTTCACTTAAAGTATTGACCTAGTTTGTCATTTTGTTAAAGTCACCAAAACGCGCATGGTAGCGTTTATTATTCTTTTTGCAACATAGGCAGTACAAGTGTTTTTGTTTGTCAATAGCGAGCCACCGCGTATTTCCTGTATTTACGTACAAGTTAGGGCTACACGAGAGGTTGGCTAATAAATGAGTCGTAAGGTGCCGGTCGACCCGTCAGGTCGATTAGGTGGAGTTTAATCTAGGTTCGGGTTTCTATTCGGGTTTGAAGAAGTCCGTGGGATGGCACGGGCTACCCTACACCTGAACAAATTCAATTAAATCTTCTCGTGATTAAATTGAATTTCTAAGAATCCTATGCTTATTAAGAGAAAATCATTCACCGGGGGCAGTCTTCGCAGTTTACTGAGAATGTGTTATGTGCAGGTGTCGGTACTGAAATATCCCCGAGACTAACTGTCACGGTTTGCGGTTCTGACTAATCATTCTACAATATTTTCTAAAGCTGAAAGTTAAGCTGTGGCAATATTGTTTATAATAGGTGGAGAAAATATCTAATCTTTTCTGTAATGAATGGTACAGAAAATTTGTTTCATAAATTTTTAGTTTTGAGGCACCATTTAGATGTAGACTTATTTTAAAATGAGCATCGTAGATCTGAAAGACGGGCAGGTAGCTGGTATTGGGGGTCATTGCAAAAAATCTATCTCGAAAGTTGTCAGGTTTTGAATACTAATATCTTAGCGATTTCCAAATCAATTTTCTATATTTGTGCATCAATCGATCGGAAAGTCTTGTACGCATCGACCCAAATAAACAACGCTACTGATTCTCAAATGTGTATTATTGAAAAATTGAAAATAATTAAGCTCCGTTGGCCCTGATGGTATTCCATCTGCTTTGCTGAAAAAGTGCACTGCCAGCCTGCGGGCTCCACTGCATCGTATTTTTAATATGTCTTCGGCTAAAGGCAAGTTCGCGACTTTTTGGAAATCTTCGTTTTTGTTTCCCGGGGGTAATACGCACATTAAACATTATCGTGGTATATCTGCCCTGACCTCGGTTGGTAAACTTTTTGAGCTTGCTGTATTGGATTGCATTTTTGGATTTTGCCAACAATACATAGTTGCCCAGCTAGCATTTTCATATGTATAAAAAAGGTAAAAATCAGCATTACGTACAGATATACATGCTAAATAAATCGTATTTCATGTGCAAAATTGGCATATCGGTACTATTTTGGAGGCGATATACGTGATTACGTATAATTTGAAGCGTTACGACTACATAAGTATTTACATACGATAATATCCGATTAAGCGCAAGTCGCTCCGTACTACTCTACGATTTTGTGCTGAAAATCGTATGTGTGTTAGTCATTATCATTATATACGACAAAAAATTAACTTGATCCCACTTTATCCAGCTTTAGTTACGATTTCGAGTTTGTTAGGAGATATTTACGATAGTTTTCGTACATTGATATACGAGTTGGTGCTAGCTGGGTGAGGACCAGCACGGATTAATGCCAAAGCACTCTATTGTAACCAATCTTTAATCGTTTACTTCTTATATAACAGATAGCTACAATCATTCTGAGCAAAATAATGCAGTTTATTTTGACCTAACAGCAGCATTCGATAGCATTAACCACGATGTTGCCATAGCCGAACTAGAAAAGCTAGGATTCGGCGGCAGAGTTATCAGTTGGTTACGTTCGCATCTCACTGGGCGTCGGCTGTCAGTGAAAATTGGTGATAATTATTCTGTTGAATTTTCTGCTCCATCTGAAGTTCCCGAAGGCAGCCACCTAGGACCGTTGATATTCCTTCTATACATCAAAGATGTGAATTTTAAACTCAAAGTTCTCCGTTTGTCCTTCGCCGACGGTTTGAAAATATTCAATCGAATCAGCTCTATCGCCGATGCCCACGTGCTTCAGGAACAGTTAGACAACTTTGCAGGCTGGTGTTGCACAAACCGTATGAAAGTTAATCCGAGTAAATGTGCCGCCATTTTTCTCAAGAAAAAAACTACAAGGTATGCAGCCCTAAGGGTTGTACGAAAGGCTGACGCAGGACTATATCTGCTCATTAGATCAAAAACTAATGTAAACCGAATTTCTGGCATATGTATGTTTATAAGAATCTATCAGTGCCATTGTTTAAGTGAAAGTTTAAATGAGAAGAGCGAAATATTCAGATTCAATTCTTCATTGAATGCAACGGTGGCTTTGAACATACGTGGACGGGGACTCATTTCTTTTCAAATCACTTCTGTAAATCATAAAGGTTGAAATAGTAATGATTGACCAGCCCACAGATTATTGAATTAAATACGATTATGCGTAGCTTGACATGTTTCAATAATCTTGCTTTAACTCGCTTGTGGCCTTTAAAAGAGCCATTCGCTACAAATAACATTAAAGCCAAAGCACGTTCATTGCAAACACGACGTGCCATTCGAATGACCTCTTTTGACACGAATGGCAACAGGCACGTAAGTTAGCGGCGTCGATTCACTTCTTTTGCTCCGAGTAGGTTTTACTAGTTTACTTTCACAGCTTACCGCTTGCTATATAGCAGAAGATATGGCACATACGCAAAAATTTCTGTTTCATTTGATGAGAGTCCTTATCTTCCTACCACAGAGGTGAGGGGTCCCAAACCTTCATAAAATAAATTCATGCCTCCAAAAACTCCCACATGCCAAATTTGGTTCCATTTGCTTAATTAGTTTTCGAGTTATGAGGAAAGTTGTATTTCATTTGTATGGGTGCCCCCCTCCCTCTTAGAAGGATAATGGGTCTCAGTATACCATAGACAAAATTCTTACCTCCAAAAACCCCCACATTCCAAATTTGATTCCATTTGGTTGATTAATTCTCGAGTTATGAGGAAATTCGTATATTGTTTGTATGGGAGCCCCCCTTCCTAAAGAGGGGAGGGGTCTCAATTTACCATAGAAAAAACCTTGCCTTCTGAAACCCCTACATTCCAAATTTGGTTCCATTTGCTTGATTAGTTCTAGAGTTTTGATGAAATTTGTATTTCATTTGTATAGGAGCCCCCCCTCTTACGCCCCCATTAAAATTGCTCGTTTCCCACCTATAAAATTGCTGGTCATTTTATCTATCCAACGACATATAAATTGTTCAGTTTTGTTCAGTAGTTTAGCAGGTATTAGCATTTGAAATCTTTCATTCAAACGTTACACTTCTATTTTCGTTTTCACAAAGTGCTACCCAGTCCCAGTATAGTAAACAAAGACGTAGTCCTACGTCAAAAAAGAACCTATTTTTTTCGACTACAAGCTCTTAGGTACTGGCATTGGAAGAACTAACTGCATCAACGATCTAGGCGTGCTATTAGATAGCAAACTATCGTTTCAGCAACATATTTCATATGTAATCGGGAAAGCATCTAGAAATCTAGATTTCATGATCGCTAAGGATTTCAGTAACATCTATTGTCTGAAGTCTTTACACTGTTCGCTGGTGCGTTCATCTCTCTCGAGGATTGGTGCCAAATTTGGAATCCACATTACCAAAATGGAGTTGATCGTATCGAGGCTGTACAGCGGAGGTTTGTGCGCTTTGCTATTCGACACCCTCCATGGAGGGATCCATTCCGGTTACCATCCTACGAAAGTCGTTGCCAACGAATCAATTTGGATACATTAGTTGTCCGTCGCAATGTTGCCCATGCTATGCTCGTATCTGACGTCCAAACTGCTAGACCAGAGTGCCCAGCATTGCTCAACAGTATTCGGCTACAGATACAACCAAGAACTTTGAGAAGTCAAGGATTACTACAACTTCCCGCACGGCGGACGAATTACGGCATATCGTTGGACTTCTTCGGTTATTTAATAGAGTTGCAGGGGATTTTGACTTCAATTTGTCCAGAGAATTGATCAAGCGTAATTCTAATTAATTCAAATATCACTAGGGCATAGTGATAGCCTGTTGATAATAATCTATACCTATAAAAATGGATTTCTGTCTGTCTGTCCCTATGTTCCTTATAGAATCGAAAATTAATGAACCGATCGGCGTGAAAATTTGCATGTAGGGGTTTTTGGGGCCAGGGAAGGTTCTAATGATGGTTAGAGACCCCTCCCCCAGTAAGAGGGGTGGGGTGGGGGTTCCCATACAAATGAAATACAAATTTCCTCATAACTCGAGAACTAATCAAGCAAATGGAACAAAATTTGACATGTGGATGTTTTTGGAGACAAGAATTTTTTCTCTGGCGAATTGAAACCTCTCCCCACTTTAGGGGGGGGGGAGCTCCTAGACAAATGAAATACAAATTTCCTCATAAGTCGAGAACTAATTGGTGTTCCACAAAATGGTATTCGGCGAAATGGTTTGAAGTGATGACGATTGGCGAATATTTAAATGCTATCCGCTTTATTTTATTAGGCTGGGCGATGGGGGGAGTTGTTTTCTACTTTACTGTGAGAAAAGTTTGTATATTAAAACACCCATGAACTTCTCAGAAACTTGCAAATCTCGAGATTGTGACAAAGGTCATCCGAGATTCACGATTTATGTACAACCAAGCATGGAAAAAATCATATCAAACAGCATTCATTTTGAAATCATCGACGAACCTGCTCATCGTAAGGTTTCAATCGCACTGACCATCTCTGTACAAAATTGCACACTCCTACGAACGAAGAAGAACCAGCAAAGCAAAGGAAAATATGCGACAGCGTTCGTTGGTGGTTTTGTTCACGCGATGGATCTTTCGTGCGGTGTGTTAATTGTACTACGAACGCTCGGCAAAAGATTCATTTTTGAATGCATTCACTCAGTGGCAAAGAATGTTCACAAAACAATCGTTTGAATCTTTCTTGCGCGATCGTTCGAATGTTTCTTGAGCGTTCGTTATTAACCCCTCTATGCGGTCGGCGCGGTGCGGTCAATGAAATAATCGTAATTTTTCATGTTTTCCCATATTGTTTCACCAAATTTAGAAATTTTCTCTTCATAATCCCTACAGATTGTGACCATATGTCATTCGGTTCTGGATAGGGTTGGGATAGCGGCCGTACCTGAACCGGGAAAACCGCTAATACCGGCTGATTTTCCAATACCGAAATACCGATACCGGCACGGGAGAATACAGGTTGTTGTTTCGGCACCGACCAATAATGCAATTTTTCTAACATTCGCCCACAAAACCGAAGTGGTCGAACATGAGGAACGAGATTGGCGAAATTGTTGGTAAGGCACCGCCGAGCGTTGGTTATGCGAGTAGAACTAAAGGAAAAATTTGAAAGGACTGTAGAAGTACAAGGCAGTGGCAACTTGAAGGGGCTCGATTAGTCCCGTATTCCAAAAAAAATTTGGCTATATGAATTGACTTACTTCGAAACTAGACGTTTGAAGGCAAGTATTTGATTATGCTTATGATACCCTGTGTACAGTCTGTCCTACGATGATATATTTCGAGAGGAGATTTTGGGTGTCGAACAATTTTGTTACAAAGGCTTATTGTCACATGGAGGATTTGAAATGCATTGAATATTTTGTGCAGCTTAAAGTGGAATTTTGAAACCGCTAATTTGATTACGAGCCTGTTATCTTATCTACACCGGTACCTAGTATTATTTCTGGACACTGTGCTGTTAACTTTACCTAGAGTTAGTAGAACATTTTCTTTTTCTTCAATTTTTCCATGAAGTAAGTTCATATAGGCTATCGAAACTATGTATTCTGAAGAGCATCAAATTGTTTTTATAACCAGGGGGTTCCATCTGTACCGGAGCCGGGGGTACAGTGGAGTTTCGAATTTGGCATGGTTCGATTTTATCATGCCTTGATTTTGGCAACACAAAATATTTCCCTTACAAAAATATGCCTATATATCAATCAGTTTCCGCACACATGCTTCAAATGACGCAAAAATGATGTCCTCAGAGTGTTCATGAAAAAAAGTTCGCTGTTATAGAATGTTTCTAATATTTTTATTGTCGTAGGACTACGTCTTACCGCAAGTTACCAAAAACTTACTTGCACCGGACAGATAACTTTTGGCGGACTTTTCAAACATAAAACTGTTGCAATCGTTGATTAATAATATTTACTCAATTTCTAACGCAATTACATTCAATTTTATCATATCAAAAAAGGGTCTCGATTTTGGCACCGTTTCGATTTTGGTTTCGATTGCCCAACATAGGCGACACGCATTTGTTGCCAAATGCGAAATCCCACTTAACGCATGAGGAACGCTAACTTTATCTCGGTATATGTTGGAATTCAGGCAATACAAAACGTTACTGTTTTCAGCAAAATTAATCAGTAGAGCAAGATCTTAAGATCGGTGGACAAAGTTTTATAAGTTTGTCACCAGGCAACATTATTATTTGCGTGGATTTTGCGAGCATGTCCGTTAATCGAAGTTGGTATGTGTATCGAAAGGTTGAAAACTCTTGGGTACCGGTATTACTGGTATTATTGATGTTTTCAGTACCGAAATACCGGTTTTCGAAAAATACTGTCGGCACTCCCGACCCTAATCAGCACTCAGTCCAGGTTTAAACCGCATTGAACATCTCTCGAAATATGATTTAAAGGCAAAGTTATCTGTTTTGTTTTGCTACATAACTAAAAACGTAGATAATTTCATATCTATAATGAGAAATCAGTCGGTTTGTAATCAAAATGACTTAACGGGAAATGAGCAGTCATTAACTTTTCGTCAAGAAAGCCCAATTTCGGAAGCAGTTTTTGGGCCAAAAACAGGGGTTTCTTTCTTAAAAATATATTCACTGCATTTTTCTTGCCAATCGGAACATAGTGATATATTTTCATGAACAAAATTTTTTTTCAAACAAAAAACTGCTTTTGAAATTTACAGAATCAACGACGGCTCATTTCACCTTAAACCGAGCTCTTGTATAAAAGGGGTCAGCAATTCACACAGGAATATTTGAGAAATTGGTTAAACGGACCGATATGACTACAGTCAATGATTTGTTAAAAAAACATAAAAATGTTTCAAGCAAATTTTAGAAATTCGACAAAAAATCGTTAAAAGCTACATGTTAACGACCTTCGGAATAATTCTGGGCCGAATAGTATGTGGCTTAGGTCTGCAAGAAAAATGCAATTAGGAAAAGCATTTCAAAAAAAAATTCCCAAAATTAGTAAAAAGTTTTGAAAAATTAAACTCTTGTACCGGAAAGTTGTCTCTATGGTTTGATACAGGCATGCTTAATGATCTTTGTAAACATGCTAAAAAAGCGCAAAATCAGGTTGAATTTAAGGAGAAATGATTCGTCATTGATCCTGTAACTTTCAAAAGCTTTTTATTTGAAACAAAAATTCGCTGTGTTCAGATTGGCAAGAAGAATACAGTGAATACGTTTCTATAAACAGAACCCCGCTTTTGGGCCCAAAAACTGCTTCCAAAATTGGGCTCTTCGATTATTTTTAATGACTTTTAGGATTATTTAGAGAAGTTAATATTTCGAAAAACTACAAGGTATACAGCCCTAAGGGTTGTACGAAAAGGTGACGTAGGACTATATCAGATCATCAGATCAAAGACTAATGTAAACTGTAATTCTGGCATATGTATGTTTATAAGAATCTGTGAGTGCCATTGTTCAAGTGAATGTTTAAAAGAGAAGAGCGAAATATTCAGATTCAATTCTTCATTGAATACAATGGTGGCTTTCAAAATACGTGGACGGGGTTTCATAAGTACAATGCAGGCAACCTTTGTGACGCAGAGATCAAAAAATCACTTGTATGCATCATAAAGGTTGAAATGGTAATGATCACTGTCTTTTGCTCCGAGAAGGTTTTACTAGTTTACTTTCACAGCTTACCGCTTATTTGTATGAGGGTCCTTATCCTCCTACCACAGGGGTGAGGGGTCTCAAACCATCATAAAATAAATAAATTCATGCCTCTAAACAGCCCCACATGTCAAATTTGTTACCATTTGCTTGATTAGTTCTCGAATTCTGAGGAAATTTTTATTTCCTTTGTATTGGAGCCCCCCCCCCCCACTTACGCCTTCCTTAAAATTGCTCTCTTACCACCCTATAAAATTGCCTGTCATTTTATCTATCCAACGACATATAAGTTGTTCAGTTTCGTTCAGTAGTTTAGTAGTTATTACCATTTGAAATCTTTCATTCAAACGTTATACTTCTATTTTCATTTTCACAAAGTGCTACCCAGTCCCAGTATAGTAAACAAAGACGTAGTCCTACGTCAAAAGTTAATCGACCTGATCCCCAATCAATTAACCGTTCCGAGAGTCTACTGTACATCTAACCGTCACTGATATGCAGCAAAAATCACTTTGAAAATTGTTTTACTTGATGCCATACGTGACCAACATCGTTAACATGCTAAAACATGAAATAAAATAATTTAATGTTCAGATTGGTCACACAAAGCCCGCACGACCAATTTACATCATTTCATTTTTATTGAGCCTGTTAATAATGGGCGATACCTAAATACATAAAACAAAAATGGCAGGATTATTCCGTCAATACCATTACAAAATCTGCTAAAATATAAGTTTCAGTCAGTGCCTTAGTTTAAAAACTACATTGAATATTCCTTGCATAGCTACGCATTGCGCGGTTTGCGCTTTACCAACCCAACAGCAAACATTCTTTTATTTCGTTCAGTAAGAAGATCGTTGAACGCAATCATTTGGATTCGCAATCATGGTTCGCAGATGATTCTTTCCAACACAATCTTTTGATTCAAACGATTCTAAATGAACCTCGATACAACAGTTCCGATCTTGTTTGAATCATTCGCATTCTCTCTGCTGTTGGTCGGCAATTCATCGGTGAATTCACTTTGTAGGGTTCTGTTCGAGAGCTTGCATGTGAGCGAGAATGATTGAAAGCAATACTTCGAAGCAAGCAATATATTCACCAAAAATAATGTGAGTGAATGAATTTTTCCATGCTTGTGTACAACACAGTTTAATTTGTGGCAATCCGAAGTTTGTCGGGTCAGCTAGTGTAATAAATAAAAAATTAACAGGGCGTAACATAAAAATTTGTTCAGCGATTTTTCAAAAATTTGGCTCAGAGGCAATATAAACCAACTGGCATTTACCATTTTAACGGTTTATTTATTTTTATAACGGTTTACTACTACGACTACTACTACGAATCTTCTTAAACTAATATTTTTTTCTGATAAACATTTGAAATAACCTGCTGAGTGTAATTGATCACGGGAATGAATAAAATTGATAACTAGTACATAATGATTGGGCTGGGCTATTAACCATTTATAAACATAGTTTAATGTTGAAAGCACTTTTGACCTAGCAAACGTTCATTGCTGTTGAAGCCTCTTCAATACTTCTTAAAAGTGTTGGTTCAATTTAGTTAAAGATGTTTGTCTCGACAACTCTGTGGCAGGCTTTTACAGACATAAAAATAATCCGTCGAAGCTGCATTGGCTAGTAACTTTATATTGAGCTTTGAAGTTGCTAGAAGTCATCAGATATTTCGGAAATGAAGATGTCGTCCTTGGTGTTTTAATTTATTTTTATGATGGATCAACCATGGAAAGCACAATTCAAGAAACATAAGAAAACGAATATTCAAAACCTACTGCTGTATGCTATAGCTGGCTCGCATGTTTGTTGAATTGTTAGAGGATAATGACTTACAGCCTAAATCGTGTACCATTGAGCATGCGACTTATGACATGCAGCCCAGCAAAGCCATTAAATTTGAGAAGCCGATATTGTGACTTTGTTTTGAGTATGATTGCTGGTCTCATAAACAGCTCTCGTAAACTTTAGCACTAACCGGGAAAAAATTCTTAGCGTAGAATTATCATAGTTATGTCAAGACTTTGGATCGCATTGGAATACTAGCCATTGTAGGATATATAATTTAATAGTAATATGTAACTTTTTTTGCCGATTTTCGGAAATTACATTATTTGTACTTCCACTTTTGTTTCGTGCTAGAAGCGTTAACACTCCGTGAACTCTTTTTTCGAGTTCTTAAGGCCGTAAAACCCACAAATAATAGATTTTATCCAACAATTTTTACTCAAGTTTAACAAAAAATTTGTTGCCCCCCGATTTTTGGAACCAATTTTGAAGGGCGTGGGGATAAAAACTTTAAAAATAATTTGCAATGGCCTAATGAATATAAATTGCGCTATAGAGTAGGGCGGGGCATAAATGCGATGTTTGAAGTTCAAAGTCACCAATTTTCGTGAGATATAAAAAAGGACAACAACAAAATATATTTTATAGTGATGCAGTAACTCAATGTCTTTACATTCAACTAGAAATCATCTGAAATAATAGTGTTATGCAAAATAAATTCTTCATTCCTCTGATCAAGTGCCGATTCGCACTTTTACCCTACTAGCGGGGCAAAAGTACGAATACCGCGGGGCAAAAATGCGAGGCTCGAATCCAAGAAATTAGCACAGCAGTAGGTAACAAAACCATATTATCTTCAATCTGTGGTATGTTTCGGTAAGGAATATTCTCAATTTGCACCTTTTCTATTTTGTGCTGGTGTATTGCAGCCTCCGTTAGATCGAAACATTTCCAAACGTTTGTTTTTTGTTTCATCAGCGGAAAAACATTGTTTTCCATCGGCCAACATCTGTAGAGTACCCAGTTTTCTGCAGATCTTCCATTCCTAGTATCTGTAATATAGTGCATAAGCTGTATATAATAGCTATACATTTTTGCCTCGTCCATGAATCGCACTTTTGCCCCGTTTGTTAATCGCACTTTTACCCCGGTAATCGCTTGACGGGGTTTGATGAATTTATGGAAAAGCGAAATAGCAAAGCAAAGCCTGGGTGCTACATTCCGTTATCGAAACTTGACCTTCTGTTTTTATACGACAGACTTCGCAGCCAGCTGTTAGAGTACAGGACAATTGTAGGCCCAGTTGCTACGATCCTATTGCGAAATATATTTTGTAAATTCTTTTCGCCGTTTTTTCAAAACAGATATGTGAATGATGTAAAACGCGGCTAAAATTTTTCAACAAGTAATATCCTCCTATTGATACCGTATTTGCCGTATAACGAAAAATTACATCAAAACCGCCCTAAAATAACATTTGCACATAACTCAGAAACTCCAGACTCAGAAATTCAGAAGCAACCAAAGTTGACGTTAGATTCAAGCTGTCAAAGTAGTCACTCATTCATGCCAATGTAGTCAATTTGCTTGGAATATGCACCGATAAATAATTGAATCGCACTTTTATCCTCATCGCACTTTTACTCCTCCTTACTCTATCAGGTTAACTATTATAGACAGCACCTTATAAATAGGAGTCAGTCAGTTTCACGTATTTGTTGACAATTTCAGAGTGACAAGCAGAAGGTAGAATACATGTCAAAAGATTTAAAAAGGTGTTTTGGGGTTAGGTGGGCTTATTCTGGCTGCTGCTCAATGACGAACATATTCTATCGTTCACAAAAACACGTTTGGTGAGCTTTTTGATGCATAGAGAGTTACACCTTAGCTAGGCATTGGATAATCAATATTGACAGCAACATAAAATAATGAAATACTGTTCGATTTGGGCAGAGGTGGGCACAATTCCGCTAATCCGCTAACAGCTAATTAGCTCAGCTAACATTTTGGTTAGCGGTTAGCGTTTTCGCTAATTTTTATAACCGTTAGCGTTTTTGTTAGCTTCCGCTAAATTTATGTACCGCTAAATAAACCGCTAACTTTTTTTGGCAGAAGGAAAATTTGTGAGAAATATCACACAGGCTTCGGTTGAAGGGTTCCAAATTCCAAACTTTTGTACGTACTTTACCAGCCAAGAGCCAGGGTGGCTCTTACCGTATCAAGAATTCCTCTCCATTGTACTTCTGGGGTGACATTGCGATTCTCGTTTCGAGTGATTTTGGTTCGTTTCGCCCATTCGTTTAACGTGGTCGAAACGAACCAAAATCACTCGAAACGAGAATCGCAATGTCACCCCTGAGTCCTGGGCTACTCGTTTCCAAATCGTTACGCGTCTCGGCACATGAAAGTCGGCTTCAACCTGGTCAAGCCATCTAACTCGTTTGGCCCCTCTATTCCTGGTGCCAGTGGGGCTCTTGTAGAGAACAGATTTTACTGCACAATCGTTCGGTATCCTTGCGATGTGACCGGCCCACAGTAGTCTCCCAACTTTTTCCAAATAGTGACTACAACTCATGGTGCATACGCCTATGCCACTCTCCGCTATCCGTTTGTACTCCGCCAAAAATAGTTCGCAATACCTTCCGTTCAAATACGGCAAGTGCACTTCCGTAAACAAAGTTGCTGTTTCAAGTCCGTAGAGGACTACTTTTGTACGCGGGCTCAAATAAATCGATATTTAAAAAAAATCGAGGCCACCTACATTCACTGAAAACATCAAGGGAGATTTTTCAATTTTCTCGAACATCACTAGTTTAATAAATTCATAAGTGTTGGGCCAAGTATCAACGCAATAAAGTTTTCACAACAACCAAGGACAATTATTATCAACAAAATATGTTTTTGCAAATTTTCTACCTGCTAATTCCCTTTATTCTGATTTCATTGTATTTTTACTAAAAACTTGAAATTTTATTACTACCTTTGAAACAAAAATTATCTTTTATTGCCGAAATCAGCGCTTTTCGCTTAAGTAATGTTGATTCTACAGTGCTTACAAATTTAGCTGTTAGCGGTTAGCGTTAGCTTCCGCTAAATTGTTGATTGATTTAGCGGTTAGCGGTTATCGAAGCTAACGTTTTGATTTAGCGAATTAGCTGTTAGCGAAGCTAAAATTTCGGTTAGCGGTGCCCACCTCTGGATTTGGGTAACATAAATTTTTCGGGCTTGTTGCCAAAATCTTTCGATACCTTATTAACCGGTGTTATGGGGGCAATAGTAGATAATCACAATCATAGTGACTTAATTTTTCACAACCAGGAAACTGGTGCAAACAGCGACTACCAGATAAACGACGAATTTCCCACACCAATTAAAAAGTTTACCGCATTTCGTTTTGTTTTCCTTCTCCATAGCGCTAGCTTTTGTTTAAACCTTTTTGTTACGGCCTAATGATGAGCTAATACGTACCTATCATCGTACAGCTACACTACATACATGACCGGGCGTCGATTGGCAACAGTTTAGTGAGATTTAATTTTTGCGTGCATGAAAGAAACAAAAAGCTCGAAGCGCTGTACAAAAACATATTACATAAAGTTTCAGTTACTGTTGAATGGAGCTGAGAATTTCAAAAGCGAAACTATTTTTTTTTCTTTCATTGCGCGTTATAATGCTTGAACAGTTGAAAAAAAAAGAGATACAACTGCAACGACTTTGCATCATACGGCACCGACCGGTAACGAGTCAGATATCGGTACAATTAATGAAGCTTTGCGATTCAAACTTCAGTTGGAGAAGTGGAGAGTGTCTTAATAGAGAAGACCTCTGAAGTACCAGCGCTATTAAAAGTCCTTCGCTGGAGCAATATCAAAGGATTAAGCTGTGCAAACGGCGCCTTGTTTACTGGTTTATAATAATTAGCACCGTGCACGATTGATTTGGATTGGCCAAATTGAGCAAACAGAAAATTAACCCAAAGATAATCAATCAAGTAAACAAAGTAGAGACAAAATTGGTAGCACAAAAAGTTAAGACTTTTAATCATTTCAACATCTGCACGGCAAGACATCGGCGCGTGGCGGCTGGCAGAGGTGCGGGGACTGTCCGACCAGAGAGTGCAATCTTATCTGCTTGCTATGCGCCGGCCATATGCTCAGGAGAAGGAGACGAGCATCGGCAATTTTGCAAAGACCGTCGGCAGCGCGCGGTCGCGCAGAGTCAGCGCCGATCGTGTGCAGGCAATTAATTTTCCATGTTTTGTCGGTTAGATGTTGGGGTAGGTCGCGATTGTGCTGTCAGTGGTGCCCCGTTAGGTGTTTCACTCGGTGCACTGAGCAACAGCGGTGATGAAAACACGAGTGAACGAGTGGAAAATTTTGGTTGTGGTCTGCTGGTTTGAAGATGGAAGGTCGTCGCGCACTTTGGGCCAATGTCTGCTCGAAGCTTTAAATCAGTATGATGTAAGTTTCCTGCCGAGTTGGGCCTATACCTATGTGCTTTGAGATAGATCTGAAGTTACATCCTGTTGTATTGTTTTGTTACAGGTTACAGGATATTACTGGTCCACTGTAATATTATATTGCAAGTTTGATGTTACAATAACAATTAATAAATCAGGTCGTAAATATTCTGTTTTCACCATTTATAAAAATAGATTGAGACAGTAGTAGACATTTTATCATATTATTCCCAAAAAATACAGCATCCAAATAAATATAATGATGCAGCTGTCTATCTTAATTAAGTCAATTTAGAAACAGGGTGAAATAACAGATTTTGCATAATGGTTGGTGTGACTTTGAAAAAAGGCTTTTAAAAAGCAAACCAGAATATTTCAAATTACCAGTGCTGCATTCATAAATCAGCTGTAGTGCATGATTGTGGTTGTGACTGTAACCGGATTTTAGACAAAGCTATGTTCACAGCGAACGTTCGTTTCCTGGTGCACGAAAACCGCTTTATTTCTGTTCGTCAAAAACAACAGCAGCAGTTGGGAGGGTTAAAGCTCTAATTATTGCTCTGCTACCAACATGTGATATGAACCATAGACTCAAAAGCAGCGATTTATGATTTGATTGTCGAAAAGTTAAACGTGAGATCATTTTACGCTCACTTCATAAACAAGATCTAAAGCTGCGCCTCAGGTGCTGAAAAGCACCAGAAGAAGCCTGCTCACACCGGGAGTTCCCGATAGTGGATAGTGTGCCGTAAATGGTAGCGAATTATATCTTCACGTATTAATTTATGCGGTACCGGTTAGGGTGGTCGCGCTTCATTGATTGTCATTCGTGTCTTGCTACATTGCTTTAAAATGGTTTAAATCGAAGAAACCTATATGACCAGTCGGGGGCAGTAATAGAATCGACTACAAAAAAGCCACCCGCCAGGATGGCGCCTATGGTTTTTGCGAACAAGGTGAAAACCGTAAGGTACCCCCGATCGAACGTATAAGCGCTTCGCAGTGAAGTACAAGCAGGAAGTTTATCAGCCCGGCAGCATCTGGATGTCCTCCGAGGTGCCTTTTATGGAATTGATCTATGCCCCTAGCTGCCAGTTATGGCTTACACAGGTCAACGAAATCGTGATGGTAAAGGGAGGATTGTATGCTACTGGACGAATCTAGTGCCAATGAAAATACATACTACGAATTGTTGATGATGTCTAATGACATGTATGCAACTGTAACTGTATAACTTTGGAAGGATTGTAGTCAATGACATAACGATTTTAAACTTTGTATCATAATAAATTAGTCATTGATATCATAATTGCGAATTTTCATTTGGGTCTAACACTCTAGAAACTTGCAACAGGCTTGAATATATTTGAACCGTTTCTGCACTACGATTTTGTACATACACTAGTTTATATATTATAAAAATTTATTCTGATATAAACCACACAGTGTGGTATGAGATTTTCATTTAGCATTGTTTCCCCTAAAACTTCATCTCGCTTGACAATTGCGACTGAGTGGTGCCTACCAAACTTGTAATATCTTGTAAGACTTGGATTGAGAATTATGAGTGTTGTTTTTGTTGTTATTGTTATTTGAGACGCTTTATATTTTTGTGCATTCACCTCTAAATTATGACTGTTTTTAAAGCGCAAACGATAAATTCAATGGCTTTAGTTTCGGTAGCATTACCTACAATTACCAGCAATGACCAAGGCTGTGAACCTTTTCGCGAATTTTTTTTAACTTTTCGTTAAAATCAAACAGATCAGTAAAGTCTGACGGAAAGTAAATCTGGCTTGAAGCCAGGTTTAAGGTTACATGCGTGTGCCAATACGAGTTGGTGACGAGTAACCCAGAACCGACTACAATGGAGGGAATTCTTGATACGTCTGAGAATTGTGTACCGTCGTTGCCTTGCGCACCTGTAGTCCCAAAATTGACCCTACGATGGTCCGCAGCCTCTTATTCAGCAACTTCCATCCCTACCTCCTCATGGTATAAGCCGGGATACGAGCAACCGTGGTGGCGATCTGGAAACCAACCCCGGTGGAAGCCAAGGTCGTATGCCGACAGGGAAGGAGGGCTCTTTCAAGTTTCGTTGTACCTCCTATGAAACAGAGGGTTGGTGTTGCAGGCTTTGCAAGCCGCCACCATGAATGGAGCAATGGACGTAGAACAAGAAAATTCGAGCTTGAACAATTGGAATAGATACACGCGACGAAAAGAACTATGGATTGGAAACTCGGGACGTGAAACTACCGATCTCAACTTCCAAGGGAACACTCGAGTGCTCTCCGACGTGTTGAAGAGTCGCAAATTCGACATCGTAGCACTGCAGAAGGTGTGCTGGAATACCTCAACGGTGATTGAGCGGACTCAAGGGCCGCTTCTTCAACATAAACATCAACAACGTGCACAGCCCTCACCTCAGAATTACGCACTGTGAGAGCGAATACAACCGCTGCCTAAAACATGATATCAAAATCGTCATCAGGGATTTCAATGCTCATGTTGGCCAGGGTGAGGAATACAAATCGGTGATTGGAGGATTAAGTGCACACCATCTGATCAATGAAATGGATATAAGGCTTATTAACTTTGCGTCCACCATGAACATGGCCGTAACTAATACCTTCTTTCAGCACAGAATCCTACACAAGCACACCTGAAAGTCAGCAAATCAGATAGAATCACAGATCGACCACGTTGTAATCGACGGTCGGCACTTCTCTGACATTATCGACGTCAGATTCTATCGAAGCGCTAACGTTGACTCAGATCACTATCTAGTGATGGTTAATATTCGCCCCAAACTCTCCGTTGTGAACACGACGCCAGCTTCGGTTAGATTTGGCGCGGTTGAAGCAGCCCGACGTTGCCGTAAACCACGCGCACTCACTCGAAACTGCGTTGCCAGAAGAGGACGAGCTGGACGAAGCCCCTCCACTATGGTCGAAAAAGCAAAAATTCCAGACAAAAATCAATATCTCGAAAACCATTGGCTCTACATATTTCATGTATTTAGAAGATTTTGTTTAGAAAAAATGACCTATCTTTTGGTAAAATTAGTCATTAGGGTGGTCGACTTTTACTCGTTATAATTTTTTTAACTTTTTAGTCTTGCGATATAGAGCAATACTTTCTACTACAAAGTTGTAAATAATTTATTTTGCAGAAACTTTGCTGAAGGAACAAAAATTGTATCTCATCTCTGTATCGCTATACAACGAATTTTCTAGATTAAGTCAGGGTGAATCTTGAAAAAGCAGTTTTTTTTCTCTAACTTTTTTATTTGAAACCCAATTTAAAAACTGTGTTCTGTGTTCTTTTTTTATAACTGTTTTTTAGAACGGTAGTTTTTTTTTTACAATAGATGGAGGGGACGGCAGAACAAAGTAATGAAACAAACGTGTTTATAGTGTCTCCAGAGCAAAAAATCAGGTAAGGGATGGCCCTTAAAGTAACGCTTACGGGTCCATGGAACAAAACAAGCTAGAATGGGAACCAATTATAACAGAATTTGTACCCAACTTTTCCCCAGGTCCTGCGGATCGTAGATATTGGTGAACCTTTGGACCACTGCGGGCTGAATATGGAAAAATACTCACTTTTCAAATGCGTTTTCTACAGAACAGGAGAAGTGTGGAAAAATGTCAATACATGCATTTTGTAGATCCAGATACGTACTTTTAAATCATTCATTTCGTTTTCGAAAATATGTGCCAACGGAGGTGTGAGATGCCGTGGAAAACTATAATATTATGAATCGAAAACCTCTATATCTTGCTTCAGACAACAGATAGCAACTATCTAAAAGGTTTAAAAAATGCATCATTTTACGCTCTAAAAGTCATCGGAACACAGTTTTTAAATTGGGTTTCAAATAAAAAAGTTAGAGCAAAAAAAACTGCTTTTTCAAGATTCACCCTGACTTAATCTAGAAAATTCGTTGTATAGCGATACAGAGATGAGATACAATTTTTGTTCCTTCAGCAAAGTTTCTGCAAAATAAATTATTTACAACTTTGTAGTAGAAAGAATTGCTCTATATCGCAAGACTAAAAAGTTAAAAAATTTATAACGAGTAAAAGTGGATCACCCTAATGACTAATTTTACCAAAAGATAGGTCATTTTTTCTAAACAAAATCTTCTGAATACATGAAATATGTAGAGCCAATGGTTTTCGAGATATTGATTTTTGTCTGGAATTTTTGCTTTTTCGACCATAGTGCCCTCTCGAGGTCTGTTGGAGCACCATCTAAACATCCATGATCAGTGTAGCGGGGAGCTCCATTGGGCATGTGGCACGGAATAAGCGCCACGATTAGTTTGACAATGGATGTAGGGAGTGATGGATTAGGAGAATGTGCAGTGTCACTCGTCAGAACGTGGAAAGACACAAACAGAAGACGACCGATCTACAAAAAGGGCGACAAGTTGAATTGTGAGAACTATCGAGCGATCACCATTCTTGATGCCGCCCATAAAATGCTGACCCAAATCATTTTCCACCGACTATCACCAATTGCGTACAGAAACTGGTGTGGAAACTTATCAGCGCTTCGGCTTCGTCAAAGGTCGGTCTATAACGGATCTAATATTTAAACTGCGGCTGAATAGAAAATTAGAGTTCTCACGCGCCATTTGTTCGTTGACTTCAAAGCCGCATATGATACCATCGACCGAAAAAAGCTATGGACAATCATGGACGAGAACAGCTTCCCCAGGGAGCTCATCAAACTGATCAATCTACGATGGATGGTACACAGTGCTGTGATAAGCCTGGTCGAGCGAGATCTGGCGGAGAGTACGCGGTGTCCAAGGAATCGGAGAGCGGTAGCTCACAAGCGAGTAAATTGGAGAAACCTTGTCCAACAGGCTTTGTCTTAGGACGGCAAGCCACTTAAGTAAGTAAGTAAGTAATTCCGGCAAGAGTCACTCCTGCTCTATGCTGGTAGAAGTAAGAACTAAGTTGTGTAAGTAGTGAATTATTTTTGTTGTCAGTGTATTTGTTCACGTTTACTTTCAAGTGCTGTATCAGAACATCGGAATCGTTTTATTGCAAATTTTGAAAATATACGTCAAAGAAGTGACTACGAGTTTGCGGCTCGCCCAAAAAACACCGATTTAGATTGCCAAGGTGGTAGGATTCCATTTGGTCACAGCTATTCGGATTAAAATGTCTCCACAGGATGATCTTAAGCATCGGAAGCGTGGAAGTGGAGGTCCATGGTTTGCACGTATGCCAAACGTAATCAAACCATTTCGTGCAAAGATTGCTCGCATCCCAGTACGTTCCATAAGGAAAGTTGCCAAGGAACCCGAAAATTCTGAAAAATCCATGCGAAGAATCATCAAAGACAATTTGCACGCATCTTCCAGAGCTACAGTGAAATGTGTCATGTCATGATGTTTGGTATGGTTGGGTCCTACGGTTTGAAAATGTCGTCTGTTTTCATTGATGCTAGTATTAAAATCAATACGGAAATGTATATCGCTATTTTGAAGGACCAAGTGCATCTTTGTGTAAAGACCAATTTCTCTGAGGATCAATATATTGCCCCACAACAGGATGGAGCGTCATGTCCCACGTCAAATCGGATCCAATGATGGCTGATAGTACACATGTTCGTTTTAGCCTGAAAGATTTGTGGCCCCTTAGCAGTCCGGAGCTTTTTAACCCGTTGGATTATTCGATTTAGGCGTATGTTGAAGCATAAGCTTGCAAAACCCCTCTCACCCTAGTGTGAAGACCTTGAAGTTTGTCATAACGCGCATATGACTGCGGATATCGGAGGACTATGTTCGATTTGAGGCGTGTTCTAGCTTCTGGAAACGTCTTGAGGATGTCATTCATTGAAATTAATTTGTAAATTTTTCCTGCCGCACCTTGTAATACCAAAATACTCATACGATTTGTCTAACCGATGCTTTATTATCATTGAGCGGGACGGAAAACCACAGCTATGGATCAGGACGGTCATATCAAACGGTTGCCCAATATTGATCCGTCCAAGGTAGCATCGAATATAATCGAATAAGCATCGAATAAACTGAGTTTGCCAGTGAGTTTCAGAACAATTCAGAGACGGTTTGTTAAGAAGCAGTTGATCGCTAGGAATTCGAGGAAAGTCCCTAAGCTCACGCGGCATTATATCCAAACTCAACTGCAATTTGCCAAGGACAGGATCGAAAAGGGTAATAAATGGCGGAATATTCTATGGTCTGATGAAACAGAAGTGAATTTGATTCGATCCGATGGAAAACGCTGTGTTCTCCGTCCTATAGATACTGCTTTCAAACCTCAGTATATAATAAAATGGCTTAAAAATGAAGGATTAAATATCATGATCTGGGAGCTCCTGATACGAGATTGATTTAATCTTCTAAATAAATGCGCTAATCAACTAAGATCTTGGAAATCTTGCAGTGCTGCTACAGGAGGAATGAGAAATGCCATTAAAACGACGGTTTATGAAAAATAATGACCCAAAACATATTGCCCGATAGACCAAGAAATGGTCTGAAGATAACAAAATTGACGCAGGCAGCAGCCGGCACAGTCCCCTGATCTTAATCCAATAGATTATTCGAAACAAATTAAATATTAAAATATACTAAAAATATTATTAAAGTACGTAAATGTTACGGAATTGGAAAGTAGTAGACAGGTTTAGCCAAGTTTTTCCAGAAATCCCACGGAAGTGTCGGATATAAAAAAACTCCTAAATATTTGAAAAGTTTAACCTGCAATGTGAATGTTTTTTGTCTTATAGGTATTGCAATTTGTCTGTCTTAGCAGTTTTTTTTCTCAGGGAAGCGTATGACCACGTATTAAGTTTTCGACAATTTTGATGAGAATAGGCTGGTATTAAGTGACACTAGGCAATTTCCAGACCGTTCTCCATGTAGGGCTCCTGCGGGACGCCAACATGGATTGGTTTCCGTGAGCTCTGTACATTCCTGTTTGATGCAAACTGGGTCTTTTTTGGTATTTTGGATGGGAATATCTAAAATGTTAATGTAATTCTCAGCATGTCAACTGCTTGTCGAAGTATGACGAATACTTGGTTTGGTGCTGACGGTGTTGCTATTTTAGACGGGAACGTAGTGTGTTTTCACCAAGAAAATGATACACTCGACGGCGACGCCTTTTGTGTTATAACACCATTAACCCAAATCAGGCCAGAATTATCCCGTAAAACAAATCCAATTTTAATCCTTGACTAGCTAATGCGTCAATGTACAAGGGTGACCAACTTAATATGACATTTTCTATCAATTTGCATCAACTATGCTCCGAAACAATGTTTACTAATCATGGACACACCATTTGTTTTTATTTTTATTACGAGAAGTATGTATCAATAGATGCAATATGGCATCATTGGGCTGATTCAGGTTAATATGATTGTATTATAATAGGTATTAAACGAGATTGAACTAAAAAACGAACAATTTGGCCCAACCGCTTTAAGGAAATTAGTTATCATAAAATCCTCATCTACTAGTTTATGCGTCTACGATTTTCAATCAGCACTTAAGATACAATAATGGATGAATACCTAACTCGTAAGCGACGCTACAATTTGAAGCATTTACTACGTTCCATTATGCATATATCGTAAACAAATTTAACAATTTAGATCACCTTCGCTGGACAATCACGATGAACGGTTCCTCAATCAACCGTAAAACCCTCTCATATTTTTGCAAAATAACGAACATATCGGGGGGTATCGGTACTTATTAGTAAATACATACTGCATCGTGCAATCGTGCACTGGCAAAGTGGCCAACCGACGCTGCTTAAAAGACGACTACGGCTAAGGTGCCTTTAGCGAGAAACCGCACCGTGACCTCGACGCCTGAGCTGGTCTTCGATTCGATGGAGCGGCACTCGGGGTGGTGTTTTTTTCCTTTTCACAACATTTCGCTTTTATTGCAACCTGCTTTGTTTCGGTAATCTTTCCCCTTCACCTCGATCCAGACCAATACTTTAGACGCGATTCTTGCCAACATGTTCCGACAAACCATGTTCGCACATGCTGAGCTCAACGTAGCTGAAACTAATTCGAGTCTCGCTCGTCAGCAATAAATTTTTGCACAATATCCGCACGTGCTGAACTTTTTTGCTTTAAAATCTAATTATTTACGCACAGCTCACCGTGCAACGATGTGAGTTAGTGTGAACTTTTTTAGTATATATATTTACCTAGATTATTGTTCTCTTTGGCATCATCACATCGTTCTACGACTCGTATGATACCACGTCCAGCAATTTTCGGGAACATCATGGTTGCACCCATTTCCGTTAGCCTAGCCACAATTGTGTTCCGATTGTTATTGTTGTTGTTGTTGTCGTCTCCGCTTCCGCTGTTGTTATTGCCATCGTTGGCGGCGGTGTTGGTAATGTCGTTACCAAAGTGCGATGGGGGCCTCATTCTGAATATTGGCTTGCAAAAAACTATCAACTACTTGATCACACTTTAGTCTGCACTAAAGTTAGATAAATATTCCACTAAGCACCACCGATCTATCCGACGATTTCGTTCTTACTTTCGCTTATTGCGCACTACACTATGAAACAAAGAAATGGCTCACAACACTGTTTTGGCAAACTTTTCCTCGACAGACAGTTTTCCAAAACCCGTTTTATTTTCCGAGTCCGCGGGAAGGTTTTCACTGCTTCACTGTTCACTGGCGAATGACTATCCGTTGATTTGATCTCTGCTCGAGGCAGGCCCCGCTCCAAAACCCAACTTGAGGTTTGTTTTTACATGTACTACTACAACACGAGAGAGTAGCATGTGTATCTAAGTTGCCTGTGTTGTAGTAGGTAGTAGTAAAACCGCGTGTGTACTATCCAAACAACAACACTTCAATCTTTTAGTGCACCGACCAACGATGGCCGCTTTGTCTGCGACTGCCGCGCTAATGATATATCATTTCATACCCTCGAGACCGCACCGTTTCTATCCGTTCGGTTCAGTACCTCTTCGACCGAGTCAGCTCAAACAAAGGAATCCTACACTCCGCTGCTGTCAGCTGTTGACTTCTGGGTTCGAAACGTAACGACGACGCGGCAGGTTTGTTGTGTCGTTGGTGTGGTTTGACTGTGTATGGAAAAACAACGCGCAATAACGGTACATTCACGATTTTCACGCCGCAACGCCCACGCGCAATTTTTCTCTTTTTTTTTTGTTTTGCTTTGCAATCACGGGTTTTCCGTGCGCTATAAATTTTCCCCTTCGTCCCCGGATCCACGGATTATTATTCTTTCTTCCGGGCCATGACGGTGCTTTCCACGGCTGTATGTACAACAACAATTTTCAATTGCGCAGTTCAGTGAGGGCATCGTGTTCCTCTTCGATCGTCCGAAATGTAAATATTTTACTAAAGTTTCCTCGAATTGCGATTTTGCGTCTTTTTTTTTCCTGTTTCCATTCGGACGCTCTTCAGACGGCGCGAAGCTAAAATACAACGAAAATAAATAAAGCAAGGGCATTTAAATTTCATTTGCTTCGTCGTAGATTGGCTCAGCTGTTCACTGCCAAGAAGAGGTACACCACGACGGTAAGAAGTGTGCTCGAAAGAGACGGAGCGAAAACAAAGACCGCCAGCGCCAGCGTCTCGAGTGCTCTAAACTAGTTTTCTGTTTGCATTTGATGTATGAGTGTGTGTGTTTAGAGAGAAGTGTTGCCATTGCTAGTTTTGCATCATGCACACAGATGATAGTACCGAACATGCTTCTTGGTAGCATGCGTTATCACAGATCGCGGTTGTTATTTTGTAATCAGAGTTGTAGTGAATACGATGAAATACGATGAAACCAAAACAAACCACGACAACGGTTGAATTGACTGCTACCATGGTCATTCATCAAGGTGAACCGACCACTCCTTTACTACGTATGTGGATATTCGATACCAATATGAATTTGTTCAAAACTAGTCGGTCAAATAACGCGTAGATAGAACAAGCTATCTGCGAACTTGATAGAACGGGCGACGCTTTGTTTATTCGAATTGTGCATTTTGAATTATTATTAGAGCCATAAAGATACCAAAACAAAACGCTGCCAGACCGCATGGAGTGAATCGGATGGCAACACGAATATTATTACGCGCTTTAAGGGGGTTGCCTTAAAGATTGCCATTCGTTTGTTCCCCCGAAAACTCAAGCTAAATTTTTTTTTCGAAACTTCGCAGTTTAATGATTGCGCAAAATGGACGAAATAGAAATAGAAATTGCGCGTTTGTATAGAACATTTTGCTTTGTGTCAGTTGAAATTATGAGAATATATGCTGGTCCAAGCAAAACAACAAATTTTTCAAATCAAATTTTGAGTTTTTTAGTTTGTTAGTTAGTGATTTTGAGTTGTTAGTTACCCAGCTAGCATTTCTGTATGTACATAAAAGTAAAAAATCAGTATTACGTACAGATATACATGCTAATAAGTCGTATTTGATGCGCCAAATTAGCATATCCGTACTATTTTGAAGGCGATATTCGTGATGAGGAATGATCATACGCTTTTCATCTCTATACGTATGTATATACGATATCATCCGATTAAGCGCGACTTACTCCTTACTGCTATATAATTCGGTGCTGAAAATCGTGTGTGTGTCAGTTATTATCGTTTTACACGACTGAAAATCAACTTAGGCACACTTTATTAAGCATTAGTTACGATTCCGAATTTATTAGGAGATATATACGATAATTCTGATTCTCTTATGCTTAGGAACATATGTGCCAAGTTTGGTGAAGAACCGTCAAGGTGTTTCGAAGTTATAGTCTCCCCCGTGTTGTGAACCCCCCTCCCACTCTAGTCAATCCCCCAATGCTGATTGCCTTATATCAAGGAATATGTGTGCCAAGTTTGGCGGAAATCGGTCAAGGCGTTCTGGAGTTATGGTGGAACATACATACATGCGTACAAACATACAGACATATAAACATACAAATATATAAACATACAAACATACTATTATACAAACATACAAACATACTCACGCTCACTTTTATATATATAGATATAAAGTTGGGGAGAGTTGTGCTCGATGACTCGACCAGGTTGAAACCGACTTGCGTGTGTCGAGACGCATAAATATCCTTCTTCAGTTCTTTGACAGTTTTTTCACGTTTTTAAAAGTTAATAACCATATTAACCACAATATTTGCCAGAAATATCCGTTTCTTATAATGTGTGACAACTAAAATCTTGGAATTTATTTCTCAAGCTGTCAAAAAAGACAAAGATACTTGAAGAAGATCCGATTCACTGAAATTAAAGATATATTGTCGATTTTTGAAAAAAAAGTGCGCATTTGAAAACGGTCCATAATTGACTGTTCGACAAAGCTTCTGTTTGATGTCGGAACAGGAGCGTTGTTCGGCCATCATATCAACTTTGCGAATGCTTCTCCTGATTCTACCAATCAACTATTTGCAATTCGTGGCTCTCCAGTTATTTTTGCACACTAAGGAACTCAAAATCCCGAAGAAATCTTCGGTTGGGCGACACTGAGGCCGATTCGTCAGGTTGTTGGTTTTGGGTACGTTATTGTTGTTGTTGTTTGTTTATATTTGAGACCTTTTAACCATATCTGATCATACAGGTCTGTAATGTTTTTTTGGGTACAAATGGGATCGAAGGTATTCAGGAAGGATTGTATTTTTTTTTTGTCGTAATGCGATGAAGTTTTATCCGGCCAAACCACGTATTGTCCATCTCCATGATGTTTTCGAGAAACGGGATCAAAATTTTCTTCAAGCATTCGTTCTGGTACACTTCTTGATTGATTGCTAAACCAGAGGGCTTTAACCATTCAAAACATCTCTCTCGGAAATGCCAATGTATAGCATCACTTTCTGTTTAAATTTATGTTTTAACTTGTATTTTATGTTCGGAGATGCAGAAGAACTATTCATGGAATAGTATCGATCATTTCCGGGAATGTGCGTGTTCGAAGAGGAAAGTAACTTTCGTTGTCCAAAACATAGCATTTTGCGGAATAATCAACCGGCAGCGGAAAAACAACCAGTAGCTTTGGGATTTCAGCTTCGAAATCTGTTTCTCAATGTATTTCGGGGCTCTTGTCTACTTTTTAATGCACTGTGGTCCAGAAGTGAAAATTAGGTGGAAAGTTTTTTTTTGTGGTTCAAAATAGCTCCCCACAATATTCAGCAAAGTTGTTAATATCTAAAAGACAACTTAATGTTAAATTAACGTCAAAGTTTGGCTTGTAAACACATGCCACATTATAACTTTTTATAGAAAAGAGATAGAAGGATAAGTTCTTCGACAAAGTTGTAGCTTAAGTATATATAAGTAACTTTGCTAAAGACATAGTAGGCATATTTTTCATAGTTTTTGTCTCAGGGTGTTTTATATAAAGACTTCTCAAAAATCACTTTATCGAGAATTACTTCAAATGTAATGGTTTTATTGCATCATAATGTTTTACAAAGTTGTTTCTCTTATCAAAAGTCATATTTTTGTAGAATATTGTATGTAGAAAACTCGTACGTATAACGAGTTCTAACGTTTTCCCTGTGTTTTTTTAGTCTTTTTCAGAATACAGTATCTCAAAACGGGGCAAACGAAAAAAATGAAAATTTTGTCTCAGACATATGTAAAAATCGAAAACTGGTTTTATTTCTAACTCAAGTAAAGTAATAAAATTTAGAACTATTAGAACTGTTTTTCTAACTTTTGACGTAGGACTACGTCTTTCAGGAAGGTAGTTGGTATAGGGGGTAATTCCAAAAAATCTTTCTCGAACAGTGGTCAGGTTTTGAATGCTAATAGCTTAGTAATTTTCCGATCGATTTTCAATATTCTTACACCAATCGATTGGAAAATCTCTAAGAATTGGCCCAAATGGAGAAAAGTATGGATTCTTGATGTTGAACTATTGAAAAATTGAAAATAATGAACCTATGTTTTACCAGAATTCTCGCTTCGTGATTGGTTGTTGGAAATGACGTGGAAAGTGGAAATGCGTTTTCACGCTTCGGCTTATAATTCAGTCAATTTTCAATAGATTTCCAAGATATTTACACCAGTTGATCGGAAAAGCGATTTAGAAAATATTGAAAATATTGAAAACTATTGATTTTCAATGCGCGTCATTAAAAAATTGAATTATTTTCATATTTTTGCCTTTCCTCGTCAGTGCTTCCCTAGCACGGATGACAGAAATATATACGATATGAGCTATGGGTTAAGCTTCCTTATGATTGTATTTAATTTACGCCCTATAGAATCCGATCGAAAATTGTTGAACTTCAGCTGTTGCTGCTACCCCGGATAAGGCAACGAAGACATCCAAATTCACCAAGCGCGACGCCAGCAAACCGAAGAATCCATCGACTCATCCGCCAGTGAACTATATGGTTTTGGCTGCTATGCTTTTGACTGCGCATCGTCATTTGGTCAGCGGCTTTCGTTAGCGACACATCGGCAAACGGCTAGCTTGCGACACATCGGACGGACAGTTTTCGAGTCACATCCGTGGCATAATTTTGAAGGTTGTATTTGAAACATCGTTTGCCTTTGCCTTACGGTGCGCGTCGTCAGTCGATCAGCGGCTTTCGTTGGCGACACATCGGCAGCTTTCGAGTCACATCCGTGGCATAATTTTAAAGATTGTATTTAAAACATTGTTTGCCTTACGGTGCACATCGTCGTCAGTTGGTCGTGTTCATTGGCTGCTGAGGAAAGGAAAGTATGCTGAGCGTGTTGGAGCTGGAGCAGTCGTCTCGCTGCCGTGGTGGAATATTTGGCTGCTGAAGTTCTGGAATCGGCAGGAAATATGCTGCTCGAGACAACAAAACGACCAGAATTATGCCGCGTCACTTGCAGTTGGCCACTTGGCTTGGACTGGTATTTCATCGTGACTCATGACCATACACGAACGTCTTCGTCGATCGCATAGCTGCTGAGGCTTTCTAGTTGGTCCGTTGCAACAAGCCGTGCCTTGTTAGCGGTTGTCGGTACTTCAATTTACAGAAAAGAGAATTACGTTTGTTTTGCGCTAATTTTTCAGCTTTTTGAAAACTCGCGCGTACCGTCTACCGATTACCAGAGGAAAAGCACTATTCAACGTAGAAACAGATCATGAAAATTTATCTACTGTTTGGTTTAGTGTGACTTCGATTCGTTTTAATAAAATAGATTCAATCAATTCATGGATATAACTCCAAAATCGGTTGAGGATTGAACGTATACAATGTTAGTACTTTGATAAACGTTGCGTAGGTAGGTTAGATACATGAAGAATCGTATAATTACATACATGGATACATCCTACTACCGCTACAAAGAGACTTACGTAGTCCTACGTCACCTATGCGGTCGTGTCTTGTGCACAACCCCTCAGATTTTTTATTGTCACGACAGCCTACACGGCAGGATTCGCAGCTCCTATTAACGACAGTACGATGAAGCTGCTTCTACTTTCTAATTTCAAGCGCTTAAATCTCACGCTTCGTTGGCAACTTCTTCGGGGTGCACAAATTAGATGTTTCATCGTCCACCGTACCGTACCGTGCTACCATACTGTTTTAAATAATTTAAAACCATTTTGAAGACTCATCAGCATAAGATAATTGACAACGTATGCACATTAGCCAAATTTTTCCCTATATTGTCAACTCTCCTTGTGATTATAAATTCAAAAATGGCTACTTCGTTAGAAATGTTCCCCGGAGGGAATTTGGCCACGGGTATCATTCTTTCAGTTCAACGGCATGACTTTGGCATGTATGACGGGTAATATGCACATTAAAAAGGTTGCCATTACCGCGTAAAATCTTTTTTACAGACAAAAGTGATAAAGATGTATTTTGCTCAATTTCATGTTTGTGGCATATTAGCCAATTCTTCATTTATGGTCAGCTTAAGATATGACTTGACTTGTTTTTACTGTCAGGACCAGGGATGGAAAATAATCGCTTCTAGCGATCAAGATCATAGAAGCGATCAGATTCAGATTTATTGACAACACTACTTGTAAACGACAAACACTTTGTCGCGATTCGTACAGATTATGACAAACCTCATGTCAGGTCATGTTCATTGCATGATTGCGTTGAGAAATATAACAGATACAGACGATTGGTTGTGTGTATCGTATGAATCACAATACAAACAACATGTGTGACCTTTTTTCTCGCAGCTAGGTAAGATGTAATACTGTGATCGACTGCTGAGACTGTTTAGAGAACCAAATCTTGTGATTAACGCTAAAGATTAACTGTTTGTCATGATCTGTACAGATCGTGATCTGTGCGCGTGGCGATAACTCACAGATTTTATCAAAATCACTGATCTTCCATCCCTGGTCAGGACGACGACACTATGCAGGGCCTTACGATTTGCAAGGTACTGCGCGTGGCGCTGTGCGTCTGTCAGCGTGTTAGCCGCGATTCTCAACGCGGGTTTACGGAGCAAGGCTCCGTTCCTATGAAATAGACCAAACTCGTGTTTTTAGTCTTTGACCTTGAATTGCGGTCAGGGGTAGTGTCATCGTCCTGACAGTAAAAACAAGTTAGATTAAAGCTTCTCGGTCGGTAGGTTCTACAGTTGACGGAGGAAAAGGCACAATTTGTGTCTAAAAATAGCCCAACCACATACTTGCCCCTGCGGTTCATAGGTACACGGGTACCTGCGAGTCACATGCCCTGGCGGGTGTTGTGGGCTCAAATCCGGTTAGAGTCTTAGATTATAGCTTGGTTCGACCCATGCACCTTCCAGCATTGGACAAAAGGTAGGAGTCACAACGACTACTTGTTAAACGTAGCTTCCAATAATCCCTACCCCCTTACCTTCCCGCTCTTTCCCCTCCACACCAAAAAAATTTTCATTACTTTCCCATACCGTCCCTCCATCAATTATAGACCCACCGTTTTATTAATATGATATTAATGTTAATATTAATGCCTGATCGCATTTCAAGGTCAAAGACTAAAAACACGAGTTTGTTCTTGTTGTACTGCTAACACACCTAGAATTAATGTCTAAAAATAGCCATTCACGGTTTTAAAGCACTTTTATATTCATTAGACATGCAAAATCAGAATGTTGTTGCAAGTAACCCCATGTACAGGGTAGCTTGCAACACCTTTATTTGCCGTCATCTCTACAGACTCGTTAAGTAGCTATTTTTTCTCATAATGATAAATGATAATTCAAAAGTACTAACTACTGTACAAATTTTGGCTATTTTTACTTGGATCTAAAAATGGTAAACTTCGAAAGTTATGCCAAGTTAAAGTTCAAAAGTGTTGCATGTATCCCCGGATGACGGTATCAATTTTTAAGCTAGACCAATAGATACTTTTAATTTCGGTGGTCTGGTAAAATTTGGGGAGCTAATTTTTTTTAACTGGTCGTGAATAATTTATTCCCATATATGTGGATATCCAATAACCATACTTTGAGCTTGAATTAATATAGCCCATGAATTTTTAGTCACGTCATAAAATGTGCGCAAACATTGAACCTTATCAACCAGAGCCGTTACAAATTTCAACACATTTCCTTGTCGGGCGTCGTAAGTTTTAGCTGGTGCAACGACTTTCCGGAGCTGTTTTTTTTTTCTCTCTATAACTCAGCTGTTATTGTTATTGTCAAACGCAAGCAGATTCCGCATTACGCAAAACCACATCGCGTGGCCAGCCATGTAGGCAGGCACCACAGTGTGCCAATAAAGCTAAACATGAAGTACAAGCTCATCGCATTAGTACTATTTGACTGCACTTCATCGGTGAGGGCTCTGGTGGTACCCCAAATAGGACGGCGACCAGTCAACCACCCTTCGGCTGATGAATGATATGCGACTGATGGGCAATTTGCTGCATGTCTAAAGCCTTCGAATGGGTGCTGCTGCCAGGCACGATTTGCCATGGCCTAGCCAACGGAAATCGAAAGTTGAGTGCTTCGGCAACACAACTGGTGGCATTTTCGACAACTATTGCAACGGTTTTCATGTAGCTTTTCGATTTTTGTCTTTCAACTTCACCTAGATTTTGCAGCAAACGTGTTAGCGACTGAACTGCATCCATAAATTAGCCATGTTAGGTGCGGTGGCAATCAGTTGGAACCCAATCTAGTGCCGAGCGCTTCGACATGTTGGTTTAATTTAATAACAATGTCTCAATCCAGTTCAGTATCTTTAACACTGGAAAGGTTTTAGACACCGAGCGCTGACAGCACATTTAGTCTATTGAGAAATTTCACAGAAAACCAAAATATTGGTTTCAAATGCTTTTAGTCTAATGAAGCTCTTGATTCTTTTAAATTCAGAGACTCGTTTATGAAACTATTTCTTATAATTTGCTATGTTCACATAATACTTTTTCACTCGCCAGAGTAAAGGGTCATTTACTACTTTTTCTATCGCAATTAGTTACAGTTCTAGACTCAAACTATTCAACCATGGCTTTACTACCAATATTGTAGACTATACTTTCAATACGAAGTGCAAATGTAGTTAGTCACGCATTAGCTAGCCATCCGCCGCCCTTGTGCAAAAGTAGTTCACTTTATTTCGAGCGAAACCAGAAAAAAACGGTGAAATTATATGTTACGAAAGCATTTAATGAGCAGTAAAACGCATGATTTGTTTCGAATTGTATCATTAACTAGCTTTTTGTTAAAATAATTGTACTATCTTATATATTTAATAATTTAATAATAATATGGTGCTTTGCTGAATATATGTTTCTCAAATCAAACAGTTTACACAAAGAATCTTTCTCCTGCCATTGAATGGCGACGATTCAGGATCATTAATAGGTCAAAGTAAATCGAAAATAGAATTATAACTTCTGCGAGACGCAGTCATCTTTCTTGTCTGATTTCAATCGTCGCAGTTGTGTCTACTCTCTTTTTATTTTTCCCATGACTGAAACCTTCCGTTGGAAATTTTCAAATCGAACAAAGCGGAAAGGTCGCAATCGCAACGCTAAATAACAAGCAAAGTCAAGGAAGAATTTTCCCGGATAAAGCAATAATTTGGAATGCAATGCGATGAATTTTGAATGCCATCGAATCTGTACCACATTGCACAAAGACGGTTTCACAAAGGAACATCGATATCACAGATGAAATTGAATCTGCATTTCATTCTCCACATTTTAAGTGATATTCATACTGAATTTTTTTCTTTGGCATCAAATCTGAACTAATTCTAATATAGATCATCCAACATCTTTGGATACAATTTTTTATAGTCAATTAGGTTGTCCGGGAGCAAACTAATTTTGTCGTATCTACCTTCAACTTGCAGTACCTTGGCTTAGATGTTAGAAAGAAAATCAATTGCAGCATTTTAGAACTATGTAGGTTTGTAGTAAAAGTTTCACTAGTTTATTAAAAAAATAAAACCAAAGAATACAAATATAACGCATTGTGAAGAGTCAAAGACTACACAAAGTTTTACCTACAATTGTCATGACTTGTTTATTTATTCAATTAGTTCTCTGATTCGTGCATTAGGCTATGCTTAATAGGATTGACAGTACAAAACAATAAATTTGCGTGTATTCAAAACACAATTGAAGAGTTTTGGAAAAATATGCCACAAAAAATCCTGCATACCACTCATGAACGGTTGAATAATGCGTAACATCGGTTTCTGCAGTACCTATCCTTAGCCTCTTATCCAGCACTATTCTCACCTACTGCTACCAGCTGAAATACGAGTAACCCTAGTGGAGACCGAGTATCGAATCCCGATGGAAGCTAAGGTCGTATACCGACAGGGAAAGAGGCAGTCTAGCGTACGCAGCAATGAGGAGGCGTTCCTAAGTCAGGAGCGACTCTTGATGGCATGAAAATTTCTCAATCAAGTGAGCGGTTGTACCCCAGGTTAAGAATGCCTTACGACAGCGGCTGATCTGGAGTGGACGGCTGAATTAGGAAACGTGGTATCTCGGCACTAAAGCTAAGATAGCAGCCCCATCACGAAACTCAGTAGCGTGGCCCTAGTAAGGCAACCTAACTAAATCAAGCTACTACGGAAATTCATATAGCATATATGAATGCACATATAGCATATACTTTACTACTTTTCTGCTTGGAATTCGTCAGCCTCTGCCGGATTCTCTACTGAAAATTGTTTTCGCTAGTCTGTTATCCGGCATCCTTGTTATGTGACCAACCCACTGTAGTCTGCTGTGTTTTAGTCACCTAACAATATCCGCATCTTTGTATAATTGTTACGTTTCGTGATTGATGTGCCAGTGCCACTATTCTTTTTTATTATGCCACAAAAAAGTAATTGTAGGATCTTAAGCTCAAAAACGGCAAGAACTCATCGTACCCTTTCTTTCAAGGTCCACGCTTCGTAGCCGTAGAGTGCCACCGGGGTAATTGACATCTCATAGACTGCGAGTTGTGTACGGAGTTACAAGTTACGGGACCTCAGATGGTATCCACCTTAGTCGCTATCCACCTTTTTAGTCACGGCTCACATTGTTGTCGCATGTCTTTAACGTACCAAGGGAGACAAATTCAACGACCTCTCCAAAAGTTTCTCCTTCTATCACAACCGCAGTTCCAACAGGCCATCGCGGTCTCTTCCAGCCGCCATATATATATATATCTATACCTATAAAGAAGGATTTCTGTCTGTCTGTCTGTCTGTCTGTCTGTCTGTCTGTTTTGTGTTCCTTATAGAATCAAAAACTACTGAACCAATCGGCGTGAAAATTTGCATGTAGAGGTTTTTAGGGCCAGGAAAGGTTTTAGTGATGGTTAGAGACCCCTCCCCCCACTAAGAGGGGGGGCTCCCATACAAATGAAACACAAATTTCTGCATAATTCGAGAACTAATTAAGCAAATAGAACCAAATTTGGCATGTGGGTGTTTTCGGTGACAAGAATTTATTCTAGGGTAATTTGAGACCCCTCCCCTCTTTATAAGGGGAATTATAACTCCTCTCCCCTTTAAGAGGGGGGGTTTCCATACCAATTTCCTCATAACTCGAGAACTAATCAAGCAAATGGAACCAAATTTGGCATATGAAGGTTTTCGAGGGCAAGAAAATTTTCTATGTTGAATTAGGACCCCTCCTCACTTTAAGAGGGGGGGCTCCTGTACAAATGAAATACCAATTTCCTCATAACTCGAGAACTAATCAAGCAAATGGAACCAAATTTGGCATGTGTGTGTTTTTGAAGTCAAAATTTTTTTCTATGATGAATTGGGACCCCTCCCCACTTTAAGAGGGGGGGGGGCTCCTATACAAACGAAATACAAATTTCCTTATAACTCGAGAGCTAATCCAGCAAATGGAACCAAATTTGGCATGTAGGTGTTTTTGGAGGCAAGAATGTTTTCTATGATGAATAAGAACCTCTCCCCACTTTAGGAGGGGGGGCTCCTATACAAATGAAATACAAATTTCCTCATAACTCGAGAACTAATCAAGCAAATAGAACCAAATTTGGCATGTGGGTGTTTTCGGTGACAAGAATTTATTCTATGGTAAATTGAGACCCCTCCCTCTTTATAAGAGGAATTGTAACTCCTCTCTCCTTTAAGAGGGGGGGCTGCCATACAAATTTCCTCATAACTCGAGAACTAATCAAGCAAATGGAACCAACTTTGGCATGTGAAGGTTTTCGAGGGCAAGAAAATTTTCTACGGTGAATTAGGACCCCTCCCCACTCTAAGAGGGGGGGCTCCTGTACAAATGAAATACAAATTTCCTCCTAACTCGAGAACTAATCAAGCAAATAGAACAACATTTGGCATGTGGGTGTTTTTTTTGGTGACAAGAATTTATTCTATGGTGAATTGAGACCCCTCCCCTCTTTATAAGAGGAATTATAACTCCTCTCCCCTTTAAGAGGGGGGACTTCCATACAAATTTCCTCATAACTCGAGAACTAATCAAGCAAATGCAACCAAATTTGGCATGTGAAGGTTTTCGAGAGCAAGAAAATTTTCTATGGTGAATTAGGACCCCTCCCCACTTTAAGAGGAGGGGCTCCTGTACAAATGAAATACAAATTTCCTCATAACTCGAGAACTAATCAAGCGAATTGAACCAAATTTGGCATGTGTGTGTTTTTGGAGACAATTTTTTTTTCAATGATGAATTGGGACCCCTCCCCACTTTAGGAGGGGGGGTCCTGTACAAACGAGATACAAATTTCCTCATAACTCGAGAACTAATCCAGCAAATGGAACCAAATTTGGCATGTAGGTGTTTTTGGAGGCAAGAATTTTTTCTGTGATGAATTAGGACCTCTTCCCACATTAGGAGGGGGGGCTCCAATACAAATGAAATACAAATTTCCCCATAACTCGAGAACTAATCAAGCAAATGGAACCAACTTTGGCATGTGAAGGTTTTCGAGGGCAGGAAAATTTTCTACGGTGAATTAGGACCCCTCCCCACTCTAAGAGGGGGGGCTCCTGTACAAATGAAATACAAATTTCCTCCTAACTCGAGAACTAATCAAGCAAATAGAACAACATTTGGCATGTGGGTGTTTTTGGAGGCAACCATTTTTCCCATGATGAATTAGGACTTCTTACCTTTTTAGGAGGGGGGGGGGGCTCCCATTCAAACGAAATACAAATTTGCTCATAACTTTAGAACTAATCAAGTAAATGGAACCAAATTTGGCATGTGAGAGTTTTAGATGGCAGAATTTTTTTTCTGTGGTGTATTACGACCCCTTTCCCTTTTAAGAGGGTGGGCTTCCATACAAATGAAATACAAATTTCCTTATAATTTGAGTACTAATCAAGCAAATGGAACCAAATTTAGCATGTAGGAGATTTTTGAGTCTTGAATTTATTTTATGATAGTTAGAGACCTCTCACCCCTGTGGTAGGGGGATATGGACTCTCATACAAATAAAACAGAAATTTTGGCGAAACTCAAAAGCTAATCCAACTCGAGAAATTCGAGACTCTTCCATAAAACATTAATCAATAACAAGACCACAAAAACTATCTATAGTAACACTAGATCATTCAGGACGAGCCGGTCGCGAGTGTTGCCGGTGACCCGCCGTCGGAAGCGCCGCCCACTGGGGGACTTGCAAAACTCGAGAAGTGATAAAGATCATCCGAGATTCATGATTTATGTACAACACAGGTTAATTTGTGGCAATACGAAGTTTGTCGGGTCAGCTAGTATATATATATATATATATATATATATATATATATATATATATATATATATATATATACGCAATACTTTAGCTTAACCCTAGAATAAATTCTTGTCACCGAAAACACCCACATGCCAAATTTGGTTCTATTTGCTTGATTAGTTCTCGAGTTATGCAGAAATTTGTGTTTCATTTGTATGGGAGCCCCCCCTCTTAGTGGGGGTAGGGGTCTCTAACATATATATATATATATCTATACCTATAAAGAAGGATTTCTGTCTGTCTGTCCTGTGTTCCTTATAGAATCCAAAACTACTGAACCAATCGGCGTGAAAATTTGCATGTAGAGGTTTTTGGGGCCAGGAAAGGTTTTAGTGATGGTTAGAGACCCCTCCCCCCACTAAGAGGGGGGGCTCCCATACAAATGAAACACAAATTTCTGCATAACTCGAGAACTAATCAAGCAAATAGAACCAAATTTGGCATGTGGGTGTTTTCGGTGACAAGAATTTATTCTAGGGTAATTTGAGACCCCTCCCCTCTTTATAAGGGAAATTATAACTCCTCTCCCCTTTAAGAGGGGGGGTTTCCATACAAATTTCCTCATAACTCGAGAACTAATCAAGCAAATGAAACCAAATTTGGCATGTGAAGGTTTTCGAGGGCAAGAAAATTTTCTATGTTGAATTAGGACCCCTCCTCACTTTAAGAGGGGGGGCTCCTGTACAAATGAAATACCAATTTCCTCATAACTCGAGAACTAATCAAGCAAATGGAACCAAATTTGGCATGTGTGTGTTTTTGAAGACAAAAGTTTTTTCTATGATGAATTGGGACCCCTCCCCACTTTAAGAGGGGGGGGGGGCTCCTATACAAACGAAATACAAATTTCCTTATAACTCGAGAGCTAATCCAGCAAATGGAACCAAATTTGGCATGTAGGTGTTTTTGGAGGCAAGAATGTTTTCTATGATGAATAAGAACCTCTCACCACTTTAGGAGGGGGGGCTCCTATACAAATGAAATACAAATTTCCTCATAACTCGAGAACTAATCAAGCAAATAGAACCAAATTTGGCATGTGGGTGTTTTCGGTGACAAGAATTTATTCTATGGTAAATTTAGACCTCTTCCTCTTTATAAGGGGAATTGTAACTCCTCTCCCCTTTAAGAGGGGGGGCTTCCATACAAATTTCCTCATAACTCGAGAAGTAATCAAGCAAATGGAACCAACTTTGGCATGTGAAGGTTTTCGAGGGCAAGAAAATTTTCTACGGTGAATTAGGACCCCTCCCCACTCTAAGAGGGGGGGCTCCTGTACAAATGAAATACAAATTTCCTCCTAACTCGAGAACTAATCAAGCAAATAGAACAACATTTGGCATGTGGGTGTTTTTTTTGGTGACAAGAATTTATTCTATGGTGAATTGAAACCCCTCCCCTCTTTATAAGAGGAATTATAACTCCTCTCCCCTTTAAGAGGGGGGACTTCCATACAAATTTCCTCATAACTCGAGAACTAATCAAGCAAATGCAACCAAATTTGGCATGTGAAGGTTTTCGAGAGCAAGAAAATTTTCTATGGTGAATTAGGACCCCTCCCCACTTTAAGAGGAGGGGCTCCTGTACAAATGAAATACAAATTTCCTCATAACTCGAGAACTAATCAAGCGAATTGAAGCGAATTGAGACAATTTTTTTTTCAATGATGAATTGGGACCCCTCCCCACTTTAGGAGGGGGGGTCCTATACAAACAAAATACAAATTTCCTCATAACTCGAGAACTAATCCAGCAAATGGAACCAAATTTGGCGGGTAGGTGTTTTTGGAGGCAAGAATTTTTTCTGTGATGAATTAGGACCTCTTCCCACATTAGGAGGGGGGGCTCCAATACAAATTAAATACAAATTTTCCCATAACTCGAGAACTAATCAAGCAAATAGAACCAAATTCGGCATGTGGAGGTTTTTGGAGGCAAAAATATTTTCTACGGTGAATTAGGATCCTTCCACACTTCAAGAGGGGGGGCTTCTACACAAATGAAATACAAATTTCCTCATAATTCGAGAACTAATCAAGCAAATGGAACCATATTTGGCATGTGGGTGTTTTTGGAGGCAACCATTTTTCCCATGATGAATTAGGACTTCTTACCTTTTTAGGAGGGGGGGGGGGCTCCCATTCAAACGAAATTCAAATTTGCTCATAACTTTAGAACTAATCAAGCAAATGGAACCAAATTTGGCATGTGAGAGTTTTAGATGGCAGAATTTTTTTTCTGTGGTGTACAGCCTGAATTCGTTAATTGGGCCACGACTGCACTCCAGCTGATTCGCTAATTGGGCCGACTGACAGTTGTTAGAAATTTCTAAACTCGAAAATTCCATACAATTTTGACATTCGAGTTGTCACATAGCCCAATTAGCGAACACCCAATTAACGAACCGCCCAATTAACGAACCACCAATTAACGAAACTTTGCTGTATTACGACCCCTTTCCCTTTTAAGAGGGTGGGCTCCCATACAAATGAAATACAAATTTTCTTATAATTTGAGTACTAATCAAGCAAATGGAACCAAATTTAGCATGTAGGAGATTTTTGAGTCTTGAATTTATTTTATGATAGTTAGAGACCTCTCACCCCTGTGGTAGGGGGATATGGACTCTCATACAAATAAAACAGAAATTTTTGCGAAACTCAAAAACTAATCCAACTCGAGAAATTCGAGACTCTTCCATAAAACATTAATCAATAACAAGACCACAAAAATTATCTATAGTAACACTAGATCATTCAGGACGAGCCGGTCGCGAGTGTTGCCGGTGACCCGCCGTCGGAAGCGCCGCCCACTGGGGGGCTTGCAAAACTCGAGAAGTGACAAAGATCATCCGAGATTCATGATTTATGTACAACACAGGTTAATTTGTGGCAATACGAAGTTTGTCGGGTCAGCTAGTATATATATATATATATATATATATATATATATATATATATATATATATATATATATATATATATATATATATATATATATATATATATATATATATATATATATATATAGGTAGAATTTGCGATAAGCACTATCATCGGAGAGAAGGTATGGAAGATCCGTGGCGGAAAGGCCCAGTTTTACCATAGCGGTGGCGCTACCAACGAACTGGGAACGGGCTTTGTAGTGCTGGGCGGAATGCAGGATCGCGTGATAGATTGGAAGGCGATCAACGAGAGAATGTGTGTATTGAGGATAAAGGGCCGTTTCTTCAATTATAGCATCATTAACGTGCACTGCCCGCACGAAGGTAGACCCGACGATGAGAAAGAAGCGTTCTACGCGAGGCTGGAGGCAACGTACGACAGTTGCTCGTCACGGGACATCAAGATCGTCATCGGGGATATGAACGCCCAGGTCGGTAGGGAAGAAATGTATAGACCGGTGGTAGGACCCCATAGCCTGCACACCGACACAAACGATAACGGCCAACGATGTATAAACTTCGCAGCTTCCCGAGGCCTGGTGATCCGAAGCACCTTTTTCCTGCGCAAGGATATCCACAAAGCCACCTGGAGATCACCTAATCAACGTATAATGAACCAAATTGGCCACGTTCTAATAGAGGGTCGCTTTTTCTCTAACATCACGAGCGTTCGTTCCCGTCGGGGTGTGGATATTGATTCTAACCATTACCTAGTAGCAGTATATATGCGCTCAAAGCTGTCCACCGTATACCGGATACGTCAAAGCCGTCCTCCTCGTTTGAACATCAGGCAGCTAGATAACCCACAAGCTGCCGAGAACTACGCGCAAGCACTGAATGAGGCATTGCCTTCTTCCGAGGAGTTAGGTGCTTCAAACCTCGAAGACGGTTAGGGCAGAATACGCTCGGCCATCTGAGAGGTCGCTACCGCGGCACTAGGTATTGAGCCTCGGAGTACACAAAATGATTGGTTTGATGGGGAATGCCAACAAGCGGTGGAGGGGAAAAACTGCTTGGAAAAATTATCTAAGTATTGCCACTAGTAAGAACCTGGCCAAATACCGGCGAGTTAGGAACCAGTTGACCACGATCCTGAGGAGAAAAAAGCGCCAAAAGGAGGACAGAGATCGTGAAGAATTAGAGCAACTATTCCCAGCTAATGGTACGAGCAAGTTTTATGAGAAGGTGAACCAAACTCGGAAGGGCTTCATACCGAAACCAGACATGTGTAGGGACGATGGAGGGAATCTAATTACAAACGAGCGCGAGGTGGTCGACAGATGGAAGCCGTTCTTCGATGAACACCTCAATGGCGAAGTCGCAGAAGGAGGCGGAACGGAAATTAACCTAGGAGCGCCCATGGAAGATAGTAATGTTCTAGCGCCTGATCTCCAAGAAGTCAAACGAGAAATCGGACTGCTCAAGACCAACAATGCCACTGGGAAGGGCCCCCTACCGCCAGAGCTTTACAAACATGGCGGAGAAACGCTTGCAAAGGCTCTTCTCTGAGTTATTTCGAGGATTTGGGAGGAGGTAAAGCTACCGGAGGAATGGATGGAAGGAGTAGTTTGTCCCATCTACAAAAAGCGTGATCGGCTAGACTGCTGCAACTATTGCGGTATTACGCTGGTAAACGCCACCTTGAATGAATGAAAATGAAAATTTTTTGGTGAAGGAGGGGAAGAGCGGAAAGGAAGGCGGGGGGGGGGTATTGGTAGCTATGCTTGACAAGTAGTCATTTTGACTCCTACCTTTTGTCCAATGCTGGAAGGTGCATGAGTCGAACCAAGCTGTAATCAGAGATTATAACCGGATTCGAACCCACAACACCCGCCAGGGCATGTGGTTCGCTGGTACTTGTACCTTTGAACCATAGAGGCGCTGGACGAGTCCCTTCGAGACGCGGCGAGGGTTGAGACAAGGTGACGGTTTATCTTGCATGCTGTTCAACATCGCTCTTGAGGGGATGATTCGACGAGCGGGCATTGAAACGAGAGGCACGATTTTTACCTAAGGTAGCCAACTTCTAGGTTTTGCAAATGATTTCGATATCATAGCCAGGAACTTTGCGACGGCGGAGGCAATCTACGCCAGACTGAAAGCGGAGTCTAGGAGAATTGGGCTAAAAATAAATGCGTCGAAGACCAAATACATGAATGGAAGAAGCTCAAAGGAAACAAACGCGCGCCTCCCACGGACGGTAACCGTTGACGGCGACGAACTAGAAGTGGTAGAGGAGTTCGTGTATTTGGGATCGCTGGTGACCGCGGACGACAACACTAGTAAGGAGATCCAGCGGCGCATTCAAGTGGGAAATCGGGCCTACTTTGCCCTTCGTAAAACGCTACGATCAGGAAGCGTACGACGCCGCACAAAGCTAACAATATACAAAACTCTTATTAGACCGGTAGTTTTTTATGGACTTGAAACCGTGACGCTGCTCATGGAGGACATACGCGTCCTTACCGTGTTTGAGTGGAAAGTGCTGCGGACGATATTTGGCGGAGTACAAACTGAAAGCGGAGAGTGGCGGAGGCGTATAAATCACGAGCTACATGCACTGCTTGGTGAGACTCCCATCGTACATCTAGCGAAAGTTAGCAGCCTACGGTGGGCCGGACACGTTGTAAGGATGCCGGACGACAGTGCGACGAAAATAGTCCTCTTCAACAACCCCACCGGCACCAGGAACAGGGGGGCCCAACGTGCACGATGGTTCGACCAGGTCGAAAGCGATTTGCGACTTCTGAGACGACTAGGAAATTGGCGACGAGTGGCCCAAGACCGAGTTGAATGGAGACGAGTGCTTGAAACAGCACGAGCCACCCCGGCTCTATGCTACTGAAGAAGAAGAAGAACTATCATCGCAGCATACTCCTCAAAAGAGATGTGAGATTTTTTGTATGTGTGGACATTATCACTACGATAGGCTGACCATACGTCCCGGATTTGGATGGCTTGTCCCGGATTACTAAGCGTCCCGTAAAGTGCCCCGCATTTATTAATTTTTTAATCGAAACAGTTTCTAAGGATGAAACTTAGAAAATTATGTTACATTGCATGAAAAAACCGACCGCTGACGCCACTCGTCAGCCGGTGCACACCCTCCCCAGTCACGGCCCCGGCCAGCCGGCACCACGAACTCCTCATCTGATCTATGTCGCTGGTGACTGTTCTCTTCATCTTAAGCTTTCGTTTAATTATCCCCCAGCATTTCAATACTGGACGAATCTGGGGACAATTTTGTGCATCCGCATCCGCACCTACCGTAGTGTATCTCCAAATTCTTATCCGCCACAAAACACTGGTTTTCACACGGATTCCAATGAAACAGATCAATCTCGACTGTGCTACAAACCCCACCGCGAGCCTGAGCATGAAAAATTTAACCTCTGGGTTTGGCTGAAATCGGCCTTCTCTGAAGCTTATCCATCATCGAGTCACACACATGCATCGCGTTTCGTTACCACCCCACACAGCCCAGGAAACCGAATTCTAGCCTTTATTTATTGTTTGAGGCTTCTGATAGGCTCCCCACTTTTTCGGTAACACTTGTAGCCATTCCAAGACTTCAGTCGCTCACGGATGTATTTTTCAGCTGACAAAGCTAGCGAACTGATTCAGCTTTTACCAGAGCGAAAAGCGAAAAGCTTTATTACTTTATGGCGGTGGCAGTCAAACAGCAAAAGCTTAATCGGTGTTATTGCTGTTATCAGCAGAGCGTGATACGACTACTTATAACCTGATTCTTATACAGGTTATGGAAACATTCTGAGGAGTGGGCTACTTGGTCAGAAAGCAGTTTTATAACGGTCATCAGAAAGTTCTGGTGGAGCTCATAGTGTCATTAGCGGTTTTAGGAAATTGGTCATGAAATCTATTATACGAACGTAATAAAACTTGGAATTGCTACTTGGGTAGTTATAACTTGTCCTTGGACAATAGACTTTGCTCGCACTGCAAGCAAGTACCACTCTTATAACTTGCCCTGGTAAGAGGTTTTTTTTTTAATGAGTAGGGAAATCTGCTATCAGACACCTGAGAAGGCAACTCAAGGAGTGGGGTTTGGTATCCCGACCCCCCTACTGGGGCGTGAGGATCCAGACCCACTAAAACCCTACTCGAGTCTCCAGCCTCAATCCCCCCTGGCACCACCTTATCGGTATTACTTCAGGGATGGTAAGAGGTTCCCTTGTTGGTAAATGCAGGAAAGATGAATCTGGACATCCCCATGGCCTGATTCTACTAAGATTCGAACCAACGACCACTCGCTTGTCAAGATAGACTCGGTAACTTTGTGGCTACAGAGCTTCCAGGTGAGATTTCGTGATAATGGTACCGCTTCTCTGCACGCTTGCCCTTCGAATACTACTTTACAATGCAAAGTTGAACAGCAAATTCAATAACCCGTCAACCTGCTTTACATCATCTAACGTCACAAACGATCACCCAGCCAGCACCAACTCGTATATCAATGTACGAAAATTATCGTATATATCTCTTAACAAATTCTGAAACGTAAATAAAGTCTAAAGAAGAGCGCACAAATTGACATTCCATCGTTTATAATAATAGTAGCTGACTAACATACAATATTCAGCAGAAAGTGGTATAGCTGTATGGAGCTGATCGCGCTTAATCGGATCTTATTCCTCAGTACGTATATCGCCTCCAGAATGGTGCGTACAAGCTGGTTTTGCGCATCGAATACGATTTTGTTGGATACATATCGATACGTAATTCTCATTTGTATCCTTAATATACACATGAAAATGCTAACTGGGCAGCCTAATCAGTTTTCTTGGACAACCATGATGAAGCTAGAATTCATTCGTTCAACTGAATCCTACGTCGCCTTGAAGTCTATAAACAAATGGTGAAATTTATTGAGAATTTGTGCAGATTTTATCCGTCGAGGAGTAAGCGTATCGAAAACCACTGGTATTTGTCAACAAAGGTTTCCTGGAATGGCCTCAGTCTATGAAGAGCGGGAGAGAATTTTGTAGGCAGAATTGAGGTGAGTAATGCCCCAATAATTGCTGTACTTGAGATGATGGCCCTTTTCATAAATAGGGTATATGGGGCTCTTTACCCCATACCTTTATTATAATCTAAAAATTGAACAATACAACCGTTCGTGTTGTTTTCTACCTCCGATCTTTCGGTAATCAGGATTCTGATTCCGTTGGTCGTTATAAATAAGCTTCTCTTATCGTTCTTCTCTTAGCTATTCTTCGCCTCCACCTGAACGCAATTCCACTGCAGGCGTTTCTTACGATGGTGAACTCTCTTTTCGGCAGCTCTAGCATCTCGGTATTTCTCTCTGTTCTGGCGTATCAAAGTTGCAGCACATGTGAGTTCTTGCTCGATTCTTCTCGTCAGTCGCTCGTGGGCACTCTGCTTCGAAGCAGAAGTGATTGCAGCAGTAGTCCTCACCACTTCTCGTGCTATAACACTGATCGCATCTTGGTTATACTTTCACTGCACGTTCAGGTTCTCTCCAAGTTAACCGTTATGTGTGCAACAGGGTACCCGGGTACCTTTTCAGTTTTAAAATTGTTATAACTCATTCAATTTAAAACATACGTCATTGAAATTTTGCGACATCGTAAAACTCGTTGATCTTAAGTAATTGAGGGTTTTTGGTGCATATCCATAAAGGGGATTAGCAATGAGAGGCACTTGAATTTTTTTATTACGTAGGAGGGCGACAAGGGTACCCGGGTACCCATGATTTGCTATGTTCATAACTTTGGCTAATTTGAACCGATTTGGATGAAACCAGTGGCATTTGATTCGTACATTTATCTAGTTTTGATTAGACAAAGCATTTGGCCATAAAATGACATGTAGTTCCCGGGAATCGGTAATTCCGGAGCAATGTCCGGTAAAACGTGGGAAGCCGCTTGTTTTGAAAGAATATCAGCTTTCAGCAAAGCTATTAGCTTTGAACTTGACATTGTGGACCCTGTTTTCATCTTATTATATATATTGGTGGCTTTAAATCGCATTGGCCATTCCAGAATTGGGTTCCTGTAGGGTTACAGATGGCCAGTTGGGTGCCTAATCCAATATTAGGATTGGTTTTGCGGATCTCTTAGATGTTTTGAACTGATATGGCCAGTTTAGTACTGATTAATAATTTTAAAACTGGTTCCAAATGTATAACGGATGGTTCTACGTTTTGAACTGTTCTGATAATGCTAAGCATTATCTTGAATTCTGCGGTATCATCTGGGATCCCGTAGAAACCATTTTCGAAATAACCAATCAAAATACATCGAAATGTAAAAAATATCACCTACTGAACTAATTCCAAGAACTTTGATACCCATATTGCTAGGTTTTACCTCCAATCCTAAACTGGCCACCCATGACCCCACAGGAACCTACTCCGGAATGGCCAACCTGATTCATCTCGTTAAATGAAATAATTCATTGTATGAATTTTTAGAGTTTTTATATCCGCATGACTGATTTTCCTGCAATACAATCAATTCTCTACCTCACAGCGGACACTCTGTTGGAATTCCGGAATTTTGAGCCCCGTATGGCTTTTAATGGCCAAATGGCCAAATAATTCAAAACTAGATAAATTAACGAATCAAATGACACTTATTTCAACAAAATCGGTTTAAAATTGTTGATGTTATGACAATATCAATTTTGGGTACCCGGGTACCCTTGTCGCCCTCCTAAAGGTGTTTTTTTTGTCGCACACATAACGGTTAATAACTGCCGAATGTCCAAGTCGACGCTTGATTCCCAGATTAGGATGTTTCCAGGAATGCTTCCGAATATTCCGTCGTACTACAGATTGCCATTCCTCTGGCTGTGGCGAAGTTGATTAGCCTGAGACCATTGCCTTTTTTGGTAGGATGGAGGCTTTCTCTACCAGTAACGGGGCGAAAGAACCCTTCGCGTATGACCTGTGCACTAATATCCCTGACGACAACCTGTATGTCATTTCCTGGGATCCCCCAGTGTCCTTTCGAGAAAATCATAGAACTCGTCCTTCCTCGTCCATCGGGTTCGTTTGCGGTGCGTACACATTTATCAGGCTGTAGGTAAAAGATGTGCACTTAATTCTAAAGAATATGACTAAAGAAGTGACAGGTAACTCATTTTCGGTTCGTCGAAACCAAGTGCGCATGAATGTCGATTAAACCTTCTGAATCTTTTGCTCGAAAACTTGCGAAGTATCAGTCGATGAGCGCGACTGAAAATAATGACTGCAAGCAAATGGCAACAAATATCATCGTATCATCACGAAATCGATCCGTGCTGCCTAACGAAAACACCAGGCAGTCAAATTTGTATCGTACAGTTCATAAAATCTTCTAAATGCACGACTAAAATATACATTTAAGTCGTGCCTAAATGTTGAACTCGAAAAAATATTGTTCGAACTTTGAACAGAGTCACGCACAACAATCATCGTTGAGCAAATCAGGTTTAATGATGACAGGAGGCCGCGAGTGACTGAGCTCCAGTGTCTTTTCTTTAATCAGATTCTTTACTTAATCCTGTACACGCGTAGACGGTTATGAATGGGCCTCCATCTAATGCCACACTTTATTTGTTTTCCATGTAATACGAATCCGAACTGCACACTCTGCTTAATACCACTACTGTAGTAGATGTAATACTTGACTGCTGTCTTGACTTGATTGCACGGAATTCACGTTCTTCTGCTCATAGCTATCGCCCTTCCCGAATGGCTGCAACTTCGACCTTCATCTCTTACCAGGTAATCTTTATTTGTGATGGTATTCTCCGTTTTGATTAAAAATTTAGCGGTTTTAAAGTGCCTACTCGCCTCTGTAATCTACAGTCTCTGTAAGTTTCATCCAGTCTACCATTTTTTTCCACCAAACGCTCCTCTACTTTTAATAAAAACATCGCTATTGAAGGTGTCATCTGGCGAGTAGGCATCGAGAAGCAAACGAGAGGAACGGTCTTTTCGAAAGTGATCAACTACTAGCTTTCGTAAGTGAACTTGACGCAATTACTAGAATCCTTGGGACGGCAGCAGCATTCTACGCCAGACTAAAAACGAAGGTTAAGGGAGTTTGGATACCAAACAATGCGTCAAAAAACAAAAATATGTTAGACAAAGGCTTCAGAGTAGTGGTTGATGAGTTCATACATTTGGAATCTCTGGTCATCACCAACAATTATTCGAGTAAGGATTTTCTATGACGCATTCAAACTGGAAGTTAAGCTAACTGTTCGCTTCACGAGACGCTTCGATGAAAGAGACTCGAGACCGTAACTTTGCTTAATGAAGATATCCGTGCACTGGCCGAAATCGAAAGGTATTGCGGAATATTTTTAGCGGAGTTCAAACAGACGTATGAACCAGAAGCTGCTGGCACTACTTGGAGAGATTCCCATTGTACACCTGAGAAAATCCGGGAGACTGTGGTAGGCCGGACATGTCAGACGGATGCCGGACGACGGTTAAACCTATTCTCAACGTACCAGATGGCTCGAGCAGGTTGCCTCCCACTTGTATGTAACGAGACGCTCAATGAATTGGCAACGAGTGCAGTGGGGAAAAATTAGTGGTGCAGCACGAGCCACCCTAGTTCTATGCTGCTAGAAGAGCAGAAGTAAAGAAATCTACAGAGTGAAGCTTGTTGTGATCAAAATTACCTTATTTAGGCAAAAATTAAGGTAACTAAAAACTGAAATAAACATTAATTGTGGCACATAAGTATTACCTATACAAATAACTGTAATTGCAGATATGATATTATTCACTCTGGTTCACGAATCATCGATTATTATGTCACAATTTTCATTTATTTTCATAAAACTCGTATGTTTATTTTGAAATACTTTGCTTGCCATCAATAGTCTAACCTTGCTTAAAACACTTTGCACGCACAGCCGGGTTGGGGCTGCGACGACGAATCGAAATGTCGAATGTATAATTGTATAATCCTAACCCTATCAATTCAATCAATAAAGTCATGTATATTGACTAGCTTTGTAAAACAACTGCGTAAGTGAAGTTAATTTTGTGTATTGTGTGTTAAGCGATTTTTTTATCTGCACAAGTGGATTTTGGTTCTTTCTACATTAATGGTTTGCCGAAGATTGATAAAATCGCTAACTTCAGTTGAATGATATACCTTAGAGATCCCATGTAACTTGTAATTTGGATTTTATTACACTCTTATGATGGCATTTAAGACCAAAATTGGTCATGAAAACCGCCATAAGAGTACAATAAAACTCACATTGTTGCTTGGGATGTGTTAGTACTGCCGTTTGTAGTGTAGTGCATTTGGTTGCTGCTCTCTATGGTAGCCCTTCTTGAAGATTGAACTCGAAAATACGAGGGTACAGTTTGTTTACAAGTCTGTAGTTAATTATATTAGTCGATTCAGAAGAACGATTCTTGCGGTAACCCTGCGCTCATCCGCCAGAACAGTTCCTTCTCCCAAGGGGATGAGATGGATCCTATTGAAAGAACAGTGTTAGTTTCGAAAGCAGAATTTACGATCAGAGCGATTTATGGGAATTTATGGACATCACACTTTTAGTTACGACATTGGTCTCATTAATACTATGGAAGCGGGATTGCAACAATTATCACCTATTCTAAAATTAATCGATGCTCCATTTTTTACTAGAAACATGCTTACGTTCGGTTTGGGCGTGCTCAATTGTTCATCCATGGGTGACCGAATAACAGAAAATACATAATTGGTACATAATTATTGTTCTGCAACATTACAAAAATTGGCTTTACGTTTGAATCTAATTGAATCAAACGAACCCTGTCATTTGTAGACGATCAATACTGTAGAATTATTTCTTTTCAAAGTGATTAGTGTATTCACCGTATTCCGGTCTCCCTGATAGATGTTGCCAGCAAACGTTATCTAATGAGGATGGTTTTGAACCTTTGATTTGGTGTTATTTCGGCATCCAACGGAAATTGTGATGTGCCTTTGGGGTGATGCTTCAAACTACGTGCTTTGCTAAGTTGCTATTACAAATGCAATGCGTCTATTGATTAAAATAGCGTATATCCTTGTCAAGCTGGGTGTGTGAGTCATGTATGCGGAATGCGTATTCAGGTATTGTGGTATGTAGGGGTGAGCCACCTATTGGAGTTGCTCTTACAATTACCACTTCTAGCGCTACTAACACTAGCGGAACGTTGGAAAAGGCCCATTGCTCGTTTGCGACACGACGTCAGCCGGCGAGAGCGAAAGGGACTTTTCCGGCCGTCGGAGATGCCAGCAAAGGAGGATGGGTCGAATCGTTCGTCTGCTTCTGCGTTCTCCCTCTGTAAAGATGCAACCTCTGGTAGAAGGTCAACCAAAGCGGATGGTTCTAGCAGAGACCCTAGCGAGAGCTGCCGAAGCAATCGATATTCTCATTGGTTCAGATTACCCTGAGCGTGCTGCAGGCCGGAACACAAGTGAAGCATGATAATGCTCAGCGCCTGGACTCGTTCCTCTGACTGACCCGCCAGGAAGGCGGACCGGGTGCTGTCCGCTGATTGAATGGAGGTTTTTGATTTGCTCTCCTCCGCTGAAATGATAAAAAACGTTTAAAGCGATGTAGACTTTTCGGGTTTTATAAAAAAAATGTCAGCAAATTTCCACGTGGGTTTCTTGCCAAACTGCACCACAGGGATTGTTCATATTTGGACACTGTATTATACAGATTAATTTGATTGTGTTCCTATATTAACTATCCTGTACAGGACACGACAAAATCCATCCTATTTCACCCTGTCTATACCAGTCCGATAAATCTTACCTTTGGTGGCATCACCCTTGGTGCCACTTAGTGCCGATTGATTAAGGGTTTCGCAATCCAGCGCAATATGCAGCTTGGAAAGCTGGAAAGAGAGTACCGAAAGGAGATACGTGAAACGGAGCCTTTTCTGGGCACGGCGTCTTTCTCACCAGTTTGTTGATCTTTTCGGTTCGTACATCCGGTTCATACTCGGCATAGATTGATCTACTGGAGCTTTTGGCCAACGACATCAGCGTGTCGGAAGAACCATATTCGATGATCGGAGCTGTCAAATCCACTATTTGCTCCATCTGCAGCTCCTTCACATCTTCCGATAAGCTCTCCAACCTCTGCGTGACTACGGTGAAGGGATTAGGCGACACACTGGCTAATGATTGTTTCCGCGGTGTATGCTGTGGCGTCGGAGGCAAACTCTTACTACTTTGATTCATAGACGAAACCATAGGGATTGCCAGATTGTTGACTGAATTAACTCGCTTCAGTCCTTGAGTCAGCAGATCGCTGAAACTCTGACGATGGGACTCCAATCGAGACTTTGCTGCCTGCTGTTCTTCTTCGACTATATCAACGAAGTCTTCAACTTCTATAGTTGGAGAGTCTGCTTCAGTTACGCGAAACTCTGGCTGGGAACTCGTTAGAGGAATTGTCGGTACTGTGTCACCGACATTGCAAACCGTGGAACTTTGACACTTATTGATACACTTCTTATGGCAGCACATGGCACAGTCACGGCACTGGACAGCGTCCTTGAGCCAGATTTTCTTGCCACAGTAATCGCATTGTGTGGTTCGATGAAAATGTGTCCGAATGAAGTCATGCTGTTGCGATGTTTGTGAGGTCTGTTGTGAGGGGGCTTTCGAGTCGACTGGAGAATCAGTTTTGTCGTCTTCCTTGTCGGCCGAACCCTTGCTAATACTGATCAGCTTGAGCTTTTTAATGTTTTCTGTGCTGCTTTTGATGGAAGTGGAGCTGCTGCACGCAGAAATGGCCGTGCCACTCCAAACAAACGACATCAAAATATCTCCGTAGCAGTAGTTCTGGTCAAATCCTGACTGCATAGAGAGCGGATGGTTTGATCTAAAATTTGCGAAATGGTCATGAATTGAATTCAATAATCTATTTTAAAAAACTTACACATCAATCGCTTCTGGCGGTAGCAAGGGATACTTCTTTAGATGATGCCCAAGTAGAGATTCGTTACATTCCACAAGAATACTGTTTACAGGTATATTCAAATAACCGAGTAGCTGGTGTTCGTCACTACTCTTGCCAAAAACGTTAACATTTAAGTACGAAAACTGTTCCATCAGTTGGAAGCTACACAAATCTGCCATTCGGATAAAGGAATTGAACTCGCAATCAATTGACGAATGCTGCGGAAAACCATCCCCTAGTGATTTTCTGCTGGCCGATAACGGATCGTTTTCTTGAGATTTTCCAGCTGCTTGATCTTCTTTTTTAGGTTCCGATCGCTTCACTGGCGTATTGTTCCCAGGGGTATTCGAATGGCTGGACTCTCCACCGCTTCCCTTAGAACTTCGCCGAGAAACTCGTGTCTTATCTTTACCGATACCGGATCCACCGATCTGTACGTTGTCCAAATTTTTGGTGAAACATATATTCAAGTTGGGGTCAATTTCTTCGTAGTCTTCCAGATCATCCAGTAAACCATCGTTCTTGATTGTACCGGAAACTATGCGCTCGATGCGCAGCACAAACATCGGTCTGTTAAGAGATTTTATAACCTTGGCCACTTGGTTAATAGTCGTTACTCGCTTTCCTTGAATGGAGAGTAGCAGATCTCCACGCTTCAATTCAGCTTTCGATGCCGGTGTATTCGGTATAACTGCTTCGATGGTGACAAACTGTTCTTGCTGCTTGAAAACGATTCCGATCTGTTGATTTTTTGCTTTGTGAATTTCAACATCCAGGGAAACAACCAAGTTACTGCTATCCTGCTGTCTAGCGATAACCCAGGGCATGTGGGCGAGTGTCATAGTGCAGTATACGTGCGATAATCGGGATCCGGTGTTCAAGCGACTTATTTCCTCTACGGTGACCTCCAGCGTTCCGTTCGGTACGATTTCGTTCATATCGTAGTCTTCCTCAACGCGGTGGAAGAATGGTTTGTACCTGTGAAGAAATAATTTAATGCTGACCGTTAGTAACTAGACTATGCAGTGAGAAAAGTGATGATGAAAATATTGACTAAATAGCCCGAAGGCCCGATCAAAAGCGTATGTGCAAAATTGCATTTTCCTTGCTTGAATATCTTCTCTTAGCGTTCCCCTACTCTTGTCTCCCAACCTTGTACAACTGTTGTTGGATCGGAAATTCGCACAATGCAAGAGAAACAATTTCCATTTTCTTTATTTGAACCTCCTTCCCCTTGTTTTCAAGGACTCCCAAGTAACATTTTGGGTTTTATTACACTCTTATGATGGCATTTAAGACCAAAATTAGTCATGAAGACGGCCATAAGAGTACAATAAAACTTACATTGTTGCTTGGGCTGTTACCCTCCCCTTTGACAACGAATCGTTCAGGAGTTAATAAGTAAAGTATACTATCCAGAGCATTAAGTAAACTGTCCAGAGCATTCAAATTCCTCTAGTGGTTTTCATGACCAATTTCATGAAATCACTAATAAAATAATGAGCTCCACTAGAACCTTCTGATGACCGCTATAAAACTTCATTCAAGAAGTTATAAAAACCTTCTGAAGAGGCCCACTCAGGCGTAAGTAGCCTCTGCCGTCCTAAAGCCTCATATAAAGTTGTTAATACCGCCTACGAAGTGTAGGAGTTGGCTACTTTCGAAAATCGTTTCTCGCGTTTCGATGTCCGCTCGCCGGTTTACGCCTTCAGTAGCAATAACAAATAACACACAGAAAAGTTCATTTCCTCGCCGCAATCCTTGACGCGATTCGAAGAGATTAGAGAGAGTTTGCGAAATACTTAAGTAGCACATCATCACTCCAGGGCAGTTTTTGATGGATGGTAAATGGTTGAATAATGCGCTCCAGAACTACTGCGAAGTTCCACAGCCTCTTATTTAGCAACCCCTGTCTCTACCTCCTCGTGGTACCCTCCGGGATACATGGAAACCGGACAACCGGCGGAATCTAGGGTCGTATGCAGACAGAGAAGGGGGTACTCATGCGAAGGCTGAGTGTAAACTCTCCGCCTGCAAATAACGGATCTCGGTAGAAGCATGGACGATGAACCTAAAAATACTGAGAACCTGAGCAGAGGGTCCAAAGCCGCTAAAGGAGGATGGTTGAATAGCTGTTATCCATGGCTAAAAGTAAAAACGTGAATGGATAAACCTCTAATCCAAGGTGTAATGTGACCCGTGCCGAGGGATGAATCGTGGGGCGGGGGGGGGGGGGGGGGGGGGTTGGCTTGGTTTCTATGAATACTCAGCCTCAAACGGAGCCTGTGGAGTACCAGAGCACTCTCCACAGTAATCAGCCCTTACCGCATCATGAGAGGCTCTGATGCGGCGGACTCTTCTTTCCCCTCAACTCGTGGGATTCTATATGAACAATCAAAATCAAAAAAACTTCACTTCAGTGAGCGCGGACGGATTAAATAATCCGTTCGCAAGAGGTGGTACCCAGCGATCTCCGCCGATGGATACGAGTAGAAGCGCTAGCGTAAGTGGAAAGGGAAGCGGTACACCTGTTGCTTCAACTGCATCTACGCCGGACGCAGCGATGAATGGCCCGTCGCTTATAAAAGCAGTGGAAGGAAAGAGAGACATGCTACCAAGAGTGGTAGCGGCGTCTCATCAGCTCGATGCCATTTTCGAGTTCATGGCAGGCCGCAGCACCCTAGCGAAGGACCTGAAACAAAGTCTGCTCATGCTTCGGGGCACCATGCGTGCTGCGACGAAGGAACACAGTGAACTCGAAGCGCGAGTAAAAGTGGCAGAGAAGGCGTTTGTATCGAGGTCTGTACAAACGGATGCCTGCCTGTCAACGACTGACCACATCGTGGCCCTTGCGACTACAGAGCAGTCCAGTGACAACAAGGTATCCACTAAACGTGCAAGGCAGTCCCCAGGGGAAGAAACCCGCACGGGCCCGAAGAAGCGGTTGATCGCTGAGGGTCGTAAGTAAACTGAGGAACCCACTGAGGGTAATAAGACGCAGTTAGCGCCCGACAATCAGTGGGAAACAGTGAAAAAGAAGAAGGCCAGGAAGAAAGAGGAGAATTGAACTCTACCGAAAGTAGTCAGAACTCATTGAGATCGCTAAGTCCCTAAAGGTGAGCACGGCACCGGGGCCAGACGGAATCCCGAATATAGTCATTAAAGCGGCTATTCTGGAGGCTCCCGAATTATTCGGGGCAGTAATGAGTAAATGCCCGAAAGCTGGCCACTTCCCGGACAGATGGAAGCGACAGAACCTGGTCCTATTGCCAACGCCGGGAAAACCTCCGGGTGTTTCATCGTCATACAGGCCAATCTGTCTGCTCGATACTGCCGGCAAGGTACTGGAAAGGGTTATCCTTAACAGACTCGTACAGTACACGGAAAGTACAAACGGTCTTTCAAGGAACGAATTCGGCTTCCGAAAAGGCAAATCTACGGTGGATGCCATCTAGTCTGTCACTAAGCCAGCCGAGGTGGCGATCCAGCACAAGAGGATAGGTATTCGCTATTGCGCAGTTGTCACGCTCGACGTGAGAAATACGTTTAATAGCGCTAGCTGGGACTCCATAGCCAACTCGCTTCGGAACGTCCAAGTGCCGGTGTCGCTGTACAGGATCCTGGAAAATTATTTTCAGAATCGTGTGCTATGCTACAACAAGGAGGAGGGTCGGAAGTGCGTTCCAATCACCGCAGGGGTTCCGCAAGGTTCCATACTGGGCCCGGTGTTGTGGAACGTCATGTATGATGAGGTGTTGAAGCTAAAGTTCCCGGTAGGGGTGGTGATTGTCGGTTTTGCGGATGACATCACCTTGGAAGTCTACGGTGAATCTATCAGAGCGGTCGAGTTGACGGCCACCCACTCTATAAGCATTGTTGAAGATTGGATGCGATCCAGGAAATTGGACCTAGCGTATCATAAAACGGAGGTTATCATGGTGAACAACCGCAAGTCGGTGCAACAAGCAAATATCAGCGTCGGGGATTGCACTATTTCGTCAACGCGGTCCTTAAAACTCCTGGGAGTCATGGTCGACGACAAGCTCAAGTTTGGGAGCCACGTTGACTATGCCTGCAAGAAGGCTTCCACAGCTATTTCGGCATTGTCTCGTATGATGTCTAATAGCTCTGCGGTATATGGCAGCAAGCGAAGGCTATTAGCCAACGTGGTCCAGTTCATACTCAGGTATGGCGGGACGGTGTGATCATCGGCGTTAGGTACCAAAAGCTATCTAGCCAAGCTGGAAAGTATCTATCGTCTCATGTGCTTAAGAGTGGCGAGTGCGTATCGCACAGTTTCACATGACGCAATCTACGTCTTAGCGGGTATGATGCCTATTGGTATCATCATTAGCGAGGACGTAGAGTGCTTCAACCAACGTGGAACTAGAGGTATACGGAATACCACAAGATCGGCCTCGATGACCACATGGCAGCGGGCATGGCCTAATTCCACAAAAGGTCGGTGGACACATCGACTTATCCCGGAACTATCCGGGTGGGTCACCAGGCGCCTCGGCGAAGTCAACTTCCACCTGACACAAATCCTGTCAGGGCATAGTTGTTTTAGACAGTATCTGCACAAGTTTGGGCATGCGGAGTCCCCGCGTGTCCCGAATGCGTGGACGTTGAGGAAACTGCAGAACATGCTTTCTTCATATGCCCTCGTTTCGCAGGCGTGAGAAGCAACATGATGGCAATAAGCGGACAGAACACTACTCCGGGTAACTTAGTCCAAAGGATGTGTTCTAGCTCGGACGTCTGGGGTGAGGTCAACGCGGCTGCTACCCAGATCGTACTTGAGCTACAAAACCGCTGGAAAGCCGATCAACGGCGAATAAACAGCCTAACTACCATAGTCCAGTAGTTATCTAAGAGATACCAAACCCCACTCCCTGAGTTGTCTTCTCAGGTGTCTGATAGCAGATTTCCCTACTCGTTAAAAAAAGGGCAGTTTTGATCAGCCACGCCAGTTCATCCAAAAACCGTTCTTATCTGCAACAGCTTTTCGCAGTTCACTGTATCGTATACTGCCCTGAAATCCACGAAGAAATGATGCGAGGGCATATTGACTCCAGAAATTTCTGGAGGATTTGTCGGAGTGTGAACAGTTGATCCCTAAAGCCAACTTGTGTTTATCGTACGAAATCTCTTGCTATTGGGGATAGACAATGTAACAAGATAACTAAGAGGCTCCAAAAACTTCACTATACAGAGGGAGATAAAACCTCATCCGGTTGACACTTGTAGTGCTTGGCAGCTGGCGGGTTATGTATTTGCCGGATATATATTCCATCGACCAGGATGGTGTTTTTCGAGAAAAACTGGATTGGAATGGATGTTGGTCATCTGATCTCCTTTGCGGGGAAGAAAGCGTTCCTAATCGTCAATCCCTAGGAATCTGCAAAGATGTTGCATCACAGGCCGTTATCGTTCGTGTCGGCTTTAACCCTCTAGTGCCCAAATTTTTGATTTGCTTGAAAAAATTTTAAAATGCTCATTTCATGGCCAGAACAATGAAAAAAATATTTTCTAATTACTAAGTTTAGAAATAGTTTGATTATTTATAAAAATTCGTAACCCGCCAATTGGCGGGGTTGGGCACCTGGGCGCAAAAAAGTTGCGAAATCAAATTTTTCGATTTAATTCGGGACATCCATTTCAGAACATCTATAACAGTGCTAGTATTTATGAAACTAGTTATAATGAGCTTCAACTGAAATTTTTGGCCATATGGCCGATTCCAGGTCCCGGACAAGTTCCTTCGAAATCCGTTCCGTGCTTCAATCAGAAAAGAAACCCTCCCCGGGCCCGGAGCCGGTCATACGGCCTCTGAGAGACATGAGATGATCGCCAATCGCTATTTTGTCGAGTGCTGATGTTTTTTGACATGCGACACGACATACTTTACTGATGGTGAAATGTCCCTTTATGGGAACCAGTTCCGGATTTATAGTGTCCCCCAGGCTTTGGATGGCGCGCACCATGGCTCATAACTGCGGCAAAGTAACTGATATGTCCACAGTCGATGATATGTTTACGAAAATCGACAGATTTCAAACAAATTTTAAATATTTGGCAACTTCATCTAAAAAAGCCATGTCACGGTACCCCAAGGAACTCCGGAATGACTCCGGGACCATATGACATATGGCTATTATCTATAGATATTATGAAAATAGAGAATATTTTCGGAAAAACACCCTAATTTGGTGAAAAAATATTCAAATATAAAAAAGTTACGGCCATTTTAGTGAATTTTGCGGTGCTAAAATGAAGTAGACCTTAGAGGGGTTAATCGAAGCGTCTTGCGGAGGAAAACTAGACTTGACTTCCAGCTTGAATGCATCATTGAATCTCCTTACCAGTAATATTGTCAGCGATGACCAGAGATCCCAAATATAAACTTATCAACCACTTCCAGTTCATCGTTGTCTATAGTCATTGTCCGTGTAAAGATCCGGTAAAATTTTAGAAAGACGAACAACAACATTAGTAGCTGCTCCCAAGTCAGGATTACCTACACCATAATATGCTTTGAAACTGTAACCATTGAAAAACTATTAGAGTCTGATAGAACATGAAACTTAAATCCTTATTTATGTGATTTGTTTGATAGATTGGGTTTTTCATTTTTGTTGTACACATTTGTTCACTACAATCTTTTATCGACTGGTAATTCACTCAATTTGTTCATTAACACAAACTTATTAAGCGGAATAGATTAAAATTTGGTCTATGATAGATCCCATTTTGAATAATTGTCTTGCTTATCAAGATTTTGCCGTTAAGCAGCAAAATTCGCCGGGTGTCATTGAATCTGTTTTTGGTTATAGGGTTATGGTTTGCAATTACCATAAAATGCAATAATGTTTTGTGATATAGCTATAAAGCGCTATATTGCAGATCGTCAGAAAGGCGCACTGAAAATTATGTGATACGTCCTATAAATTCCCCTTCCGTTTTAATGCCACTGCATGTTTGTGTATTTTTCAAGGCATATAAAAGAAGCTAACAAGTCCTATAACAATAATTTCTACCTTAAACTCTAAAAAATCAATAAATACAACGGAAACAACACGTTGTCAAATTACCAAAAAAAAGTTGTCGTTAATGCCCAACCCCGCCAATTGGCGGAGTCAGTTCCTTGATAAAAATCGACCAGTTCCTAAACTTTTTATCGCAAATTTCCTTTTTTACCATGAAGTACAACTTATCAGCTACTCACCAATAATTTTTTTGTTCATTTATTCCAAGAAATAAACAATTTACATCAATTTGGATTTCACTCTGCAGAGCAAAATAATTTTTTTCTCAGTTTTCTGGCATTTTTCAAGTTTCGCACGAAATATTTGTTTCAAATTAACGTAATGAAACAAACAAACCACTCGAATAGTTAGATTAGACTATAATGAGAAGGTATCAGTGGATACCAACATAAAACGAATAAGCATAGTTGATTTACAACGATTTTCCTGAAGCCCGCCAATTGGCAGGGTTGGGAACTAGAGGGTTAATACCGTCCAGTGTTCATATCACCGATTACGACTTTGACGTTTCGTGGCGAACAGCAGTCATATGTCATCTTCTGCTGTACGTGGAACACTTCTTTCTCATCATCGATCTACATTTAAGATAGTATAGTTGAAAAACCACCAGTTTTTCATCAGCATACATATACCCTCTTGGGTTGCCTTCCAGTCTATTATGCGATCCTGCATTTAGCCCATCACTATTACTAAGTCCGTTGGACTCTCCATAATCTTACGTTGCCGAGCTTCTGGGGTTCTAGCTGTTCGAGCAGCGCCGTGGTGCTACCCACAAAACTCAATAAATAAATTTGTTTAGGTCTTAGATGGTGCTGCCATATAGTGTCAAGAAAACACGTTTCTAAATTCAGCTGCCCGCTCCAGATCAGACGCTTCTAACCTGGTATGAAGTGCTCGCTAGGTTAGAGAAACGCTAAGCCGCCCCTGGTATGGAAACAGCTGTTTAGGGCTGACAAAGCTATTTCTCATCAAATGTCTAAGACTCCCTCCACGGACGGCAGTGGTAAGTTAGTTGGGATATGCGCAAGGGAGATTGATCAATCTGTACAAAACTTTGAGAAATTGAATGTGGGGTCGAAATGAGCAATTATACCAAATTTGGTTGAAATCGGAGGTGGTCGATTACAACGGGTAAGATGGCTTGAGAGGAAATACCTGCTATGTAAATTTAAAGATTGAATTTTTCAAAAAAACCCAGACAGAATATTTTAAGACCTTTTTTAAATTAATCGTTTTGATCAATACTAACATCCTGTGAAGACGAACCTGAGGTACATGAAGGTTAAATAATAAGTGCCTTCGGACATAGCGAGAATCAGTGAGCTGAAAGACGGCAAGGCTGCTGGGATGGACGGTATCGGTTAGACTGAATACTGGGAAAATTTCGATCTGCGGCTAAAAATGTTGGGTAGTTTGTGGCAGTGGGACTCCAACCCACAATTTCTCCATTAGTACTCGAGTGCTTTACGCGTTTAAACTTTACCACACCCATGTATTAATTAGTCTCAGATCTAGTTTTGTCCCTACCAGTCCAAGCATTCCATCTTTCGCACACATACGCTCCCCCGGGGATGGTTTTAATTTGTAATATGACTGCCCTTTGCTTCTACCACCTAGAAGATAGACGATTATCGACTGTATTGTTGTAGGAGCTAATAGTGCCACACACCGGGTGTATTTTTCGTTTTACTGTTACTGACTTTTTCACGGTCAAACGTAACGTAGTTAAGATGATTCGTGCAGACCTCAGCCGCTTACGTGACGCAGGATGGCCTGAAGCGAGAGGATGCATTCTCTAACCTGCTATTTAACACTGTCTTGGAAGGTGCAATACAAAGAGCAAAAGCGGGAAATAAAAGTGGCTATCATCACATCATCATCATCATCATCATCATTCACATGCTTCTTGGTTTTGCGGATAACGTCGATCGGAATCAACCGGGGAGCAGTGCCCAGCTAGCACCAACTCGTATAACAATGTACGAAAACTATCGTAAATATCTCCTAACAAGCTCGAAATCGTAACTAAAGCTGGATAAAGTGGGATCAAGTTGATTTTTTGTCGTATATAATGATAATGACTGACATACATACGATTTTCAGCACAAAATCGTAGAGTAGTACGGAGCAACTCGCGCTTAATCGGATATTATCGTATGTAAATACTTATATAGTCGTAACGCTCAAAATTATTCGTAATCACGTATATCGCCTCCAAAATAGTACGGATATGCCAATTTTGCGCATGAAATACGATTGATTTAGCATGTATATTTATACGTAATGCTGATTTTTACCTTTTTTATACATATGAAAATGCTAGCTGGGTGTATATGACCTTTAGGTCTTTTGTATGGTATACAGCGATATTGGGACTTACCATCAACGCCACCAAAATAAATTACACAGTTGCTGTCAGGGAACGTGGGAGTCCCAATGGTGTTGGTGCTGATGTGGTGCCGGATGGGGAACAATGTGAAGTAGTGGAGGAGTTCATATACCTTGGTACGCTCGTGACCTGTGCCAACGATTTTAGCCGCGTCCTTTAGTCCCGTAGTTTGAAACTTCCCACAAAACTGGCGTTCTACAGAAAACTAACACTGCCTGGGACCCTTTACGGACATGATTCATGTACGCTAAAGGAAGCTGATTTCAAGCGTAAAATTCTCTTGTAATCAATTCTTAGTGGAAAAATGTAAAATGGAGTGTGGCGCAGACGAATGTACTATGATTGGCATCAAGTATATAAATATGGTGAAGGTGGGAAAATGTGGCAGACTGCAGTGGGCTGGGCACGAGGTCAGAATGCCCGTAGAAAGAGTAAACAATTTTTTTGGTAGAGACCAGGAAGAAGCCGTGGATTTTAGGACAGATCTCGCACTCAATGTATGTGAGCTGTTCAGGATGATGCACGTTCAGCTGGTGTTCGAGAGGATTGGAGAACGGCAGCCCAAGACCGACAGTACTGGAGGACCATAAGTCTTTCGGCGCAGGATCGATAATGCACCGTCGCCATTAAAGTGATGTTAGTAGTCGCTACAAGTAGAACTACCATAAGTGGGCTACTTGGAAGTGATAGTTATGTAGCAATTCAATAGCCCCCCTCCCGTATAAACGTATTCACTCAGTAATTCCATGATAAAAGTGTATGATTGTTCCTTTACTTAAGTGAATTCGTGGATCTGGAGTTTCTTGGCAATATCTCAACCGAAATATATTCAACATAAGATACGATACGTTTATGATCGGTAATAGATTACCTTACAGTTAAACAAATCCTCTTAAATCACGGCTCAAAAACACAAAACAAAAAGATTACTCACCTCAGCTTATAGTTTGGCAGAGTGTGTTTCCGTCGAATGGCCTTGCGGATTTGATTCGATATTAGGCTCGATACGTTGGACTGCATTTGACGTCCCTGAAATTGTGATTGCACTTCTAGGTCCACCTTTGGATCTCCTACGAAGCTCAACGACCAATGCGTGTACGGCTTACGGGTGAACTGCAGCCTAGCGATACCGGACACCTGTTTGACTATTTAGGTAAAAGAAATATTTGTCTTAATTTGTGTGTAATTCTTTGAAAACGCTATAATTTTTGACAACCTTTCAAAGCGAGTGATCCTTTTTTGCCGAGTACCATATCGGCGTCAATGGACAACCGAAAATGACCCTCGTAATGCAAATCTAGCAGAGCATCTAAACTTTCGATGTGCCCTTCGTCGGGGTGTAACTCCACTTGGTGCAATCGAAAGTTTTTTATTTCCGGAAACTGATTACCCAAATCGAGATCTCGAATCTAAAAATAGAAAATGTTGACGATGAATTCAAATAACTTCATTGTTCATTCATTGTTTTCGCTTCACTGCCGAAATTTGTCGGCATACACTCGTACTGTTTTCTATCGTGACTAACAATGTCCCTTGAGGTGAAAAGTACACCGCAGGTGTCAAAATGAGTTCGCGGTTACACGTGGCTGAAAACACTTACCGACAACTTGTCGAACAGCTTCCCTGTTGTGGTTTTACTGATTAATTCATCCAGCTCGAGCGACAGTTTCCGGTGGAACCATTTCCGTACGCGGTTCGAATGGCGCAGTTCAAAGTAGAGAAATTGCAGTATTAAGTTAATGGCCATTATGGTCGATTTGCTTTCGGCGTCCGGTGCTTTAATGCTGGCCAGCAGTGTCTGCAAATAGATAGCGTGAGAAAATATACAGGATAATGAAATGGGCTACACTTAACAACGTAAACATATTTGTTCGTGTTTATTCGTCCCTTGCAGGGGACTATTTTTCGCTAAATCAAGCCAACATTAAGGTTACGTGGATTATGGTCACATAAAAAGTTGTGAGAAAGAGAATTAAAAAGTAAAAACATGGAAAACATTCCCATGTGATGTTTTATTATCAACGTGAAATGATACTCAGGAAAATTGTATTTGGCCCCTTGACCCCATCGATGTCTATCAAAATAATGTAGCTATGTATAGCAGAATTGAAAACAAGTGTTTGTCTTTCTAAATTTATCTAAAACTGGCATAAGTCCAGTATTGAAAATTGTTTAAACTATGTGTACTGCACATTTTTGTTCTTCAGCCCAAGTCGAGTAAGTATTTGTCGCTGATTTTCTTAGGTGATTCATCCCAGTGCTGTAGCTAGTAATTATGGATTCAATTCTTCCAACGGAATTGTAAATATCTCTTCCATTTCATTTTCAATAGAATCAGGTCCTATTTAACAGTATGATTTCAAATAAAATTTTCCGGCACTCAATGTGAAAGCATGGCTTTGCACGGTTTAACAAAAGCAATCTCCCAGAAGCTGCATATTAAATGACTCGACTATCATCTTAGTGCATTGAAATAACGGTCACAATACTGGTTGAAGGTTGCTATATTCATTGTTCGCGGTATCTTGCTTTTTTTTCTCCGGTTCGTAATACCACCGGACCCTTACCGCTCATAATAAATTTTGTTACGTACAAAAACCTTCCAGTTGGCTTCGTGGTACAACGCTGTCCTAACAAGTTAGTCATTGTATGTTCGCAAATATACTATATTAACAATATAGTTCACTTCGCAAAATCTCATATATATCCGAAAAGACGCAAAAGTAACACCCTCTTGCGGACAAAAAGGCGACTAAAAGCTTTTTGTAACAAACATTTTTAAGCGTGCAACCAATGCATAAGTAAAAGGTGCGGTAGATTGAATATGCTATCTCTAGCCCTATGACGTCATTCTTCTAAATTGTAACATTAGATATAAAAATTAATTGTGAATACTAGAAACTATCCGGCTTTTTACGAACCATAATGTCGGACGTGTACGTAATAGTTGTACAACATTTTTGACATTTCAGTATCATGCAGGAATAAACTAAAAACAATTAATTTATAATTATCATAACTTTTCATTCATGCTCTATTGTATTAACCCTTGACGTTTGTTATCAGGATTGAAAAAATCGGATTTATGAAAATGTAGGGAACAAATCAGACTACTTTTGCTGATTGACGGTTTGCGACAAAACTTTGCCCACGTATCCGTTTGCCTAGAGATATAATAAAATAGGAACATAACTGGAAATCGAAATAGTTTACCTTTTGATAGAATTAATTTGGAAAAAGAAATCACTGGAGGGTGTTTCTTTTAAACTGGAACATCCGAAAACTGCACAGTATATGCGACTCATTTCACAAATTTAGCACTTGAACAATAATAAAACTAACAGGATTAGTTTGTTATACGAAAAATTGACAAAAGTCTTGGTTTGAGCGATCCAACCAAATGTTTAAATTGTAGCAACGTTTTTATTTTAAACCGTTTAGTAAATTTTCACTTAATACGCGGCTACGAAAATAAGGTGCTGCCACCAGTAAATGTTTAGTCTTCAAAACAAGCAAGGTCAGGAAATCATTAAAGAGTGTGAGGAACAGAAAGATTTTTGACAATAATTCTTCATTTACACTCACATATCTCAATAGAGTTAACAAAAGGGCGAATGCCCCAGGTGTAAACAAAACGCGTGAGTTATTTTTTGCTGGACGAGCCTAGCAAAATCAACTCTCAAATGGCTTTTTACGCTTGCGGCATTCGCCCTTTTGTTGATTCTATCTTCATATGCGCAATTCCATGAGTGTAAAAGGGATGATGGAGAATTGAATTGAATTGAATTGAAAATAGAACCAGCAAACCAGAGAATGTGGCAAACGTGAACAAGCCGAGCGAGAGCTGATTTTCTTATACTGGTCCAGCAGAAAATAGCTCATTCGTTTGGGTTACATTTGTGACATTCGCCCTTTTGTTAATTCTATCTAGAAATGGTTAAACTCTATACTGAAAGTTGAGTTGTTTCCGATAGACGTGTTCAATTTACGGTGTACTTTGGTAACCTTTTATGCCGCAATGGCGTTAGTAGTCGTGTCTTCAGGATTATAGAGGAGTGAACTATATTGTTAATATAGTATATTTGATGTTCGGTTCTAGGTTGGTAGAAGCTGTTAGAGTCAATAGGATCGAGCACTAGTCCCGCAATTGTCTTTTATCCTAACAGCTGGCTGTAAAGTCTGTCAAATAAAAATCAGGAGATCCAATTTCGAAAGCATATAGAACACCTACGCTTTTCTATATATAAAAAATAAAAATCAAGACTTGATTTTATTGAACCAGTCCATCAATTTTTCCACAGTGTCTCCTTCTGATACCGCCGAGTATTATTAATCAACTCCAGTATAGTTTGCAAGACAAACTTACTCCATACAATTTACATTATTACGCGTTACGTAACTAGTAGTTTCTGTACATTATGCGACTGATGTCTATCAGCAGTCTTGCACTGGTTGTGGTGCGGTGGATGTGCAAAGTTTTCACATTTATCCCTGTTGAGGCATGAAATGTGTAGTTCACAAAGAAATTGCAGCCTTGCATGCTGCAGGCACTCAACAGAATCACTTTAGCAATGAATTAGCTATCGAACTAGTTGAGCAAAAACAATAGGCACTGCGAAATACCTTTTGAGATTCTGTGATAAATTACTGCGATTACGTTTTTATGATGTGTGCCATCAATTATTGCTATTATGTGAAGGTGAAAAAAATTAAACCGAAACATACATAAATATCAATTTTTAAAGTCAGCACATGTTAAAGTTGGAAACAAATTATGAATGATTTTTTTTCTTCATGAAAAGCTGTTTGTTTTGGAACTTTGCTTGACATTGAAAACCGTAGCATATAATAAATGCTAAGAATCGCTTGCCTTGCCTGGCGCTACGCCAAAAATTTTCATTTATTTGCAAGTTAAACTGTTGACGAATGTCCTCAAAGAAAGAGTGTTTTCTCACCTCTCTTTTATTTATGTAATGGACTTTTATTCAATTCGGATGTCGACATTATTGAGACGAGGGGAATTAGGATTTCAGCTTCTCGTGTGAAAAGTTTAGTTTTCGTGGTTAATTTCGAGGAAAGTAGCAACACAGCCTTTTGTAGCTCTTGGGGGCATAAATCCAAACACATGTATCGGCTGCTTTCGGTCATTGTTAAATTAGATTCTTAATTTCAATGGATTTCCAGCTGAGGCTGGGTCGCCTCTTTTCGGTCATCGTGGCACAGACCAAAATTGGCACCAATATTCACATGTCGCATGTTTTATGGCACATATAAATGGCGAAAATTCGAATTGATGGCACTTCAGACTTCTATTCGCTGCACTCACTGTTGCGTTGCTAACTTATTTGGATTATTTCCTGAATGGTAATTTTTGACGTAGGACTACGTCTTACGGCAAGTTTTGAGATAGGGTGTCATTCCAAAAAATCAAAAAATGCGAGCGTCACGAAAAATGAAAGGTTTTGAGCGCTAATAGCTCAGCGATTTTCAACATTCTTACACCAATCAATCGGAAAATCTCATTTCAACAAGATTTCAACAAGTTTTCTCATTTCAACAAGATTTCTTAACACCGCGGTTAAACCTAGACCATTTTGATGTCCTTGCTTGGGAACTACGCCAGAAAGAGTAAGAAAGCCCCCTCGTGCCAACAGATTTCTGACGAACGCGATTAAACCTAGTCCAATTTGATGTCTGTGTTAGGGAAGTGTGCCAGAAAAAATAACACAAGTTCGTTCTCCCAACAGATCGCAAAATCTTTACTGCGAGACGATTAAACCTCGGCGAATTTGATATCTGTGTTGGAAAAATGTGCTACAGCTGTAGTGTTCGGTTATAATACGACTCTGTATGAATACGCATGCTTGTCGTTTCATTAGAAGTGTAGTGAAAAGATATGCTGTTGATAAAATAGGATTGAACTGGTAGAATCTCTTCAACGGTGGGTAATAAAAACAGTCTTTAATTTCAGTAAGGTAGCAGGAAAGCAATAGTTTGTGTTCTTGATTTCGTTAAATTGTTTTCAAATGCAGAATCTTTTGAGAATTGAACGTATGCAATGTTACTACTTGGATAAATGTTACATACAACGCATGTAGCATGTATATATGTTGCATATAGCATGTATACATGGAGAATCGAATGATTACAAGCAAGAATACATGCTACTATCACTACAAAGAGACTTACGTAGTCCTGCGTCACCTATATATGCGGTCGTGTCTTGTATACAACCCCTCTGATTTTTACATAAATTTTTGGCAAGACTACTTAATAGGATCCATGGGAAGTTCAATATATCAAGATCATTCAAAATTCAGCAAGAGTAAATTATAAGTTAAGAGATACTCTGGATGTAGATTATCTATACCTATAAAAAAGGATTTCTGTCTGTCTGTCCCTATGTTCCTTTTAGAATCGAAAACCACTGAACCGAACGGCGTGAAAATTTGCATGTAGGGGTTTTTGGGGCTACGGAAGGTTCTCTCGATGGCAAAAGACCCCTCCCCCCACTAAGAGGGGGGCTCCCATACAAATCTATACCTATAAAAATGGATTTCTGTCTGTATGTCCGAATGTTCTTTATAGAATCGCAAACTACTGAACCGATCGGCGTGAAAATTTGCATATAGGGGTTTTTGGGGCCAGGGAAGGTTCTTATGATGGTTAGAGACCTCTCCTCACACTAAGAGGGGGGGCTCCCATACAAATGAAACACAAATTTCTGCATAACTCAAGAACTAATCAAGCAAATGGAACAAAATTTTACATGTGGGTGTTTTTGGAGACAAGAATTTTTTCTATGGTGAATTGAGACCCCTCCCCATTTTAGGAGGGGGGGGCTCCTATACAAATGAAATACAAATTTTCTCGTAACTCGAGAACTAATTAATCAAATGGAACCATATTTGGCATGTGGGTGTTTTTAGAGGCATAAATTTTTTCTATGATGAATTGAGACCCCTTACCTTTTTAGGCCCCTTACCTATTTTATTGGAGTGCAGGAAAGGCCAAAAATATATTGCGTAGTTCAATTGTTAATTTCGGCCTCATCTCGAAGTTTCGCAGTTTCGTCCAGTCTACCATTTTTCTCACCAAACGCTCCTCCATTTTAATAAAATAGTTTACGTTGGACCGTGACAGGGTCAGAGATAAGTAAAACAAAAAAATCAGAAAGATTGTATTGCAGACACAACGACGACCAGGAGCGCAGCGAGCAAAATGGTTAGACCAGGTGGAGTGAGATCTGGCGGAGAGTACTGGGTGTTCGAGGAATTTGCGAGCGGTAGTCCTCAACCGACTTACATGGAGAAACTTTATTTAACAGGCTTTGTCTTAGGATGGCAAGCCACCTAAGTAAGCAAGCAAAAGGCCTGAGCTTCTTATTTAGCCTCGAGGTACGACCCTGGTCTAGCAAGCAAGACGTTGCATGTTCAAATCTCGACTAAGAAAGAGAGAGTATTAGAATCAATAGAATCGTAGCAGCTCTGCAACTGTCCTCTACTCTTACAGCTGGCTGCGAAGTCTGTCGTACAAAAACAGAAGATCAAGTTTCCCAATCGGAATATAGTATCTAAGGTTTGCTTTGCATACGATCGAAAGTGAAGCTTGTACATTAAATTACCAAATGACGATATATTGGTTTTCTCTGTTTAGCGATTAGAAACCAATCTTTTCAAGAAAACCATATAATTGCTGCATCTTTTATGAATCGAATGGTATACGAATCATTAAGATCCGTTCTAAATTGGAAGAGCTATTAGTGTTCAAAATCATTCATCCTTTCGTGACGCTGGTTTGAATCCAAATTTTGGATTGACACCCTGCGGTAAGACGTAGTTCTACGTCATAAAACACACACGGTGTGGTAAAAACACCAGCGTGCTGATCGACGGTCGGCATCAGACTGCTAAGTTCCTACCACAATGCAGTCGATAATCGTTTATCTTCTCGGTAATAGAAGCAAAAAGAGCATCATACAAGATCATACAAAAAATAATTACCGTCGGTGAGTGGAGCGTATGTGTGTGCGTACGAATGGTTAGACTTGAAGGGCGGAAACTAGATGTGAGGCTATCAAATGTAGGGTGTCTTGTGGTGATAGTTTAATTGTCAAAACACTCGGGTGCCAACCGGGAGAGTGTGGGTTAGAGTCTCACTTACCAATTGAACTACGCAATATATTTTTGGCCTCATATCGAACTTTCACAATTCCAGTCTACCATTCTTCTCACCAAACGTTCCTACAAGCAAAGCAAAGCAAAGCCTAGGTGCTACATTCCGTTATCGAAACTTGACCTTCTGTTTTTATTCGACAGACTTCGCAGCCAGCTGTTAGAGTGCAGAATAATTGCAGGGCCAGTTACTACGATCCTATTGACTCCAACAGCCTCTCCCAGTTGAGATTCGAATACATGATGACTGGCTTATTAGACAACCGTCATACCACGAAGCCAACTGGGAGGCTCCTCCACTTTCGTAAAAAAACCTGTATTAAAATGAACGTTTGCATGCATCAAGGGGAGGTCCAAGTGAGTAAAAGGGTTGCGTTTTTCTTTTATTTAGACCAATTGCAGTTCCGCAAGAGGTTGAGAGACACAATAACAGGGGCGAATTATGGGAGGTGGAGCCAAGTGGAGGGCTCCTAGGAGGAATATATGAAAAAAGCCTTGTTCTTTTTGGATATAGGGATTTTCAGAGAGCAAATAGATGCATAATTGGCTATTTGAGTTTTACTGTATCCTTTGTTGTTACGGTGCTACAACGCTAGTACCTCATAAGTAACTAAGTGAACGTTCATTTAGTTACTAATGAGGTACTAGCATTGCAGCTCTGTAACTACAAAAGATCAGCTAAATTGTAGATTATATCTAGTTCCACAAACATCTCATGCATAATTTTGTCAAATTTTGCTCGTCTGAGACGGTACTGTCAAATGGATCAAAATTGAGTCAAAGTGATCGGACCATCCCTGGGGACAGCTGACTGGAGGTTCCTTTCCGGGGGGTCGAGAATGTTCCGCTATAAATCCGAAACGCCTGGATGGTTCTTCATCAGACTTGACACACATGTTTTCTGACATCAAAGAATCAGCGCAAGAGGGTTGACAAAAGAAGGAGGCGGTCTCTTACAAGTAGTGAGGAAGGTTCAAATGGGTAAAGGGGTGTTTTCTCGCATTTGGTACGATGCAGTTGTACAAGTGGCTGGACGACAAGTGTAGATATCCGAAAGATGGGAATAAGGTGGCCTTCGACAAGGAGAAGGTTCAAAAACGTGAAAAAGGCTTTGTGCTGATTTAGGGTACGGGAGGGTATTTCCAGCCCATTAAGCGGTAGCCTGAACAATATTCAGGAACTACGTCGAAACTATATTTATTCGAGACAAGATTTTTATACCAGTTGATAGAATATTATTTACTGAATATCGGCGTGCATTTTGATCTTAATGAAACGCTACTGAATTTGAGTTATAGTCGCGAGAAATAATGAAGTCTCTGCGACTAAATTTGATCCATTTTCTATAGTGGTGTCCGTGTTTTTTTAATCCGACAGGCCGAACTAGCCAGCACAGGGATTAAATGCTTTTCAACACCAGATCAAAAGAGAGATCGATAGATAACATGTCGGTATTGCAAAGATACTGGCTCATTGAAGATATCCCCCCGCTAATCCGACACCCAATAATCCGACGACACAATAGTCCGGATCTCGCTAATCCAGAAAATTCCGAATTAAAAAGTATTGAACTTGACTTCTTTCAATCGAACACTACCTTCGTTTGGCGTCAGAATGGCACTCTTTCTAACTAAATGGAAATGGTACATTTTGCTGCATCTAACTACGTTCACGTTTGCTATGGCTATAATATTTTCATTGCTATTCTCAATAGATTGATGTGCTTGCACTTCTTTCGACACTAACTAAGAATTTCAAAGTATTTTGTTGACGAAATTGAGCATTACTGAGTATAAAACATAGTTATTGCGTACTTACGACAACTATTTTCAAAAATTTCCGGAGTTGTTTACGTATGGATGTAAACAAAACCACATTTCAAACTCACGCTGACGTCAGTTTGACTGTCGGATTATCGAGTCAAAATTCGCTAATTCGGCTATAAATTTGTCGGATTAGCGGGGCGGTACTGTAACTAGTTTTGCAGTTACAACAGCTTGCTGCTGGCGCTAGTGTATCATTGAATCGTACATATACACTAGCACCAGAAGCAAGTGGTTGTCAGTGGTGTTACTAGGTATGTTAACCAGATAGAAGAGTTTCAGGAGCAATTGCCTCACACATTGGTAGTAGTGTAACTAGAGCACCATATGCTGAAATTAAAAACAAAATGCTGCAAGTGCTAGTGAATGAAAATTGATTTATATTTATATTTTCATATCAGAAGGGAATTTTTGTGTTCTTCCGTGATAAAAAGAAGTAGAATTGTTCTGTGATATCATATTCACAGCTGTTTAGTTTCTAGAATAAGTAAACGTGATCATAATTGTGTGTTTTCCAAAACATCATCAAGAGCGGATACGCGTAAGCGATTGCTGCTGGTTTTTTCAGCCTAATTACGTGCCAGTAGAAAAACAGTGGTTTTGATGTTTATTGAACAAAATTTTGCAAATTACTTATTTTTTTATGAAAATAGTTATAACACATTAAAGCTCATGAGTGCTACATTCGTTTCAGTATTGTTATATAGCGGGAAAGTTTTCATTTGGGAAAGTGTAACCAAATAGGGTAATGTATGCCGAAATTAGCAGCGTGCTGGGAATACCCTTCCGTACCCTATATAGATTACCGAAAAGAATACAGGTTTACAAGTGACTTGGAACAACAGGAAAAGGGAGTTGACAAAGCGTAAACACATTTAATTTTCAATTAACAGATGTAAAAGTGGTTGAAAGACAAAGGACCCCGAGTAAGATCGGGCAATTAGCTAGTATTTATTAAAATCCCAAAATAGTCAATATCGGTGAGTACGCACCTGAGTTTCAAGGCTCTTCATTTTACAGTTAGTTGACAGGAAGCACGAAGCATTGTGAAATGTGAAAGTAAACATCTAAACAAAAGACAATACACTCAAGTTGCTTTTTACGCGAAGGATACGTCAAATCAATATCGCGTAAATTCCGGAACTCGCGTAAAATACCGCAATAATTCCAAAATTTGCTTGAAAAGCGACTTCAGTGTATATTTTTATATCCACAGTCTGACAGCTCGTGCAGAATATAAACAATGATCGACTCAAAATAAATGTTACATTTCGTGATCGGTATACAGGAAGGCAGCGGAGTACAATTGGAAAAGCTTGAAGGAGTTCTGATATTAATCATTTTGGCCAGCTTTTTAACCCGAGAACAGGGAAGTGTTCAACGACTAGGAATATATTTATATGGAAAGCGACTGGTACGGGATGTCCATGCTTTCTTCTTTCCTCTCTATTTCAAGGCGTTGAATGAAATTAGGAATCTTTTTTGGTAGATGATGGAACGTGAGATTGCTTTGTTCGATTGTGCTTGTGCACCGGTGCACCGGTGGTCCCATTGGTATCAGAACACGCGTTTTTTTAATTGCGCCGAAATGGTTGATTATACTGGTTAAGTATGTTCAGAGAAATTTCTCAGCGTTAAAAGCTCTTTCATATGGCATGAACGATTATTGGATTAATCCCCCTAAAAGTTAGATAAAAAATTTATTTTTTGAACAGTAAGAGATACAGCAAAACAATGTTCTACAAAATTTTTGAAAAGATTATTATAAAGAACTTTGCCATAGAAAGTAACCTTCTAGCTATTATAGTTTTAGAGATAAAGAACAATTTTTATGGAGACTTTACGAAAATCAATTTTTTGACCACAGTGCTTTCTACAGTTTTTATACGCATTAGACATGTTCGGCAAAGATTTTCTAACAGTCAAATTACATACTTTTGTAGAATATAGTAACTTGCTATCGTCAATATTTGCGGAGAAAATTAAGGTTTTCGTTTAAAAATTAACCAATTTTCAACAGCAATAACTCCCAAACATGCAAATATATTCAAGCCATTTATTACCCATGTGAAAGTACAAGAAAAATACTACAAAATGCAAAACAAATTAGCTTGACCCTGGCTATCCCTCTACCAAAACACTCGCATTGTAAATTGTTACTCGGTTGAATTTAATATGGCGTAATGTAAAAACCGTGTTATCCCGAACAAGTAAGTGTGCAAATTAAATAATGAAAATGTGTAATCCAAGCAGCATGGATTATTAAGATTTTCAAAATTCGTTTTCGGATGAAATTTGATTACTGCAGTTCGAGGTGTACGAATTTCGAAATGTATTTGAAGATTCTTCATCCTCACTATCGCTATTATTGTGCATATCATATGTACTGACCAACAGTTGCAGTAGGTACATCTTCAGAAGACATGGCGTTTTTGTTATTTGGTAGTTCCCTCATGCTAGAAATTACCGGATCAGAAGATTCTAATAGACGGCAGAAGATCCGTATTTGTAGCCATTCTGGAGATCTTCTTTGTGTGATGAGTTCGGAACTGTTGTATGTCCTTGTCCACCATTGTCATCATCAGCTCGTAACCACTACCGTTCTACCTTCACATTCAATGGATGTAGGATGAATTTTTGCGATTTGCTAGTATATGTTAATTTTTTCTTGCAGCGTTAGTGCAGTCGTTTCCTTTGCAAACTGGAGATGCAACGGCCGGCAATACCTGGTCGAAGACGATCTAATTAGGCTAATTCAAAGAAACATATCTGGTCGAAGATAAATGTAGATTTAGGAATATATTCTTTCCATTTGTTACTGCTTTCATGGGAACAATTGATGTGACACAAAGGCTTGAGTTGGACTTCGTGCCATCATCATCAATGAATGTTTGCTAATACTCGCTAAGATCTGCGGTTCCATCTTCCATCGCAACCGTACTTTAAGAAAAAAGTTGCTGTCTTCAGTTCTTCATCAGATAACGTGTTTAGTGATGCAGCTTTCCAGTTGATAATACTTGACGAGGTCTGATATGCACAGTAACAGCGATAGTGAGGATGAAGTATCTTCAAATACACTTCGAAATTTGTACACCTCGAACTGCAGTAATTAAATTTCATCCAAAAACGAATTTTGAAAATCTTAATAATCCATGCTGCTTGGATTACACATTTTCATAATTTATTTTGCACACTTTACTTGATCGGGATAACACGGTTTTTACACTACGCCATATTAACTTCAACCGAGTAACAATTTTCAATGCGAGTGTTTTGGTAGAGGGATAGCCAGGGTCAAGCTAATTTGTTTTGCATTTTATAGTATTTTTCTTGTACTTTCACATGGGTAATAAATGGCTTGAATATATTTGCATGTTTGGGAGTTATTGCTGTTGAAAATTGGTTAATTTTTAAACGAAAACCTTAATTTTCTCCGCAAATATTGACGATAGCAAGTTACTATATTCTACAAAAGTATGTAATTTGACTGTTAGAAAATCTTTGCCGAACATATCTAATGCGTATAAATACTGTAGAAAGCACTGTGGTCAAAAAATTGATTTTCGTAAAGTCTCCATAAAAATTGTTCTTTATCTCTAAAACTATAATAGCTAGAAGGTTACTTTCTATGGCAAAGTTCTTTATAATAATCTTTTCAAAAATTTTGTAGAACATTGTTTTGCTGTATCTCTTACTGTTCAAAAAATAAATTTTTTATCTAACTTTTAGGGGGATTAATCCAATAATCGTTCATGCCATATGAAAGAGCTTTTAACGCTGAGAAATTTCTCTGAACATACTTAACCAGTATAATCAACCATTTCGGCGCAATTAAAAAAACGCGTGTTCTGATACCAATGGGACCACTGTGCGGTGTTGTGTTGCTGTTTACAGTTGGGCCTATTTCGGTTGCCGCTTGTGACCTTCCACGGTGTGGATTGTAGTCCACAACCGTCCACACCGAGGAAGATTAAAAATGGTTAGTTATGCTATGCGTATCTGTGGAGGGCGGCGTGGTGTTTGGTGTATTGCACTTTGGTGGGGCACTTTCCTTAGCTTCTCACTGATTCGGGAATTCTACCAAAAGTAATTTTCTGGGCTAAACATTTTTATTATGAGAGTATTATTGTTCTACGGATTGGATTAAATAGTTATGAATTTTTGAAATTAGGTCATGTAAATCCTAGGTAATTTTTTGGAAAATAAGAAATTTTTAAACACATTTGGTTTATAAGTATAACTAGGTATGATAGTAAACGAAACCTTCGACCTAAATCTGTACGATAAAGTTGAAAGAATCAACTGAGAAAAAAAATATGGTGTCGCTCGTCGAACGGAAAATTTATTTATTACCATTAAGTTAGTAACGCGCGTCGTCATTTAGCACAATTTTGCGGTAAAGAGATACTCGGGCGTCCTTTCCGTTAGTCAATTAGCGAACGTCTGGCGTTTTTCATGGTCTAGTGGTTTAGTTATGGATTATGACTCATTATCCAATTTTACTAAATATTCGGATTCATACTAAACAATCGGTTTCGGGTTCATAATAGGGAAGTCTATTGATGCTTAGTAACTGTATTCACCAATCTCAAGGTTAACTTGTGGCAGTTAGAATGGCAAACGAGTTTCTTAAAACATTTTTTTCAATCTGCTACCTGTAGCGACGTTGCATTTCAAGAAACAATTTCATGAAAGGCGTTTTGGCGGAAAAATAGAATTTTTTTCTTTCTTTTTTCTAACGACGTATAGCAGTCGGCTTAACTTTTCTGTTGGGGAAAAATAAATGATTGATACGAGAAATGTAGATTCAATGTAGAAAATTCTTGAATTTTCAGTTTGCTTGAATGTACATTTCTCGCATTAAGCATTTATTCTTCCCCAACAGAAAAATAGAATAACACTAGTAGAGAAAAAATGCCGACTTTTTCATGAATTTTAGCTACATACATATGTTTTTCAAAGGTAGAGGAATATATCATGAAATATTTTGGTGCCAATTAACCAACTTGATCTACCTAAGAAACATATTAAATAGATGATAAAAAAATATTAAATTCATGGAAAGTTTTCAAGTAGTCTTGAAAGCAACGTGATTAGGCGTCGGTTGTTGTCCGTACTTTATGGCAGGTATATTTATCTAATCTGAGTATGCATGAGTTAATTTTTTCATTATCCACTGTTTTATAAATTAAACTCCTAGAAGTGAACTAACCGTGAGCTGGAAGCTTCTGAAAAAAAAAGCTTCTATTCGAAATTCAATTTCCTTAATTATACTTTACTAACGTGTCACTGACAGTGCTAGTGATTTTAACCACTGAAGCACGATTTATATGTGCCAACGCGCAATCAGTGGATTTATTTATGCTCGAGTTGTTAGCAGCCTCGATTGTGAAAAGAATAGAAAACTGTTGTCCGGTCGTTTCTGTATTTTCGCAATTAAATTTATTTCCTTGTTCGGGCTTGTCTATTTGCCGCTGGGTTGCGGCTATTGGAGACTACCTATATCAGAAACTGGTTATTAATGTAACTACGGAAGGTTTACTATAACCGGCTATAACTGGTTGCTTTCTAAATACTGTGGTTCGTAATATTTTGGATCAGCGGGAAACCACAATTTTACTGTTAAGGGAAGGGGGGGGGGATCACCTACTCCTCTCTAATATCTTTAATATAAAATATGAATATGTACTGCACAAAGCAAAAGACACGAAATACACCAACGCAGATGACACTCTGTCGCGTGTGGTTATAAGTAGAACTATATGGTAAACAACTCCATAATCTCATCCCTCTTTATTTTGCTTTCGGGCTGAAAAAGTTTGAATATAAATTAATTTTTCGCTTTCGTAGGTTGCTATTCCATTGAAAGCTACGTCTTTGCTATGTTTCTTGGAAAATTTCATCGCAGTCTGATGGTTTTAGTTCCAGTTACCCCCACGCAAAAAATAAAAATAGGAACGGAATATTTAGTAGGAAGTTGTGATTCCTGACTGATACACGAGAAAAATGGTTTCAGTGGCTTTAATAATTTACTTCTATAGATAAATCATAAGTGTCACACACCTGCGGCGAGTGCCGATACTCCGCCGACTGGCAACCGTGACCGACCGAACGTCATCTGCATGTCATCCTCTGATCTGGACGATTGAGACCGTCATTTTCTTTCTCTAATCGCAAGCAGTACATGTGGAGTAAGTGCGGTGAAAAAATTTACTTAAAACCTAGTTTTTTCCTTATTATTAATTTCAAAAGTGCCTAAAATAGTATAACTTATATTACATCTAAAGGAGATTTCTTACGCTAAACTATTATCTACTTATCTAAAGACATACAGGTAAAATTGTTACATCATGCACATACGATACAAAACTAACCTAAATTAAAACTATCTAGATCTAATCTACAACGCATACGGTTAATTATAATTGCTGCAACAAAAAGGCACTAAACGTGAGTAACGATAAACAAATTTATTATGTTAAAAATATTCTACACAAGCATATTGTTAAAATTTACACGAAAACTAGTTAAAACTTAAAACTAATGTACAATTGATTTGATTTCATACCAAAGGGATTTTATAACCCTGTCACACAGTACAACAATAAAGTCGGGTTACGAAACCGGAAAATCGTCGCATTCTTGTTTGCTTACGCAACAATTTTATAAAATCCGTTTACGCGATCGGGTGGCTAGTTCGGTATGTCTAAAAAGAGTGATAGTCAAAAGCGGGGAGTTTCTCCAGCAAATCAACTCACGGAAATAAACTGCGATATATTCAGAATGCCAGACGATAGTCGGATGGTAGCGTGTGATCTGTGCGGAAAGTGGTACCATTTTGTGTGTGTCGGTGTGGACTCAAGTGTTCAGGACCGTGATTGGAGCTGCGAGAATTGCACCGGAATCGGAGCGGCAGCTCAAGTCCCAGCCGGAACTTCAACACCAGCCGCCACGGGAGGTAAACCAAAATCCGGAAGCACGAAGACACACGATGTTGTTCCGGTTGACAGTCTTCAACGGCAGCTAGCAGAGATGCTGAAGAAAATGGAAAGGCAGCAAAAGGAATTCGAACGGGTTATAAAGGAAAAAGATGATCAACGTCGAGACGCTCTCAGGGAACAACGAGATAAATACGAACGAGAGCTACAGGTTTCTGATCGACGAGTACGTCAACAGCCTGTGACAGCAGCACTTGGTGGTGTACCAACTGCGAATTCAACGAGTAATCCCCTCCCGTCAGTTCATGTCAGCGGTATCAGCCAAGCAGATGTTCTGGTTCAAGAGCTGCAGTTACTAGAGGAGAAGCAAGCGCTAGAACGAAGACATTTGGAAGAGAAGGGTCGACTATTGAAGCGATTTGGAGCGTTCGACGGAGGTGCAGCCGAAGGTGCTTCCGGACTCAACCCTCAGGCGAGTGCAGTTCAACCACCTAATAGTAGTTCGTTCGGAGTTTCTCAGTTAAACCAGAGCCAAGTGTCAGCGCGCCAAGTTGTCAGTAAGGAGCTTCCAAACTTCTCGGGGAGTCCTGAAGAATGGCCACTCTTCTTCGCAAGTTACGAGAACTCAACCCGAATCTGCGGTTACAGTGACGAGGAGAACCTTCTACGCCTCCAGCGAAGCCTGAAAGGGAGAGCATTGGATGCGGTGCGCTGTCGACTGCTGCATCCGTCAAACCTAGCAGGCGTGATCGCTACATTGAGGACACTATTTGGAAGACCGGAAATCATTGTCCACTCGCTAGTTGCCAAAATCCGTGATATGCCTGCACCGAAAGCAGAAAAGCTGAGCACGTTGATTGATTTTGGAGTCGCTGTTCAAAATGTCTGTGCCACTATTACGGCGTCGGGTCTTGATGAATACCTTTGTAATGTAGCGCTTCTACAGGAGCTAACGGAGAAATTGCCACCTACCGTCAGGCTCAATTGGGCATATCATCGTCAAACGCTGGCCAGCGTTACCTTGTCGGACTTTGGTGATTGGCTAGGAAAGTTGGTGGAAGCCGCCAGTGTTGTTACCATTCCATCCATTGGCGTCTCGAAACCGGAGAAACACGGTCGCAGGGAAAATAATTACCTCAACGTTCATTCGGACAGTACCAGTGAAGAACTCATCCCGAAGAATCGCTCTGTGGCTGCTTCGAAAAGTTGTACAGTGTGCTTAGGAGAATGCAGCGGCCCTGAATCGTGTCGTAAATTCCTGAACATGAATATCGGAGATCGATGGACAGTAGTCAAGGCGAAGAAGCTGTGCCGAAAATGTCTACAAAAGCATTTCGGCGCCTGCCATGTTAAAACGCCGTGTGGAAAGGATGGTTGTTCGTTCATGCATAGCAAGTTGCTACATGACGACAAACGGTACAAACCCGCAGTGTCCGAGATGCCAGCTTCGTCGAGTGAAGGTTTGACAACGCAGAGTTGCAATACTCATTCGAATACGGCCGGTAAGATACTTTTTCGCTACGTGCCCGTGACCATTTTCGGAAAGGGAAAGACAGTGAATACTTTTGCCTTCCTCGACGATGGATCGTCGGCCACCTTCGTGGAGCACAGTCTAGTGGAAGAATTGGGCCTCGAAGGGATACCACATCCATTATGCCTCAATTGGACGGGTGGACAGCAAAGGGAAGAGAATGAATCGGTCAGATTAGCGCTGAAGATATCGGGAACATTCGATTCAAGCAAGGTCTACGAACTCTCGAAGGTTCACACGGTACGCAACCTTTCTCTACCGAAGCAGTCGGTCTCAGTGGAACAATTGGCATCCAAATACAAATATCTGCGAGGACTGCCACTAGACTCGTACACTGACGTATCTCCCAGGATCCTGATAGGAATGGACAATTGCCGCCTTGGTAACGTACTGCGGAGTTCCGAAGGAGCTGAAAACGAACCTGTAGCATCCAGAACCCGTCTTGGATGGCTTGTGTACGGACCTTGTACGACGATGTCAACAAACACGACCTATAGCGGCTGCCATAGTTTTCACATTTGTCCGTGCAATACTGAAATAGATAGAAGCTTGGACGGTGCTTTGAAGGAATATTTCTCAATTGAGTCTTTGGGAATATCCGGATCGTTTAAGCCGCTGCTCTCGAAGGACGAAGAGCGAGCGATGAAAATCTTATCCGCAGAAACGCATCTGAATGAAAACCGCTATGAGACTGCACTGTTGTGGCGCTACGACAATGTGCGGTTGCCTGATAGCCGAGCAATGGCATTGAAGCGTCTAGCGTGCTTGGAAAAAAGGATGAAACGGGACCCCGAGCTAGCTGTAGCGATGAACACCAGGCTGAAGGAGTATGAAGAAAAAGGGTATATTCGAAGACTTTCAGCGGTCGAGCAAGCGGACAGGCGTCCCAACGATTGGTACTTACCGGTATTCCCGGTTATCAACCCGAACAAGCCCGGGAAGATACGGATGGTGTTTGACGCAGCCGCGAAAGTGAACGGCGTGTCCCTCAACTCAGTACTTCTTACGGGACCGGATCAACTGGTATCGCTACTTACGGTTTTGTTTAAATTCCGTGAATTTCGTTTTGCTGTAGTTGGGGACATACGCGAAATGTTTTTTCAAGTGCGGATGAGGGTGCAAGACCAGCGCAGCCAGATGATTTTGTGGAACAGTGGGAACCCCAATGAAGACCCTGTGACATATGTAGTCAGCGTCATGACGTTTGGGGCGGCATGCTCCCCAAGCTGCGCACACTATGTGAAGAACCTGAATGCAGACAGATTCGTGGAACGGTTTCCCCGAGCGGTTGAGAGCATCAAATACGAGCATTATGTAGACGATATGCTGTGCAGTGTGGAAACCGAGGAGGAAGCCGTACAGCTGGCCAGGGACGTACGTTTTGTTCATTCGCAAGCGGGTTTCGAAATCCGGAACTGGTTGTCAAATTCCAGCAAGGTTACGGCATCGCTACAGGAAGATACCACGACGGAGAAAAATATCAACCCGTGTACAGAGATGGCAACGGAGAAAGTGCTTGGAATGTGGTGGGATACTGCCAGCGACACGTTTACGTTCAGATTATCCCCCAAGCACGATGCGAAACTGTTATCCGGGGCCAGGATGCCCACGAAACGGGAGGTACTCAGAACGCTAATGGCGATATACGATCCGATAGGACTAATCGGAAATTTCCTAATGTATTTGAAAATTCTTCTGCAGGAAATTTGGCGCTCTGGATGCGCCTGGGACGATGAGATTGCAGGGAGTTTAGCTGAGAAATGGTTGACCTGGATCGCAGTGCTACCTGATGTACGGAACGTGCGTGTTCCCCGATGCTACCGAGTCATCACGTCCGCTAATACCACGAACGTTCAGCTGCATATCTTTTGCGACGCAAGCGAAAACGGAATCGCCGCCGTTGCATACTTTAGATTCGAGGAGAATGGTGTGATAGAATGTGCGATGATAGGATCGAAGACGAGAGTTGCGCCGCTGAAATTCCTGTCGATTCCGCGGTTAGAGCTACAGGCTGCTGTAATTGGAGCCCGGCTGGCCGGTAGCATTGCTGGCTCGCACCGAATTAAAATCTCACAACAGATATTCTGGACAGACTCCCGGGATGTGGTATGCTGGATACGCTCCGACCACCGTCGCTTTAGTCCGTTCGTGGCATTTAGGGTGAGTGAGCTGCTGGAAACTACCAGAGTAAACGACTGGCGATGGGTACCCACCAGATTAAATGTAGCTGACGACGGAACGAAGTGGCAGAGGTTGCCGGACTTACGACCCACAAGTCGCTGGTTTTGCGGGCCAGACTTTCTACGAAAACCAGAAAACGAATGGCCAGGAGAAGGTTGTGACCCAGGGACGACTGTAGAAGAGATGCGTTCAAGCGTTCTTCATCACATGGTGGCAAAACCGTTAATAGATTTCGTACGTTTCTCCAAATGGAAGCGCTTACTGAGGGCGGTAGCATACGTCGTTCGATTTGCCGCGAACCTTCTTAATCGTCGTAACCGAATACCTACTAAACTAGGACCGCTCGAGAAGGACGAGCTTAATCGTGCAGAGCAAATCATCTACCGAGAAGTCCAGCGACAAGTGTACCCTGACGAAGTTCGGCTTCTAAGCAACGTACCTTCGGACAAACCATCCTGGCAATACAATGTTCCAAAGACCAGTCCGCTACACGAGTTTAGCCCGGCCGTCGACGAGCACGGCGTTCTACGAATGCGGGGAAGAATCGATGCATGTGAGTGGGTGGACGAGAGTGTTAAGCACCCCATCCTGCTCCCGAAACAACACTTTGTGACCGATTTGATAATCGCCAGCTACCACGAAACGTACCGTCACCGAAACCATCAGACAGTGTTGAACGAATTTAGGCTCAAGTACTGTGTTCCTCGGTTCCGGTCAGAGTACAATCGTGTACGCAGAAACTGCCAGTATTGCAAGATACACCGAGCGGACCCGGAGCCCCCTGCCATGGGAAATCTGCCTCCTGCACGCCTGGCGGCTTATCAGAGACCGTTTTCATATTCCGGGATAGATTATTTCGGCCCCATGTTGGTATTAGTCGGCAAACGAGTTGAAAAACGATGGGGTGTCTTACTCACCTGCCTGACGACTAGAGGAGTCCACATTGAACTCGCCCACTCGCTTTCGACGGATTCCTGTATCCTTGCTTTGCGCAATTTTATTGCGAGAAGAGGAACACCTCTCGAGATCATTAGCGACCGAGGCACCAATTTTGTTGGGGCTTCACGAGAGTTACGAGAAGCTCTGAAAACCGTGGACGAGGAGAAATTGATGACCAGCTTCACTGGGGCAAACACCAAGTGGATCTTCAACCCGCCAGCCGCTCCCCATTTCGGAGGTTGCTGGGAGAGGCTAGTGCAGTCGTTTAAAAAGGTTATGAAGGAGTTCAAGCCACCACGTCTACCATCCGACGAGATCCTCAGATCAATGCTTATAGAGATCGAGATGATCATTAACTCTAGACCGCTAACACATGTATCACTAGACACCGAAACTGAGCCCCCCTTAACACCTAACCACTTCTTGTTAGGGTGTTCGAATGGAAGCAAGCCCCCGATCGCATTCGACGACCGACCCATGGTGCTGAAGCAGTCGTGGAAGATGTCCCAGCTGTATGCTGACGTATTCTGGAAGAAATGGGTGGCTGAATACTTGCCCACCCTGACCAAGAGGACAAAATGGTTTCAACCTGCAAAACCGATAGAGGAAGGTCAACTGGCTTTGATTGTGGACAACGGACTCCCAAGGAACTGCTGGCCGCGGGGCCGCATCGTGAATGTCGTCCGCTCTAGCGATGGGCAAGTACGACGAGTTACAGTGCAAACTGCAAGCGGATTGCTGGAGAGACCGGCTGTCAAGATTGCCATTCTGGACGTCGATCCAATGGAGAATAAGCCGTTGCAACTCCAACAGCGTACTCGGGGGGAGTGTCACACACCTGCGGCGAGTGCCGATACTCCGCCGACTGGCAACCGTGACCGACCGAACGTCATCTGCATGTCATCCTCTGATCTGGACGATTGAGACCGTCATTTTCTTTCTCTAATCGCAAGCAGTACATGTGGAGTAAGTGCGGTGAAAAAATTTACTTAAAACCTAGTTTTTTCCTTATTATTAATTTCAAAAGTGCCTAAAATAGTATAACTTATATTAAATCTAAAGGAGATTTCTTACGCTAAACTATTATCTACTTATCTAAAGACATACAGGTAAAATTGTTACATCATGCACATACGATACAAAACTAACCTAAATTAAAACTATCTAGATCTAATCTACAACGCATACGGTTAATTATAATTGCTGCAACAAAAAGGCACTAAACGTGAGTAACGATAAACAAATTTATTATGTTAAAAATATTCTACACAAGCATATTGTTAAAATTTACACGAAAACTAGTTAAAACTTAAAACTAATGTACAATTGATTTGATTTCATACCAAAGGGATTTTATAACCCTGTCACACAGTACAACAATAAAGTCGGGTTACGAAACCGGAAAATCGTCGCATTCTTGTTTGCTTACGCAACAATAAGCGTATTGAAAGCAAACGATATTTTAGTGTTAAAATAAGTGAAAAAATGTAAGGAAAATAGGGCCTCCACAATAACCCGTATCAAAGATACCATCATAAAAATTACCGAAATTGTTCTTTGCTCGGTAAATTTCCACCCATACAGATTTTTTTCTCGTTTCGGTATTAAACCGTACCAGATGCAATTTAGTCGGCGCCTACACACCAGAACTACTGCAAAGCAACGAGGAGCACATTTTCCAGCTGAGGTGTTTGCTTTCGTAATGCTGCTACCAGTTTTCCATTAATCGGTAAATGCAAATGCTTAACAGCATTCCATGAATAAAGCATTTTAAATCGATATGAAAATCTGTTCTAAACCTGTATGGTATCAACAAAGAATAGGAAGCTACCATTATATGACCCCAAGCTATTGTGATTGGATATGGGTTTGCCCTGATTTCAACCATATTGATTTTAACGAAAAGCTTTGACAAAAGAAAAACGCAATATAATATGTTTTTGCTTTTTTTTACGATATACTGTTCAATCTTGTGCCATTCCATGACCCACGCTATCTAGTTTAATTTAAATAAGGAAAAGCGACCTTGCTAATTATGAAAAAAGATCGTTTGAAAGGAAGTTAATGTGTGAAGTTCTAAAGAAGCGCCTAGTAACCTTGAATGTAATAAAACCTTGAGAACACTATTTCCTGTATGTAAACCTGCATCATGCCGGGATGGTTCTTGCGTTTGTTTAAGTTACACATAAATGACACAACGAAGAAGGATACGTGCTTCGTTAGTAGGTTAGTACCTACATTCAACAGTTCTGTTGCGGAAATTTTCATGATGGTGCTAAAACCGGCAGAGACAGAGACTGTCACGGACGAAAACCCTACCATCTGAAATGTTTGAGTTTGAGGTGGTTCATTAACCACTGCAGTTTCCTGTACGTGTTTGTCATACAAAAGAAAATGAAGAAAATTCACCCAGCGGTGAAAGGAATCTTTGTCATACCATCATATCATTTCAACTTTTCTACTAAGATGCTGACGGAAACTTGGATTTTAGCAACAAAATTAAGTATTTAAAATATGCTTAAGTCTTAATAAATTTATAATGCATAGCATAGCATTGAGCTAGGTGAATTCATTGGGATTATTGGTATAATAAAGCCGATGAAACTGGATACAAGAACGAATTCATTATAAATAAACATTAAAAGGTAATACGTACTTATTCATATTAGAAAATTGAGATTGTTTTCCAATTTTCACAAAATACAAACGAACCATTCAATCAACACATAGTAATTTACAAAAAGCCGAAAAATCTTTTAAGTGAAACTAAATCACATAGTTTTTACTTGGCTTGGTTCCAGATCTCAGTTCAGATTTTGATACCTTTACTTAGGTCTTACATAGCAAATGTAAAAATATACTGCACATGCTGAAATTATGAGGGATCGTTCGAATCAGCTGCTGGCGTCATTGTTAAGAAAGAAAAGGGCGCCGGAGAGAGTCTCTAAATTAGTTGGTTAGGTTTTTTTTTTCAAAAAGTTTCACGACAATTAACGATTTCACAGCTGTGGATTTTTTTGGTTTTAACCGGCATGTTTTCGATCCACGCTTCACACATTCTGTTTGAAACCTTATCTTTTCGGCAGCTTATTGCTGGTAGGTATGACAAGTATTGTAGAAGAGTGTCAGCGGTAATCTAAATGGGTATATGCGGATTAGCGCGTTTGTTTAGAAGTGGAACTCAATGGTGCATTTCTTCTTTGCTTTATATGTTTGTTCAAGGAAATGATGTAACATATGGACGTCATCATCATATTTGCTTTCTTTCCAAATTAGAAATCCAATTCCGCATGCAGTTTGTATAAAATAAGCAAACACGAATAAAATTATTTGTTGTCGAAGATTTTGTGATTCGCAAATATATAGTTCACAAATTAGAGAAGTTCACAGTGTTTCATTGAAAATTAGCTATTTCTTAAACGAGTAACGGAAATATTGCTGTTATTAAATTAAAACTTTTTTCGCTTAGCTTATATGGAAACAATTTATTACCACATCCAGGTTGGTCAAAAATGTTACAAAAAGCTTTTTACACAATCAAGTCGGAAGTAGGGATGCTTTACCGGTTTTACCGGTATTACCGTGTTATTTTTCAATACCGAAATACCGGTTTTTACGTGATCAAAAACCGGTATTTTCGGTATTTTTTTACATGGTAAATTTAATGAAAAAATAACTCAAGAAGCTTCCATTGCCGTTCAGATTGTTAACGTATAGGGCGAATTCAATTCAAAGATTCGAGGTTCTGAAAATAACAGCTCAATTATATAATTTTAACAAACGGAAAATATTCATCTAAATCGAAAGATAGTTGAATTAAGAATACAATTAAGAATATTGCGCAACAGTAAAAATGTGCAATACACATTTTAGCTCTTCAGAAAATCTTCAGTGAAAAATTACGGAGTACTTTATTTATTTATTTATTTATTTATTTTTTTTTTTTTTAAATATTATAGCATATCACGGAAGAGGAGTTCGGTTATTGACTCGTTGTTGGCAATCCTCAACGGATAGACAGTATGACTGTTTTCTGAAACCACTATCAAAGATTGCATCGCTGTGAGCGTAGACTGACTTGTAAGAACCATTCATACTGCGAGCCGCGTGAAACGAGCTATGTAATGCAGTTTTTTCCGACCATGTTCAGTTCCTGATCAATTATTTATCCTCCGCCTTAAAATGCGTGTCTCAAAATTCACTAATGCTCTATGTCACTCAAAATAATTCGAAAAACCTGTAAATATTTCAATTACCTGGTATCACAGATGTTTCCGCAAGAACAAGGCTTTAATAAAATTAGTAGGAAAATAAGCTGTCAATTTGGACCACAAGACCATATATTTTGGTATTACTCAAATTGTATGCAGTTTCCCAGTAAAGACTGTCTCGTTTTATAGTTGACACGATAAACACTTTTCCGTACTTATTACTTTTTAAGAGATTAGCTGTTCCAAAAAAATTGAGTACCATTGATTAATGGAAACATTTTCTACAAATTTTACAATTTTTAAATTTATTTTTCTAGTATTGGCTTTTACCGGTTTTTTACCGGTTTTACCGGTATTTAATTTATCAATACCGAAAAATCGGTTTTCGAAATAGCCCCTCGGTATTGGCATCTCTAGTCGGAAGGTATTTTATTTTCTGTTTTCTGCTCATATAAGAATTCAATAGCATTTTCAAACTTTTGTCTATAAAATCTCTAGGTTTAACTTTAAATAAGTTATTTAGGATATATTTGTTGTGGTGTGGTTGTGAGTTTACAACCACTTATTCGTAAAACGTTGAGTTCGCAAGGAAGTGAAAGTTCAGAGCCCAAGGTTAATACTCTAAAAGGACTCTATCGAATGAAAGGTTTTCAATTGCACGCCCATTAAAAGGATTGGGTATCAACGTTAATAGACGAAGAAACATTTTTTGTAGCTTACTGTGCATGCTATTGCATAATGGAATGGCATAAAATCTATCAATTAATGCTGCGAGGTAACAACATAAAATGTTTTCAACTTTTTTTATTATATTGTAATAAAATTACACGCTGTAATTTAATAAACTCGAAATTATTTATAAGGCACGCGTCTAGCGAACAAATATTATGAGCGCCAAATGCATAAAACTTTTTCGTTTGATATTTTCACATAAAAAGCAGTAACAGAAACCAATGGAAATTCCATGAACCTTGATATTTCAGAAGAAGAATCTCGCGTTAACTAATACAGTGTGATTCCACTTATATCAGCACCTGATTATATCTACCCCCGATTATATCAGCTATTTTATCGATTATATCAATATTTATAAAAATAAATATTGTGTTTGTTATTTTCAAGCTATTCAATGATTTTTTTAAACTATTTGAACTGAAATGAGTACTTTAGACATTTTAACGTGAAATACGTGATAACATGAGATTACGCCAAAACGCGAGATTTTCTCCATATGGTGTCTTTGGCAATATTTCTTGGTATAAAAAAATCCTTCATTTGACAGCAACCATTTTGTAATTATTCCCCTTAAAAGTGAAATACGAAATTTATTTTCTCACATATTCGAGATACAGGTTTGTTGCGTTCAGCAAAGATGTATTAAGTAATAATACAAACAACTTTGTCAAAGACATTCTAGCTGCATCTCTTTATAGAAATTAGCTATGAAGCGTTTAAGCGAGAGACAAAGTTACTTATTTTAGTATGTTGTACATCTTTTATAAAGACATCGTATTTTTGGTGCGCATTTAAAACTTTTTTTTGATTCGCCCTAATGTGTGGAAACATGACTACCCTAATAATGCAAGAAGATAGAACATAATTCATTAGTAAACTTGGCATACTTCGAGCAAAAAAAATCCGATTATACAGTGGTAACCCGATTTTGTCTTTCCCGATTTTGTCACTCCCTGATTTTGTCATGTTTATTACCCGATTTTGTCACGTTTTTACCCGATTATGTTACGTTTTTTACCCTATTTCGTCACGCTTTTGATTTATCAAAATGAACTGCTATTCTGCTCAGATTCCATATGTCATTTCTTTTATGATGTATAGTGGGCAGTAGCGTGGCAGTCATTGGACTTTTAGAGAGAAAAAGGTGGGACGGGCTGTACAGCTTGAGACTAGTACTACGGAAGGAAGTGTGTTGGAAAATGCATAATAAAAATATATGTACCATATAGCTATCTTCGACGTACGACATTGGTCTAACAGGCCAGTCGTCGCATATTCCAAACTCGGCTGGAAAAGATGGTTAGTAACAAGAATCGTAGTAGGAGTACCCCCCGCCCCCCGCAATTGTTCTGTACTAACAGTTGGCTTCGTAATATGTCGAACAAAAACTCGGAGGGTTAAATATCGGACGAAAACGGATTACTCTCAAGTTTATTTTACACTAAAATGCGTAATTTTTTGAGGGTGCTAAATATTTCATAACTCATTAAACATGCATCCTAGTTCCTAGCGGTAAATAGTCTTTAAAGAAAATATGTATTTTAATGTACCGCCTGCTGAGGTGAGATTGTGCCAAAAAAAAGCATAGATTTTTGTTCTTTAGCTTGTTATACACACAATTTAGCCATTAAATTGATTCAAAGCCTGTCAACATATATTTCAATGTTTAGTTAACAACTGCCAGAAAGATGGTTTAGTTGCAATGAATATTGATAATATTGAAATTACATGAACTTTGGCACAATGTCACCCCCTAGAAGGGCTTGAAGTTAAGCTAAATATCTAATAAATAAACAGTATACATGTACAACAATACACATGTAGAACAATATGAACTAGTCCATATGGGACCGACCATGAACCACGTGGGCTATTAGAAGTCGTGTGACGACCAAAAACAACTTACTTACTTACTTATGTGTCCATGTCCGCCGGTCCGGCAGAACAAAGGGATGAAATTAGAGATCTCCACTGCTGACGGTTACCCGCCATGGCTTTTACCTGTCGCCAGGACAGGTTCTCGTCTACAGCCCGGATGTCGTTGGCTAAGCTCCGTCTCCATGAGCCTCTGGGTCTGCCTCTTCTACGCTGTCCTTGTGGATTCCAGTCGAGTGCTGCTCTGCAAACCTCGTTCGCTCCTTTCCTCAAGGTGTGTCCGATCCACTTCCACCTACGCTCACGAATTTCTGTGGTTATCGGCCGTTGATGACACCGACGATGGAGTTCCTCATTGGATATCCAATTATCAGGCCACCAGGCACGAATAATATATCGCAGGCACCGGTTAATGAATACCTGCAGTTTTTGCGTTGTCTCCGCTGAGACGCACCACGTTTCGCAGGCATACAGCAGTACGGATTTAACGTTTGAATTAAAGATTCGGGTTTTCGTACGTAGAGTGATCTGGTTTGAGCGCCAAATGTTTCGCAGACCTGCAAAGGCACCCCTGGCCTTCCTGATCCGTGTGGCTATATCAGTCTTGGTACCACCATCGGGCGTTGTTTGGCTACCAAGATATTGAAAGACGGCTACCTGCTCAACTTGTTACCCCGCTACTGTAAAGTTGGTGGAATTGTCAGTGTTCACTACCATAGACTTAGTTTTCGCTACATTGACTGTGAGACCTGCTGCCTGGGAGCCCTCGGAGAGGTCGTCTAACTTGCTCTGCATATCGTTTCGGCGTTGTGCGCAACGCCAAAAACAACGCACCTGACAAATTATAATAAAACGTATGGACGTAAACTACTTGGGTGGTCTACAACAACCAATAATAAGTGCGTGGTTTATAGACATCTACTAAATATGTAGTAGCGTCTACAGGCTTTAGAAAGGGGAAATGAAAGGGCCGTAAAATATCAGAAGACTTATATATTTGATCATTCAACAAATTAATTATTTACTTCGTTCGAGATACTGCAGCCAGAGAACACGCAATCTGCCTCACCTTTAAACCGACAGTATACATAAGGTAAAGCCATAGGTCATATTAAAGTGTTTATTTAAAGGATCTGAAATTTCTAGTAAAAAAGAATAAATGGATTTTAGTTATTTAGCACACCTACGATACTGTTTGCTCGTTAAAACATAATGCAATCTAAATTGTCAAAATATTGTATTCCCTAGTAAGCAATGCACAGGGACTGATGACGCACTGACCCATTTTTGTCGTGTATGTAAATATCACACGCCGAACCGATCGTTATAGTTTGGTACAATCTCACCTCGTGGTGCACGGTAAGTGCAAAATTTAGAAAAAAAAATTCGTAATTAAAAGCCGTCCAACGTATAATAACCTTTCAAAATATTGTAAATAAATACTTTATCTATCTTCAGAATAGCAATAAAAAAAATCAGATGTAAAGTTATTGAGCATAATTGATGTTTAAATACTGTTTTTCAACAAATCATTCTATTTCGCAACCAGTAAAAGACAAGTAGTTACTATATTCAGCAAAGTTGCTCAGTGCTGTATGTTCTAGAATTACAGTTGGATTTTGAATTTGGCATGGTTCGATTTGGGCAACAAAAGTATTCGTTTTTGGCAACACAAGATATTTCACTACCAAAAATATGCTTAAATATCAATCAGTTTCCGCATACATGCTTTAAATGACGAACAAATGATGCCCTGAGTATGTTCATGAAAAAAAGTTATGTGATTTCGAACAATAATATTTTTATTGCCGTAGGACTACGTCTTACCGCAGGGTATCAATAACTTATTTGCACCGGACGGATAGCTCTTGTCGGACTTTTTAAACATAAAATGGTTGCAATCGTTGAATAATGATATTTAGTCAACTTCTAAAGCATTTACATTAAATTTTTTCATATCGAAAAAGGGTCTCGATTTTGGCACGGTTTCGATTTTGGCAACATAGCCGACATGCATTTAGTAAATCTACCATCTATCTATCATCTAGTAAATGGATTCACGGACTCACAAATAGTGTGATAATATGCGCTGTATTTTATTAATAAACTTTTCCAAAGATACCACCCTTAAAACTTACGTGTTTTGGCTATTCGACACTGCTGTGAAAAGGTAACAAATGTCCACAGGGAGGTAGAAGGGAGTGCGAAATATTCTAAAAGCGGTCAGAATAGAATATATGTACTTCGTTCAAAGTTATCTGCAAAAAAAATTTGCCACTATATCGGTTTTGTAATCCCTAAATTCATCGAGGGGGTGACAAAATCGGGTTATTACTCTATCTGCTTTCCAATTATATCATCCCAAAATTCACGGAGGGGCTGATATAATCACAACAATACTGTATAGCATAACACAAATAGTCTTAGTCTATTTATATAAGAGGCTTATGTCTGTACCGAAAACCAGCTCTGACAGGACGTCATAAGAGGCTTATCAGTAACTAAAAACAGGTCCCTGACAGGACAGTCCCTGACTCGACTTTACTACTCGATTCGACTGCTTGACACATTTGCTTTACTTACTACTCGACCCGACTGCTCGACTTAACTGCACGATTGAACTGCTCGACTGGACTGTTCGATTCGACTGCTCGACTGGACTGCTTGACTGGACAGCTTGATTTATCTGCTCAACTGCTGGACTCAACTGTTCGATTCGACGCTCGACTCAACTGCTCGATTCAACTGCTTGATTCCACTACTCGACTGGACAACTCGACTCAACTGCTCAACTCGACTGCTTCAATGAACTGCTTGACTTGACTACTCGATTGGACTATTCAAATCGGCTGCTCGACTCAACGGCTCAACCCGATTTAACTGCTCGATTAAACTACTCGATTTGATTCCTCGACTCAACTAACAGCTTGATTCAACAGATCGACTAGACTGCTCGACTCAACTGCTTGTCTTAACTGGTTGATTCGACAGCTCGACCTAGCTGCTCGATTCAGCTGCTCGACTGGACTACTCGATTCAACTGTGCGACTAGACTACTCGATTCAACTGCTCGACGGGACTATTCGACTTAACTGCTCGATTAAACTGCTTGCCTCGACTGCTCGGTTCAACTGACCAACTCGACTGCTCGACTCAACTGCTCGGCTGGACTGCTTGACTGAACAGCTTGATTTAACTGCTCGATTTGACTGCTAGACTCAACTGCTTGAATTCTGTTTGATTCGACAGATCGACTTAACTGCTCGATTCGACTGCTCGACTGCTCCAATACGTCCAAAAGTCAATAGGACCATAAAAACTGTTTCTTCAGTTTCCGGCTGTAACTCTTATGTACGACATCTTAGAACTATATTATGCAATATAAGAACTCAAAGCATTAATACAAAGATTAAACATCTTCGCAAACACTGACCAATGGAATGTATCCGCAGTTTTCGGAATTCTAAACAGACATTTATATTTTCCGGATCGTAAGATTCGGGCTCAACTAGTATATAAATAAAATGGTTATAAGATTTACGTTTATATTGTTTATGTGTTTTGTAAATATATGTTTCGTTACGATAAAAAAGAATCACCAGTCGGTAAAAGATTGTAGTGATAAAAAAGAAGAAAAACAAAAGTTAGTTATATCCTTTAATTCTAGTAGAATAACTTTTCTTTTTCTTCTTTTTTATCGTTTTAGGTATTCTACTAAGATGCTCAAATAAACAAATAAATTTGTTTCATTACGTTTGAGAAACATATTGCCATGAAAGGCAGTTAAACTTTTCACTGGCTGAGCTGAGGCATAGGAAAAATATAATTTTTGTAATTAGGCATAAGCATAAGCATAAGATACCGCCCGTGTGTTGCTGCTCCGTTATTGACCAGGACCGATGAAAATTGCAAAATGATGGCTGGAGATATGTATGTATGTATGTAAGCACCAGTTATATGAGACTAGCCTGGATATTCGAAAATTTTCTTGTAAAGCCAGTATTTACGAAAATTAAGATATAAAAAATACCTTTTCAACAAATTAAATATAATGTCAATGGTGATCATATACAACAATAATTTAATTTATATCGAAAAATGCTATGCACATGCGAGATTTACGGCTCGAAAACTACATGACAACTTGAACTTATATTATACCTGAAGATAAAAATCAGGGATAATGAAACGAGCCAATATAGTCCCTAAGTTGATAAGCATTTCCTCTTACCAACGCTAATATGTAGAGATAAGCACCCTACACGCTTTAAAAAAATATAATTTTTGAATTGTAATTAAATTCACCGATCGTGATCAATTTGAATACATTCACATAAATTCGATTCAGTATAATGATGAATGATGTTTAAAAAACTCAATATTATTATTATCAAACGACATCTCTACCGACTACCTGATCAAGGAGAATCACACCGTTGTTTGCCAGTCATCGAGAAGTTTTCCATTGTGAGCTATCTGTGCATGAACAAAAATCACCGATAGAATCAATTCATTGTTAGCTGAAGCGAGAATCGCTCGTGGCAACGTGACATCACGTTCTATCCAGTAGCGATGGCCCGCCGATGCATGAAAGTTCAACCACCTAAATATTGCTGCTCGCTGCTGATTTCTTCTGTCATGATGCTACCAGCCAGTGAGCTATCATCGTCACTTGCTACGCCGCAGGAGTGACAATAATTAATTCCATAAGTTTCTGCTGTGCGAAATGCGGATCGATAAAAATTTAAGCAATTACATCTACACCGAATGATTCAATTGACTTACAAATCAGATGTTACTTCGGATAATAACAGATAGACACGCGCACGCGAAATAACATGCCCAATGGGTGGAATACAGCAAAAACATGTGTACTGCGGTATCACGTAGTGGAAATTAGCTGGCAATAAACGAATAGAATGCCGCACAGTGAGACACCGCTGTGCAAGAGCTCGAGTAAAACTTTCAATTTTACCGCAAAATTTTTAATGTTACGTTCTGTTGCTTAAACTAGACATATTCTCCGTTTAATTTTGATTTACTTACAGTTCCAGTGTAGTTAAAAATTATTGTCGGACGTATTAGTAAAATTTACTAATCAAAAAGAAAGTTAGGAGAAAATTTACACTGAACACTGAAGTTTCCATAAAATTTTATGCTGAAAACAGAAGCAACTTCCAAAAACTCCTGATGGTTTGGTCAATCATATGGACGATCTGTCCAACTGTGCACAGGGGTACCGCAAGTTAATTCTTGCCTGCACCTTTTGATCGGTTACATCATTTGTGAAACAACCATACCCGTTACCCGTGGGGTCTTAGCCAACAGATTCTTACAAAGCTGTACGCCTACCTTTACAAAAATGTGTTAGTCTTAACAACCCAACCGGCGTAAGCCTTTCTTCGTGGAGATGCTTCGCCTACGAATAAGCCCAGATTCCATCCCCCATCTTTGTAAGTATGTTGGTACCTGTTTGTTTTCTGTTGTTATTGTTTCTCAGAAAGAACGTGGTTTGATCTCTTTCTAATCTAAACGCACGAAGTGTTGATAGGAGACGGATTTGCTAACACTTTCATTTCAGTGTTAAAAAATATCATTTGGGAAAACCTCCAAGTAAAATTCAAAAATGTCATCATCTAAGGGATACTCGACTTACACATCAGGTAACAAGAACTATCCTTTTCGTATTGTACTTATTTTAACTACCTCCGAAGTTCGTACTTAGCTGGTATAAAATGCTTTCTTTTCTTTCGCAAAACTTATGAAAATCGTACGGGTGCTGATCTGATGTAATATTTACCTTTGTTCTTTCGGAACTGTGAAAGTACGCCACTGCTTAAACAATGAGCAGGTGCTATACTATACAATGCAGTTGTAATTTGTTTTCTGGCCTATGGAAAGGGAATGTTTTTCGCCAGAAGCAAACACAGGCAGCCGATTAAGGAGGTAGAGTTCAACGCGCTGGCGTACCCGGACGTTGACAGAAGGTGGAGCACAAAATTTTTGCAAGGATTTTGTCTTCTAAACCGTCACAGTATCGTAAATTTTTCATGATTATTTCAAACATTTTTTTAAGTATTCGGTATTTTTTATTTAATTTGTACCATATCAAACGTTGTATTAGTTTAAAAATTGATACCGTCAATTTGTGCTACAAAACTATTTTTTATCCATCTAGTTTTACCACTACAGTACAATATCGGTTTTTGATAAAGCTAACAGAGAAATTTTAGCAGTTTGAATCAGAATGGGACTTCATTGTGATAAAGTTCAAATACCACCCCAAAACCACATGTCCACCAATCAATTTTAATTCATTTGACAGTACCGTCTCAGCCGAGCAAAATTTTACAACGTTATATATGGGACGGATTATTATCTACAATTTTGCTGAATAAAGTTTTGCTTTGTTTTTTGTATTTACGGTGTTACAATGCTGGTAACTTATTAGTAGCTAAATGAACGTTTATAAGGCTTGGTCGCGACAAAATTTGGACACCCCTAAACACACACAGCTTCGGAAATACATTAACAATGAGTTAAAAAATTTATAGAGTGGTAGACGTATATCTGTTCTTTCAGAAAATATAACACTTGTTTATATTACAAGCGCTCAGCGTAAAATGGCGTCGAAAAAAGAGCAGGTGCGAAAAGCAATTGTGTGCGGTCGCAATGAAAATCCGGATCTCTCGTTAAGAAAACTTGCCAAAAAGCTTGGATTTCCTCCAAGCACTGTTCACAGTGTTTTATAATCGTTCGATACTCGCTTGACAACAGCTAGGAAGAAGGAAAGTGGAACAAAAAATATATCTGAGGAACCACCACAAGGATGCGAAGGTAAAACAAATATTACGGAGGAGACCACATCTTTCTGTACGTACCATTGCTCGTAAAATAAAAATGTCGCCAACATTCGTGCACACTTCTAAGCAACGACAAGGCATGAAGTCTTTCAAGGTGAGGACTGTACCAAACCGCAATGATAAGCAAAATACGACGGCCAAAACACGCGCTCGTAAGCTCTATCGCGAATATTTAACGAAGTTTCCATGCGTTATAATGGACGATAAAACATATGTCCTAGAAGACTTTAAACAGCTTCCTGGTAGGTATGTCTTTTTACACTGCCATGAAACGGAATGGCATTTCAGAGCATTTTAGGACAAAGAAGAAAGCCAAGTTCCCCAAAAAATATTTACTATGGCAGGCCATATGCAGCTGTGGTCGAGCAAGCAAAAGTTACATCACTACGGCAACGGTTAGGCAATATACCGTGAAGAATGCCTGCAGAAACGATTGTTACCGTTCCTACACAGTCATGATGTACCCTCGCTGTTTTGGCCTGATTTGGGATCCTGTCACTACGCCAACGATGTTTTGGAATGGTATGATGCTAATGGAGTCCATATTTTACCGAAGGAGGCGAATCCAACTGTCCAGAGTTACGCCCCATCGAGCGGTATTGGGCTTTGGTGAAGAAAGAGCTGTCCCAGCACAAACAACAAGCAACAACTATAGATAAATTTCGAAAATCTTAGGCAAACGCAGCTAAATTGGTTGCCAACAAGTCTGCACTGACCCTCATGGCAAGGGTAAACCCCAAAGTTCGCCATTTTTTCACGCAGACCAAATTAGTAATGTTAATTTGTTTGATAATTATTAACGATACACACATAAATGATATAAAATTGTTTCATGAATTAAACTTCTAGCAAATTTGTTTTATTGCAAAATTGAGGTGTCCAGATTTTGTCGCGAACAAGCCTTAGTAGCACCATGTTTGTGTCATTTTGGAGCCATTTTTGCATCACTATTTCATTATTTTAATATCGTTTCTGTGCCTTGTCATAAAAACACGATTCCTAAAACCATTTTTGTAAATATTATATTTGTAACATGACCATTTTTGTTTCCGTGAGAGGTCTGGGAGCATGGTTGACGATTGTTGTTTTGATTCGATCGCTCTGTTGTAGGGGAAATGTGTAGAATGTGCCCCCCTAAGTATAAATGGTTATATCTCTGTAATGTTTCCCAAATTAACGTTACAATTACGAGTATATGTTGGTATTTGAGCTGTTAACCAATTGAAATTGTTTATTTGATCTGTATTGTGGAATGAATATGCTAGGAATTATTTAATAAAATCACCTAAATGTTGTGCTTCTCGTCTGCGCGGGGTAAAATGCCCCACCTGCGGTATAATATGCCCAATTTGCGGTAATTTGAGTATTTCTACCAGAGATAGACAAACTCTATTTTGTAGAAAGTAAAACTATTTCCGTTGTTTTCAAAATATCGTATTTTTAATAAAATAAACCTAGTTTCGGCCTTCTGGTGCACTTTTTCTTTTATACATGGAGCACATTACACTGCAGCTCTGGCATTTTGCACCCCTTAGTTGAATTACCTGAAATTTGGACGTTGGTAGAAAAATTTCCACCACGGTTACTCTACAATGTTAATTGAGTTGAATAATGGCAATTGACTTCTACTTAGATCTATTTTCCTATGTTTATAGCCACATTTGCCAGGGAGCAAATTGTACCACTGCAAGTGGGGCATATTGGCCCGCTTTTACTTATTTGAAAAAACATTGAATGCTAAAGCGAATCTAGCGTTTCATACCGTCTTTTTTGGGAGGGATGTCTTTTTGAAGCTCACTTTACGCAATCGAATTGCAACAACCGGTTATTTACAGATTTCGACAAGAAAATAGCTTGTGGAAAGCTGCTAAAATACAAATTTATTTTTGTTTTGGTTTTACAGCATGTGACAACTGTCATACTTACATAGTAGGCTGGTTCAACCAAATACTATGGTTTCTGGGCGGTTTTGCATTTTAATTTCGCTTATTTAGGGAAAAACGAAGGGGGGGGGGGAGGCACGTTATACACAATTCCCCTACCACAGCGAGGGCGAGTGTGGTGTTTAGTGTTGCTGCCTTCTTGTGGTATGCTGATCGTTCTGATTGACAAAGCATTAGCACGAAGAAATGTCACGATGAGGTACGAGCGTTGATGCCCAACGATCTTACTTACTTACTTACTTATTCCGCCGAGAGCCGGGGTGACTCTTGCCGTATCAAGAATTCCTCTCCATTGTACTCGGTTCTGGGCTACTCGTCGCCAATTCGTTGCGCGTCTCGACACACGCAAGTCGGCTTCAACCTGGTCGAGTCATCTAGCACGTTGAGCCCCTCTATTCCTGGTGCCGGTGGGGTTCTTGAAGAGAACGGATTTCACTACATAGTCGTCCAGCATCCTTGCGACGTGGCCGGCCCACCGTAGTCTCCCAACTTTCGCCAGCTGTACGATGGGAATCTCTCCAAACAGTGCCTGTAGCTCGTGATTCATACGTCTCCGCCACTCTCCGCTTTCCGTCTGTACTCCGCCAAAAATAGTCCGCAACGCCTTTCGTTCAAAAACGGCAAGTGCACGTATGTCTTCCGTAAGTAAAGTTACTGTCTCAAGTCAGTAGAGGACTACCGGTCTGATTAGCGTTTTGTACATCGTCAGTTTTGTGCGGCGGCGTATGCTCCTTGATCGAAACGTCTTGCGAAGGAAAAAGTAGGCTCGATTTCCAGCTTGAATGCGTCGTTGGATCTCCTTACTCGTATTATTGTCGGCGGTGACCAGAGATCCCAAATATACGAACTCATCAACCACTTCCAGTTCATCGCCGTCAATAGTCACTGTCCGTGGGAGGCAAACGTTACTATCTCGGGAGCCTCTTTCCACCATATATTTGGTTTTCAACGCATTAATTTGTAATCCTATCCTCCTAGCCTCCGTTTTTAGTCTGGCGTAGATTACCTCCGCCGTCCCACGGTTTCTAGTAATGATGTCGGGGTCGTCAGCAAAGGCTAGGAGTTGGCTACTCTTACTGAAGATCGTTCTCCTCGTTTCAATGCCCGCTCGCCGGATCACACCTTCAATAGCGATATTGAACAACATACAGGACAGTCCATCCCCTTTCCGTAACCCTCTGCGCGATTCGAAAGGGTGTTGAGAGTGCCCCGAAACGCGCACGTAGCACATCACTCGTTCCAGAGTAGCTTTGATCAGCCGCGTCAGTTTGTCCGGAAAACCGTACTCGTGCATTATCTGCCATAGCTGTTCGCGTTCATCGGTATCGTATGCTGCTCTGAAATCCACGAAAATATGATGCGTGGGCACGTTGTACTCTCGACATTTCTGAAGGATTTGTCGGAGAGTAAAAATTTGATCCGTAGTAGCACGGGCCCCCATAAAGCCCGCCTGAGACTGCCCTACGAATTCTCTTGCTATTGGGGATAGACGACGCAACAGAATCTGGGAGAGCACCTTGTAGGCGGCGTTGACCAGCGTAATGCGGCGGTAGTTACAGCAGTCTAGCCGGTCGCCCTTTTTGTAGATGGGACAGACTACGCCTTCCATCCACTCCTCCGCCCAACGATCTGGTTGTTGTAATTGACTTGTTAAAAAGAAATGCATGGATTTGGGGAAAAGTCCTTGAGGTGATTGCTGGACAAAATAGAAGAATCCGACAGGCTGTGGTCCAGATATCGGACAGTATGTATCGACGTCCCGTTTCCTAGCTGGCGGTTTAGAAGTAGATGGAAACTTACTACGACTGCGAAGCCAAAAAAGTTCCATTATGTAGATGGAAATGGTAAGGACGACTCCGTTACTCATCCTTACGAGACGGCGGATGTTGGCAACCAGGCATAAGGGTTGGGTTACGATCTGCTCTGGATCACTATCTCGTTGGTTGCTAGATATACCGCTCTCAACTGCTCGACTTATGTCCCACTAGGTGAACAAATAAGCGGCATACAATGTAAACTAGTCACGCTTATAGCGCGATTGGTTTTAGCATTAATTTATAAGATCTAAAAAGTTTATAAATTCTAATTCAAATAGATACAGTGTGATTAAAATAATGTAGTTCTGTTATAATATATAAGTAAATTACGATCAATTATGTCCCCATAAGCGAGCCGTTGGTTTCGTGAGTGGGCTGTGCAGAACGATACCACAAGGCTGTATGGTCGCGAGTGTTCTGTTTGCAGAATGTAAGCACCCAGCACCAGTGGTTATGTGTCGTACGCTTGCGTCAGTGAAGTAAGTGTTGGATACTGTACTTCAAACATTCGCTCGCATACGGGAGGACATCGTTTGCTTCTCACTCGATTTGCAACATTGGTGTCAAGAACAAATCATGCGAATCGAGCTAGTTGAGCTAGTTGTTAGGAAAACCTCGCATCGTTCATGCTGCAAAAACCGGCCGGCTGCGTTGGATTAAGCACGTCGTTGGAACTTGGAAGGTCAAACGATAACCGAGCTCAGTGACTTGTATTAGTTATATATCAGTCACTGTAACTACTTTCTATCTGTATTGCTAGAGTGGAACAGGTTGAATGGACACAGCTTCTGTGTAAGAAAGTAAGTAATTTCGAGCCTCGCCAATTATCTCACACAGTCAAATACTCTTTTTAGGATCTTTCCTAAGACGGTCTGCATCCAGTCGACCAAATGCAGATATACTAATATGCGAACGATTCCGGCAATTTGGTTGGATTGTTTGACGCAAGACGTGTTTCTCAATTGACTTCGTGATACAGTTCTAGTCTAACAAGTCAGACGTCGCAGGTTCGGAAGGCTGTAAATAAGTTCCGAAAGTGGAATGTAGTACCTTATGTACTAGTCTTATGATGTTCTGATTTGGAGAGACTTTGCGCACATATTTTTAGCGAAGATTATCGTTCATCGAAACACTTGATAGAGTATGTTTTATCACCCAGAATCTTGCCGCGTATGTACTAAGAAATTTTCACTCAGATCGATTGATTGTTACTTAAGTATCGTTCAGTATTTGCCTATATTCGTGGTAACAGAATAGGTACCTACTGCCATTGAAAGCATATGCACATAAAAGAAAAGCAGTAAATAAGACGAGTGATTACAACAAAGGATAAAAGTTTAAAGTAAACTTTTCTTTTCCATCAGTACTTACATCCGGTAGCACGTAGGGTTCGCTGAAGGCTGACTTTCGGAACTGCTCTTGTTCGTCGCTCAGCTCCGGCAGGTGAAAGTACCGCACAAAAGCGTAGTACTGAATCAGCAGCATCAGCACGGCGCCAATCACGCAGGACATCAGACAAAAGAGAAAGAGATTTGCCAAATCCATCCTGTTTGCGTTTCAATTTGTCCGAAATGTATCCGTTCGTTGCGGGTACCGATAGTTTACACTCTTCCAAGCAACTAATTAATCACTTTATCACTTGTTCTTCTCGGGTCAGGTTTCCGTCTTCGGCCAATAGGAAGCCAAAATCACTGCCTTCAGACACACTTTTCCATTAGAACCAACACCCGAATAGATATAGATAAAACTGGGTGAGCCCGAACGACAGCTATCCGTTTTCCGATTCTATCAATACGGTACCATAAATTCGTCACCCAAAGCTATTCTTATCAGCCGAAACCTAATCGTTTACCATTCTTCGGTTTCACCGACATTTTTTCACCGAACCATTTCACTTATAATCACTACAACAGCTTCGTCAAAGGAAGCCCATCTAATGAATCAAGACAGAACACTGATGAGGCCGTCGAAGCATAAGCATAATCAAGCTATTAATAAATAATTCAACGCGACCAAACATTGCACTGCTCTTCAAGAAATTCAACAGCAAATTGACTGGTGGGACTATCTGCACGGTGCTTTTTGCCAGCAACTAAATCGCACTATTAAAATTCCTCTTGCTGTCGTTGTTTGGATTGCATATCTAATAATCTTAAAACATAAAAAAATCGCCTGCGGAGCGAGCAAAACAACTTCCGCTGTCAAAGAGCACTTGGATCGGACTGATGATGATTAAACGGGACTGACACTTTGCTGTCAGTTACTGTTGTAAGAGCAACCAGCAGGTAACATGTTGATGTAACAAAACGAAAACGATACGGAAAAAATGTTGCCTGCACATGTTTAACGTGGTTCGTATCACACCGAGCCGTCAACATACATGTGCATACACTGTACTTTCGGCAAGCGGGTAAACGAAAACAGTTTTGTGACAGATAAAAATAAATTAGTTCTTAATTGTTCTAAATTATGTCAAAATCGGATTTTATTAATATTTTTTAGGTTTTACCAGAAACTGACAAAAGCAGCTTTAAATAAAAGAAAGAATATTGGTAGTCACTAAATTAGATACACAATAAGCCGTATGAATACAACAGTTGGCTTACTTCTTCCATAAAATTTACACAATAAAAGCAAATAAAAACTATTATATTCATAATGGCTTAATGACCCAGCGTAACCGCAAAAAACTGCACATCCCTTTACTTATGTTTTGAAACATTTTTTTACGTTGCAATACATATGGCCCATGTGGCATGCAACATAACATAGGTGTAAGTGCGATGCTCCGTTTGTATTATTATTGTTATTGATTTTTTCCTTCAGAGTTGAACTATTTAGAAATGGTTTGTTTTGTCACTCCCGATGATTCGGCCAATTCTTGCACTTGGCGCGAGGTTACATCAAAAATATATATATATCTGTCTCCAATTCGGAATCTTCGAACAAATTTTCTCTTCCACTAAAATCAATATTTTGTTGAAAATGGCGAAAATTTGGCTGATGAATTGTTTTTATAATAAAAAGAATAAATAAAGTACACAAACACACTAATGTGGTGTTTTCGCTATGCTGAAAATGCCCAACTTACAGTGTAACATGTTCGAACTACCTACCAATTTCGACAGCTGGTTAAGACCAGCATTTATCGATGTAGCCATCTCTTGGAAAATAGTGGAATCAACGTTATACAGCTAGTAAAAATTTCAACTTGTCAAATCACAATCATCGAATCAATTGACACCCCACTGCAACCCAGACTAGTGAAACGTTAAGTAATTCCTAGGAGTAATTTTAACCAACACCATCAACTTAGATATCTATATTCTAGTTTTTTTTTGGGATTTCCCTAGGGATGCGCAAACACTGCATTAGAGCCGCTCGTGGTTCTGTTTTGCCACCAAGTATTAATTTCGGAATTTTCAGCTGCCTTTGACGTTCACCATTCATGTCCGTAAAAGTCCACCGGGAGTCGGCCGGTTAAGGCTCTAACCCAGCGAGGTTAAGGTGCCGAACAAAGTCGCATTTGACTTTGCGCGACTCCGTATAGCCAATAAGATGGGAGCAGGAACTCTTATCCCTACCTCCGCGCGGTGCCGGCCGGGACGCAATTGGGCCCAGGGTCGACCAAATACCAGTCTTTGGTTACACCCTCAGTTGTGTGCTAACAGGGAAAGGGGGGCAAATTGTTCTTGCGGGTAGCGTGGCGCAGTGCTGTAAAGAGGCGAGCGGGGCTCAACTCCTATAAGCCAGCTGCGGACGCCGTAGTGTCCTGTTACAGCTCAGGACTTTAAACGAAAAAGCCGGGTCAGGAGTGCCGTGGGCAAATTAGGATCGGTTCCAGGAAGATCCTAATTATGGTGTACTGGACGGGGGGGGAACGTTTGGATTCGGCGCTATAGGGCTGGTGGCTGTGCTATTATACTACCTTAGGTAAGGAAGAGTGGTACCTTCCCGAAACGGCGATTAGGCAAATGCTACAGCTGTCTTCCGTCCCGTTAAAACCGTGGCTGGTCTCTAAGTACGTTCAAAGCTCGTCACTCACGTCAAAGTGCGGTGGTGTAGGCTCAGATGATACATTCCTGACTACCGCTGATCGGATGCTGACATCTCTGCCCCCATGAAGGGTAGGGGGGAGTGTTCCTAACCATGGCCTCACTGCTTGCATAGATCACCATGGGATCGTTAAGGCGACTACACAATACGAGTGGAGATAGCGGCCTAGAGTTGGGACCCATAAGTATGGATAAATTTTTAAAAATTTGTACTGAGGATACGAAAGCGGGTGCTACTGGAGGCAAAGATGATACCTTTGCCAAAAGTAGTAAGCTGGCGAGATCACCGCCGGCAAAGACAAGTAGCCCCCCGTTACCGGGGGCGCAACCCAAGAAGGGAAGCCCGCCGAAATCGGGGGCACAGCCCAAACAGGGAAGCCCCCCGAAAACGGGGGCGATACCGAAAAGAAAGTTGACTTCACCAAAGTCTAACACCCCAGTTAGAACGCCGGTGGCTACCGCTGCTAGCTCAGCCAAGAAGACGGGTGACAGCGGAAGGAAAATGTCAGCGGAGGACGGTGTGCATCCTCTTGAGGCGGGAGTTGGGCTTCCTCCAGCCAGTAGCAAGCTGGAGGAAGCCAAAAGGTTGGTGGACGAGTTGTACTCGTTCATCAACTCAAGGTCAAATGTCCACCTCGACATTATAAAGCTGGCGGTGAGCCTCCTCTCTACCGTCATAGCTGCCGAGGTGGAGAGGCAGGAGCTTCTGCAGCGATGCGAAATCGCCGAAGCTCGGGTCATAGCCGCCAAGGCTGTGGCCATGCCTAGTCAGGCGCGTACGCCGCTTGCGCAGCGGCAGCGGAGGCAGCGGACCTTGGATCGCGCCTCTACCAGCGAGCGCGCGGAGGCGGTCCCGGACGGTGCTGCCGGGACCGGGGAAGACGACTGGCGGGTGGTTAGGCGTAAACCGCCTAGGCCAAAACCGAGCGAGGCTGCGGCTGCAGAGCCAAAGCCAAGGCGTGTCCATAAGGGCAACGCCTTAGTAGTGAAGCTGACAGGTAATCTGTCGTACGCTGATCTACTGCGTAAGGTTCGGGTGGACCCCAAGTTGCAGGGGTCAACGTAGTGAAGACCCGCCGAACCCAGGCCGGGGATATGCTCTTCGAGCTCAAAAAGGACCCAACGGTCCAGAGCTCGAATTACAGGCAACTGGTTGAGCAGTCCTTGGGCGAAGCGGGCCAGGTAAAGGCGCTGTCGCAGCGTGTTCTTGTCGAGTATAAAAACCTTGACGAGATTACGACGGCAGTTGACCTGAAGGATGCTCTGCGGGATCAGCTTAATGTTGATGTGGCACCCGCAGACATCCGGTTGCGGAAGGCCTATGGAGATATGCAAACCGCAACCTTAAACGTGCCAGAGGCAATCGCCATCAAAATGTTGGCGTCTGGCAAAATTAGGGTGGGCTGGTCAGTCTGTACACTTGCGTCGAAACGGCGTATCGAACGCTGTTTCAGGTGTATGGGCTTTGGCCATCGGGCAGGCAAGTGTAAGGCCCCCGATCGGTCTAAGCTGTGCAGGCGGTGCGGCGAAGATGACCGCTTCGCCAGGGGATGTAGCAATCCCCCAAGGTGCTTGATCTGCACAGCCGAAGCGGGAAATAAGCATGCCACAGGTGGCCCACTGTGTGCGGCTTATAGGAGAGCTTTGCAACGATAATGGTGCAGGTTATACAAATTAACCTAGACCACTATGAAACAGCACAGGAGTTGCTTTGGCAAACGGCAGCCGAAACGGGGTGCGATATTGCCGTTATCGCGGATCCCTACCGGGTTCCCCGGGGCGGCACTAACTGGGCAATCGACAAGGGTCCGGATGGCAGCGATTGCCGGGTAGATACCCGATCCAGGAGGTAGTCTCGTCCAATTGTTGTGGTGATTGTTGTGGTCGATGGCGTCTGCATCTGTAGCTGCTACGCTCCAGCTAGGTGGTCGCCGGAGCAGTTCGACCTAATGCTAGACGTGCTCACCGACGAACTCACGGGCCGTAAGCCCGTTGTCATTGGAGGAGACTTCAATGCTTGGGCTGTAGAATGGGGTAGCATGCGCACTACCCCTAGGGGACAAAGCTTGCTGGAAGCTCTGTCCAAGCTGGATGTAAGTCTGGCTAACGTGGGATCCGTCAGTACCTTTTGTAGGGGGGTACAACAATCGATCATCGACATCACCTTCTGCAGCCCAACGTTGCTTGGCAACATGGGCTGGAGGGTGTCAGATGAGTACACGCATAGCGACCACCAAGCTATACGGTACACGATTGAACGACGGACGCTACGACCACGCGGGTTGAAGTCGACAGTGAGGAGTTGGAAAGTGAAGTCCTTCGACAAAGACCTGTTCGTTGAAGCACTCAGTGCAGAGAGCATCCGCTCGAACCTGAGTGCTCGTGAGCTGACCAACGTCCTAGTACGGGCATGTGATACCACTATGCCTAGGACGGGGCAGCCAATGAAGGGTCGTCGCTCGGTATACTGGTGGAGTGATACCATTGTCCAGCTCCGCTGCAGGTGCCACAGAGTGAGAAGGCTAGCGCAGAGGGCCCGGTCCGATGCAGATGCTGAAGCTCGGGGGGGTTGAACTTAGAGCAGCCAGGTCGGCGCTCAAGAAGGAGGTTAGGCGTAGCAAGAAATCCTGTTTTCAGGGGCTATGCCGCGATGCGGATTCAAACCCCTGGGGCGGTGCATGTCAGGTGGTGATGAAAAAGATGAAGGGTACATCTGCGCCGCAGGAAACCTGCCCCCAAAAGCTGAAAGTCATCGTGGAAGGGCTCTTTCCGCAACACGATCCAGTTTGGTGACCTCCGACCCCGTACGGTCAATCGAATGATGTCCTCATTCCGGTCACGAATGAGGAACTCATCGTGATTGCCAGGGGTTAAAAAACGAAAAAGCGCCCGGTCCTGACTAAATTGCTAGAGCGGGTAATCCTAAACAGGCTGACGCCTGTGGTGGAAAGCGATGTCGGACTGGCAAGCACGCAGTTTGGCTTCCGTAAGGGGAAGTCCACTGTAGACGCCATAAAGTCCGTGGTGGAGAGTGCCAAGAAGCCTATGAAACGGAAAAGGCGAGGCGACAGGTATTGTGCCATAGTCACAATCGATGTCAAAACCGCCTTTAACAGCGCTAACTGGGGTGCAATCGCGTTAGCGCTGCATAGGATGAGGGTACCAGATCATCTATGCAGGTTGCTTAAAAGTTACTTCGAGAACCGGGCGCTAGTGTACGACACGGCGGATGGGGCGAAGAAGTACAAAGTGACAGCGGGTGTTCCACAGGGTTCGATTCTCGGCCCCACGCTCTGGAATGCCATGTACGATGGGGTGCTGAGGCTCGAACTACCCTCTGGGGTCGAGATCACTGGCTTCGCCGATGATATCGTCCTTACAGTGGTAGGCGAGTTTCTAGAGGAGGTGGAAATTCTGGCATCGGACGCCATAAGCACAATAGAGGGTTGGATGGCGGGCGTCAATCTACGATTGGCCCACCACAAGACGGAAGCTGTGATGATCAGTAACCGAAAGTCGGCCTTAGAGGCCAAAATAATCGTTGGAGGACAGGTGATTGTCTCCAAACGAAGTGTGAAGTACCTGGGTGTTATGGCAGTCAACAGGCTGAACTTCACCAGCCACGTGGATTATGCTTGTGTTAAAGCGTCAACGGCGGTTACTGCGCTGTCCAAGATCATGCCGGACGGCTACGGTCCTAGCAGTAGTAAGAGACGCCTGATTGCCAGCGCTGCCATGTCGGTGCTACGATACGGTGCACCAGCATGGGCCCCGGCTTTGGAGAGTAAGCGTTCAGGCTGTTAGCATTGCACGTTGCGTGCGGCTACCGTACCATGTCGTTGGATGCGATTGGGATTATTGCAGCCATGATTACCATATGCATACTTATAGGTGAGGATATTGAGTGCTATAGGCAGAGGAACGTTAGGGGCGCTAGGGACAGAGTTAGGCTGGACTCTATTAGGCGTTGGCAGGCGGAATGGAATCACACCTATCACGGCAGGTGGACCCATAGGCTGATCCAGATCATATCGTCCTGGATCGGTAGAAGACATGGTGAGGCAAACTTTTTCCTTTGGCCCCGTTTGGTCGAGGAAACGGCGGAGCATGTGATGTTTCACTGCCCGCGTTTCACGACCACTCGGCGGGTGATGCTGGCGGTCGTTGGGGAAGACATCAACGCCGACAACGTCGTGCAGAGAATGTGCGCTGAGCAGCGCGCATGGGGTGCCGTCGATAGGGCGGCAACGGAGGTGATAACGGAGTTCCAACGGCTAGAACGTTTGCAACGACAGGGCCTGACATAGCTTAGCTAGGGTCAGTAAGGAGCTGATTGGGCAGCCCAGGCCCTAGGTGAAGGGTAGTGGCAGTATAAAGTGACAAGGGTGTTGTGTGAACCCACACACGCAACGGATAAGTTGGAGTGCTTAGGCACGTCCTCCCTCCTGAAGTAAAACCAAACGGTAGTTCCGGGAGGGGTTCAGGAACGGGCAGCAGGATAGTTTTTAGTAGGTAGGCGCATGTTGGCACCATGTGAATCCTGTTCGGCACCGTGAAGGTGCTATCTATGAAGATTTTCTCCCTGCATAAAAAATACAAAAACAAATCTCTTGGAAAATAGTCGAATCAACGTTATACAGCTAGTAAAAAATTCAACTTGTCAAATCACAATCATCGAATCAATTGACACCCCACTGCAACCCAGACTAGTGAAACGTTGAGTGATTCCTAGGAGTAATTCCAACCAACACCATGAACTTAGATATCTATATTCTAGTTTTTTTTTGGGATTTCCCTGGGGATTCGCAAACACTGCATTAGAGCTGCTCGTGGTTCTGTTTTGCCACCAAGTATTGAATTCAGAATTTTCAGCTGCCTTTGACGTTCACCATTCATGTCCGTAAAAGTCCACCGGGAGCATTTGCGTTCTGCAGAGCACCAGTTTATTGCGAATTTGCAAACTACGGGACTTAACCAAGCTACGTATTCCGTAGAAAAATAATTCGCGGTTGCAATTCGTCGTTTTACTTTGTGGTTTACAGCGTTGTCACATATCACGAGGGTACCATGGTGCAAGAATTCTTCTACTACTTCATATGATATATAGAGCATGGGCATTCAGGAATTTTGATTCTGAACATTTATTACAATACAGTGAAGCCCCTCGTTTGTGCACCTAGGCTAGGACCTTCATACTTTTTAATCTCCACACTGAGAAAACTTTTCGTATAGTTTCTATGTGTTTCACACATAGATTTTTTTCACGTGCCCAGTAAATGAACTTTATGTGCCAAACAGTTACCATTTATGTGTTTTTAAAATTTACCTTTAAAATTTGCACATAATATTCATATGCATATAATTTTCATGTGAACTTCTGGACGGATTGTGTTTATATGTGGCACATAATAATCAGAAGGATTTTCATATGAAAATTTTTCATTAGTTATGTGTGGATTGTTTTGAGTACATCAAGTTGGCCAAGTTAACTTATTTTGACGTAGGACTACGTCTTTGTTTACTATACTGGGACTGGGTAGCACTTTGTAAAAACGCAAATAGAAGTGTAACGTTTGAATGAAAGATTTCAAATAACCACTAAACTACCGAAGTGAAACTGTATTTTCAATGGTAGTTTTTAAATGAAAATTGGTTGGAGCTTCATAGCGAAAACGGCGATTTTCTGACAAAATCCATTATGGCGACCAAATCCAAGATGGCCGTTAAAAAATTTTTTTACTCCTGTTCTTTTCTTTACAGAACCATGTCGTTTGCTAGTTTATTGAAAAGTTAGTACAAAATTTTTAATAATTGAAGACTCATGACCCCGTTTCAACTAGACTTACTCAGGCTTCATTCTCGTTTTTTTGCTCAATAGATGCTCATTTGACTGCAGCGCCTCAACTAAACAGAATTCGAAAAAGTAGTGTAAAGGGCAATTGTAGAGCTAATTATTATCTACATTATTGTTGAAGAAAGTATAGTTTTATCTTTTGTATTTACGGCGCTATGCGATTGCAATCCCGTTGGTAGCCAAATGAGCGCTCTTTTTGCTACCAACGGGGTAGCAATCCCATAGCGCCGTAAATACAAAAGGTAGAACTATACATTTTTCAACAATAATATAGATAATAATTAGCTCTACAATCACCTTTTACACTACTTTTTCGAATTCTGTTTCGTTTAGGCGCTGCAGTCAAATGAGCATCTACTGAAGAAAAAACTGAAAATGAAGCCTGGACTTACTCAGTGCTTAACTTAGAGTGGAAAAACGAAAGGCCCACGCGAGGATATCCTCCTGCTCCTTATGCTTTAAAAAATGAACTAATTCCGAATGTCGATGAAAAAATACCGCAAAAGGTAATTCAATGGAACAAACTTTCCTTAAATCCGACGTTTATATGCTTTCTAAAATATGCTTTGACGGCCTATCGGGCGTTTGGTCGCTACCTTAGCCATGACCGACGAAAAGATCAATGTCGGCAAGCTTTTCAGCTCTTTCGTGGCCTTGGTAATTAGCTGATTTTCCGTTTTGGACACGAAATTATTGAAGTCTTGTAAAAAATTGGCTTTGGAAGTTTTAGTTGGCGGCTTTCGCTGTACCGTTTATCTTCAGCCGGTCCAATAATTTCTTGGCATAATGGGCTAAAACCAGATCTGGCCAAAATACCACATCCTCCTTTGCGTGATACTTCTTGATGAAGATGGCAACTTCCGGCAGGCACTTCATATTGTATATCTTCCCATGACCCGCAAGACCTTGATCTGCAGCCCCAGAAGAACCTTCTTCGGGATCTTGCTATGGGAGATATAATTAACGCCATCGCTTACCTCCTTGGTTGGTGACGAAAAGTACCAGGTTTCCTGCCCGTAGTCCAGTGTCAAGACCACGATGTCGTGCTTCGTCGGAAAGATAGTTTTCACCAGTAACTTAAGCCGCATCTGCTGGGTGTTTGCTAGCAGCTCAGACACGACCGGTGTCGACGGACGCTTCCGCATAAAAATATTCATTTTGATCAGGTACTTCTTTGCCGTTTGGCTGTTTGCTTCAAGCTCCCAGCCAAACGACGAAACCACCTAGTTTTCGGGCTTCCTCTTCAGCCTTCGCTGTGCTTTACTATCGCGCAGCACCGTCAGACGGCCGGAACCAGAGTTCCGTCCGACGCTCTCGTCTAGCTCCAGGAGGGAGAGCATGTTGTAAATACTGGATCGGCTATATCCTTACTTACTTACTTACTTACTTACTTACTTACTTACTTACTTACTTACTTACTTACTTACTTACTTACTTACTTACTTACTTACTTACTTACTTAATCAGCTCCAGGCCGTGGTTTCCTCTGCTGTACGAAGAAGTCATATCCATTCCACTCGCTCCATGGCCGCAATTTTGCAGCCACGTAGTCTACGTAGGGTCCGCAGGTCGCCTTCCACTTGATCGATCCATCTCGCTCACTGCGCGCCCCGCCGTCTCGTTCCAGTCGGATCGTTATTGAGGACTTTTTTAACCGGGCAGTCGTCCGACATCCTCACGACGATGGGTGGTTCCCTAAGCAGCTGATGCAATTCATGGTTCATTCGCCTCCTCCACGTTCCGTCTTCCATCTGCACTCCGCCGTAGATAGTGCGCAACGCATTCCGTTCGAAAACACTAAGGGCGCGTTGGTCCTCCACGAGCATAGTCCATGTCTCATGGCCATAAAGGACTATCGGTCTAATCAGCGTCTTGTAGATTGTTAACTCAGTGCGGTGGCGAGTTTTGTTCGATCGCAGCGTCTTACGGAGTCCAAAGTAGGCACGATTTCCTGCATAATGCGTCTTTGTATTTCTCTGCTGGTGTCGTTGTCTGCGGTAACCAGTGAGCCCAGATAAACGAACTCTTCTACCACCTCGATTTCATCACCGTCTAAATGAATCCGGGGAGGGAGGTCAGCATTCACTTCTCTAGAACCTCTTTCTTTCATGTATTTTGTTTTCGATACATTAATGACAAGTCCAATCCGTTTGGCTTCAGCTTTCTGTCCGATGTATGTTTCCGCTATCCTCTCAAAGGTACGTGTAATGATGTCAACGTCGTCAGCGAAACCAAGAAGCTGGACGGACTTCGTGAATATCGTGCCCCTCGTGTCTATACCCGCTCTTCTTATCACACCCTCCAAAGCGATGTTAAACAGCAAACATGAAAGCCCATCACCTTGCCGTAACCCTCTTCGAGATCCAAAGGGACTCGAGACTGCCCCTGATACTCGAACAACACACATTACTCGATCCATCGTCGCCTTGACCAATCGCGTTAGTTTATCCGGAAATCCGTAGTAGTGCATAATCTGCCATAGCTGATCTCGATCGATCGTGTCGTACGCCGATTTGAAGTCGATGAATAAATGATGCGTGGGCACGTTGTATTCGCGACATTTCTGCAACACATGCCGAAGTGCGAAAATCTGATCCGTGGTGGCACGGGCACCCATGAATCCCGCTTGATATTGCCCCACGAACTCCTTTGCAAATGGTGATAATCAACGACATAAAAGTTGGGAGAGTACCTTGTAGGCGGCGTTCAACAGTGTGATTGCGCGGTAATTGCAACAATCCAACTTGTCGCCCTTTTTGTAGATCGGACACACGATGCCTTCCGTCCACTCCTCCGGTAGTAGCTCATCCTCCCAAATCTTGACAATGACCCAGTGCAGCGCTCTAGCCAGTGCGTCACCACCGTATTTCAGCAGCTCGCCGGGTAGCTGATCAGCCCCAGCCGCTTTATTGTTCTTCAGCCGACCGATCTCTTCTGCTACCTCCTGGAGCTCAGGGGCTGGTATTCTGTCGTCTTCTGCACGTGCTCCAAGATCTATTGCCATATCGTCACCTCCATGTTCAGCTACATCGCTGTTAAGGTGCTCGTCATAATACTGCTTCCACCTCTCGATCACCTCACGTTCGTTCGTGAGAAGATTACCGTCTGAGTCTCGACACATATCGGCCTGCGGCACATAGCCTTTGCGCGAACGGTTTAACTTCTCGTAGAACCTCCGTTTATCGTTAGCATGGTACAGTTCTTCCATCCATTTATATCGATCCACATTCGATCTCGTACGGTGTTGCAGCATTCTCGCACGTGCTGCATTCTTCTCCTGCACTAATTGCTCGCATTCGTCGTCGAACCAATCGTTTTTTCGGTTCGGATTCATTGTACCTAGTGCCGCTAAAGCAGTACTACCGATGGCGGTCTTAATGCCTTTCCAACCATCTTCAAGAGTTGCTGCGCCAAGTTGCTCTTCCGTTGGTAGCGCTGCTTCCAGCTGCCGCGCGTATTCCTGGGCAACTCCGGTGACTCGTAGCTGCTCGATGTTGGGTCGCGACGTACGACTTCGACGCGTGTTATGCACCGTCGAGAGTTTTGAGCGCATGCAGACTGCAACTAGGAAATGATCCGAATCTATATTCGCACTGCGGTAGGTGCGAGCGTTTATAACATGAAAGCAGAATTTACCGTCGATTAGAATATGGTCAATTTGGTTTTCTATTCGTTGGTCTGGTGATCTCCAGGTGACCTTGTGGATATCTTTGCGGGGGAAGAAGGTACTTCGGATTACCATACCGCGGGAAGCTGCAAAATTTACGCATCGTTGGCCGTTGTCGTTCGTTGCGGCATGCAGGCTGTTTGGCCCGATTACCGGTCTATATATAGCTTCCCGTCCTACCTGCGCGTTCATGTCACCGATGACGATGTTCACGTCCCGTCGCGGACAGCTATCATACACCTGCTCCAGCTGCGCGTAGAACGCCTCCTTCTCGTCATCGGGTCTCCTTTCGTGAGGGCAGTGTACATTGATGATACTGTAATTGAAGAAACGGCCCTTAATCCTCAACTTGCACATCCTTGCGTTGATCGGTTGCCAACCAATCACACGCTGGCGCATCTTTCCCAGTACTATAAAGCCGGTTCCCAGCTCGTTGGTGGTGCCACAGCTCTGGTAGAAAGTAGCCGCTCGATGCCCGCTTTTCCATACCTTCTGTCCTGTCCAGCAAAGTTCCTGCAGTGCTACGACTTCGAAGTTTCGGGGATGTAGTTCATCATATATTATCCTATCGCAACCCGGGAAGCCGAGCGATTTGCAATTCCATGTCCCGAGTTTCCAATCGTAGTCCTTATTTCGTCGCGTAGGTCGACGCCGATTGTTCCGATCCCTATTTTCTTCTTCATTGTTGGTAACTTTTTGTTTTCCAAGGCGGCTTGTTGGGCCTGTCCCTAACCCCCTGTCTCGCCGGAGGACCATCGTGCACAGCATTGTTTAGAGTCCCTGCTGGCATAAGGACGAGTATAATAATCGGCCGCCCCTAACACGGAGAACAGACGCTGTTTGAGCCGCACCTCCTTGGTGAACAAACGCTCGTGTTTCACGAAGCATTTCCCCTACCGCCATGCTATGGTTACCGCGCCAGTATTCGCGTCTCACCTCCTCACTTCGCTATTGTCAGATTAACAACATTGCCCAGGCTACGCCGCATTTGGTATCATATGACTCGTGGAGGCGTGAGGCGGGAGCTTGTGAGGACCAGAGCTGTGTTTGACGCTCCTTCCAGGTTATCAACTCACCATTTGAAGCCCCGGCTATATCCGGAGGACATGAATTGCCCCACGATGTCGAACTACTTCGCACCGGAGTGGAACTGGTAGTATGAGCAAAGCATTGAGCGTAGTTGCTTGACTGTTTTCACCACTATCAAATTTGAACTTAAAATAAGTTTGTAAAGGATTTGTCTGAAACTAAATAAAAATAAGGGTTAATGAGGAATTGTCTGCTTATTATCCTTTGCGCTATCACCAATCACTATCACCAATCGGCTTTCGCATAAGTTTCACTTGGCGGGCGGTCGTGACAATTTTCTTGTGCTTTTTAGCTCCTGTACTTTCGTCACAGTACTTTTAGGATAATCCGTCAGGTTTTTCTTTTCTCCTGCTGCATGGGGAATAATATCTCAGAGCTACGTTAATTTTAAACCACGAAAAAAAGAATAATTAGGAATAATCGCTGCAAGGAGTGTTGTTTGTGTATTTTTATTTATTTGCAACTTGACTTCAATGCGTTTTTTTTGTCTTGAAATATACATTGCGAAATATAAAATAGTGAAAAATTTACAAATGTGCGAATAATGTTTGCTCTCGATTTCCTGTTTGTTTTGTTCTCTTTTTTTGGTTTTTAATTTTAACTACGCTATGCTACAGTTTATCAATCGCCCACCGGTATTTCGCAGGCGTGGTGCACCTGGTGTGGTCGATTGGTTGAGTCAATTTGTTGGAGTAAAAATTGTTATAATAATCCTCACTTTTATTTGCATTTCGTGTAGGTATATGTTCTAGGCGAATCGATGTGTAACTTTCTATAGCGCTCAATTTCGAATTATTTATATATGCGTAAGTTTTGTCGTTACGAATTTCACTCTTCGGATGTCAGACTCGAAAACGAAATGCGCCGGCGTTTAATTTCAGTTGTATTTTGTTTTTCATAAATAATGAATTGCTCTACATGACTGGTATGCTTTATTACTTTGTGTACGTGTTTTTTGTTTTGTTTTGCTAGAATGACGCTGCTTGAAATCGCGATAATTTCCTGTCATGTTTTCTGCTCGCGGATGCTCGCCAGGGCTTTTCGTAAGTATAGTATTATGTAAAAGTAAGATTAGTGGCAGTTTGGTATTTTTCGTTTCTTCCTCTCGTCATACGGTTGGTTAATGTGCTTACGTACTTGTTGAAGGGTCGAAATTCTTTACCTAATGGTGAATACGGTAGGCTGCTAGCGACTTGTCTATTTCAGGCTAGCAATGAAATATGGCCGTGCAAGTAATGGCAATGAGCCCGCCTAGATAGCCTGTTCCGATAATTTCAAATAACAAAAAAATTAACATGAACTGATAGGAGATTAACTGTTAGGAGATATTTCGTTTATTGCGCACTGATTTTTGCAATTCTGTAAGTTTCGAAAGTAATTGGCAGTTTTCTACTGTATGTAAATCAAACTACAATATTAAAACGCATAACTAAGAAGCACTAATTTGATACTAGAGCATGATTGCGCATCTATCGATAGAAATACCTCTCAAAGAAGAAGCTATGCCTCTCTATCGAATATCTAAAAGTTTGTATCGCTTAGTAAAAATTCTTATTATATTAATTTGCTTTTTCCTCTATTATGTACAGCCGACTGCTAAGTGTTTTATTTCAAAGATTTAACTAGCTTGAGTTGCTTGGATTTTAAATAACTATTTTCTACTATGGAATGAAATATGCAATTTTAATTTTTTTATAACTCGAATGATTTATCTATGCGCGCATAAGGGTTAACGATTTGTTAAACTTTTAATGTATCACTTTCTCAACGGTAATCTTTGCTTTGTGTCAGTTTATGAATGTTCGTTGAAGGAACAATGTATAAAAATTTGTATTGTATTTTTTTCTTCCAATTTACAGATCTCCAGCCATTTTTATTAATTTTCAGCGATTGAATAAAGTAAATGTACAGCTTACTTAGGATTTAAGTAAAACGTTTCGTCGCTTAAAACTCGGAGAGAAACTAATAGGTTTTGCTAATAACGTTCAACTCATATCACATCCAAATTCTCCCGATTTCACTTTGAGTCACATTTTGCCTTGATTGTATTGGACGAATTATAGCTTCATTTGGTTTCAGTTTAAAACCGATTAGTAGAGGTGCGCTGTGCGGCGAAAAAAATTTTCATTGAAGTTATAGTGCCTGCTCTTTATCTGTTCTGTTTCAAACGGTAAAATATCTGCTACGTTAGTGTTAGAATGCTGAATTAAAGCTTAGTTCTGATTTTGGATTCTTGGAATATATATTTTATTAAGAATTAGTAGGCAATTGTCTGTAATTGTACATCTTTCATCTTGTGATCAAAAATTAAATTCTGTGCATTGCAAATCTGGAACAAAACTAATTAGTTAAAAAATTATGTGAAGACTCTCCCATATTATCGAGTGAACTGGTAATTACATCCTTGTAAAAGTTTTCAGCTGCATGATTTATTTTATTCCAACATCAGTTCTCTTTAAATTAATGTTTTGCTATTAAGTATTTCTTAGCAGGCGTGGGTTGCATAATTTAGGTTTTATTGCGCGCTTATAACGGTTTTAGAAACCAAAAGTGTTTATTAAAAGCATGCTATAAAGCTCAAATCGTTGTTTTGGTTGTTTTTCAAGCTGCTAAAACTTGGATAACAAAGTGAGTTTTAAAAATCAAGTTGATAATTTTTGCTGTATTCCATTTAAATATTCCACCGACTATTGCAATAGTGCAGATTCTTAAAATAATAAACTAAAGTTTGACGGTAGTGTTACAAGACTTTAACAGGGAGTGTCTTCTTTCTAGAATCCATCATGGGAAAAATTCAGATTAAATTTAAATGCCAGCTAATTAAACTCTAAATGTACTCTGAATTAACTTTGCAATAACTATTTTGAAATATTTTCGAGAATAGCTCTATGTCTTAGTATTGTGTTCAACGATGGATAAAACTTGCTCTAATATAAAGAAAACTTTCATCATTCTTATATGAAAAATGTGCTTAATTTTACGATATAACAGAACGACCGATATGTGTCTACGATGAATTGAAATCTATATGTTTGAAATGTAAAAATATACCTCTTTTCTACCAACGAGAGAAACACTGCTTATTCGGTACCTTTTCAATTCCTACTAGTATGTGATAACAACCTGCGTAATTACTAATGTTGGATTGCAACATTTCTAAACGTTTTGCTTAATGTGTGTGCTCCTGTTCCTAATCCTTACAGCCTAAAGCAAGCCTATTCTATCATAGCTGGTTCCCAATAGAAATGAAAAGACCAAACTAATACCTTCCTACTGTGGACGAATTATTGTGTGTTCGTTAGATTTGTATCAATCGATTATTTCGTGAGAGTGAGTGCTAGTAGGTAACTGACTAAACGTAACCTGTCGAATGTGCTGGCGAAGAAAATTTACCCATTTCGGTTTGAACGATGACCCTAAATGGTATGTTTTAATGGTAGTATGTACTGGCTACAATTCAGTTAATCCGGTCGAGTCACGCTGAGGTACGCTCCAGCAAGAGTGCTAGGAAGTGCACCCTCGACTCTTGATTCTGTTTCCGTATTGTTGTTTTTAGATAAGAATAAGCGGCAACAATTCCGTTAAACTAGATTAGTTCTGGTTTACTTCAGATAATTATTTAAATTGATTATTTTGTTTCTTTTTCTTAAGATACGAGAGATTGAAAATTTTGTTCTCGCACTGAACAAATGAAGGTGTATGTATTTTAAACCAGCTGGCTTGTGTTAGGGAAAATTGTTTGCTATTTGATGAAAGTTAGGATGAAAATTGGTTTTTAGTTTTTTTTCTAGTTTTCGATTTTTTTTGGATGGACCGTTTTAACTTTTCGTCTAAATACGCTTTATATTTGCCGAGTAAATGTAATCCTACGTTGTTAAAGAAAAAATCTGGAAATATGCGATGTTACACCCCACGTTCGATGCTCCGCAGTTTTCGGATGAAAATGGCGTTAGATTTATTTGGTGTTCTCAATGGGTGGTGTTCCGCTGCTCGTTACAGTATTTTTTCGACGATCAGTACGACGATCCACTTTTCAATGGCATTCGAGGATAATTACAATGATCCTCGCATATTTGTTACACTGCTATACCGTTACCGCTATCACTAGATTGGGCAGTCGTCCGAGGGATACCCTCACTGCTCTCACTGTAGTCTTCACGTCATCGAAGTGATTGTAGTAGTTCGTGTTGATGCTCTTGCTAGCTGATTGAGTGCGCATTGTTGTATGGTCAGGGTTCGTGATGGTCATATTGTCCAAGTGTTCAGCGTCTGTAGCGTTCTGGTCGGTATTATTGGCCCTTAGGATTTGTGTATTCTCCAACCTCTGCTAGCACCAATCGCCCTCGTCCGATTCGGAGTAGATTGAATGCATGCCCACCTTGGGTTTGTAGCCGTTTAGGGTTGATGAACCAAAGGTGCTACCGCCGGTGCGACCCAAATTGTATAAGTGTTCGTAAGAGAGCGGTTCGACCCTGGAAGAAATTCAAAAAATAAATATTTATCGTCAGTATAGAAAATGTATTTTTTACGAAAGCCAGCTTATGTTTAGCTAATTCCAATATTTTAGGAGACCTATCCATGCTCTTTCTATAACAACAACATTGCGTAACGTCGCAATCGGTAAAACAGACCCCACAATCGTTCTAAGAATCTTATCAAGTAACTCATTTATTTCCTGCATGTGGTACCAACCGGAAATCAAGCAACCTTAGACGGTGCACCTCGAGTAACAAACCCGTTTGCTGACAGGGAAGTAAACACTCATGGGAATGTTGTGTACTGGTCCTCGAATAGCCTTCCCAAGCAACAACGTTAGTTTTATTGTACTCTTATGGCGGTTTTCATGACCAATTTTAATGTTAAATGCCATCATAAGAGTGTAATAAAACCTAAATTGTTACTTGGGTTGTCAGCCTCATTCGTCTAAGCCAATATCAAGAGCGTATCTGAACGGTGATTTCATTTTAAGGCGAAACATTATTTCCTCATCCTGGTGAGCATCTGCACATCATGTAAAGAGCGGCTCACGACAGTATCTCACTCTGGGCGGTCCCACAAAATTTTGAAACGTATGGTTTCGAACCAAAACCAACACGACTTCGGAAGCGGGACCCGAGTAAGGTAAGTTATCTTCATACAATACCTACGAACAATCAAGAAAATGCGGCTCGGAAGATTCGGTATGAACCCAGGCAATGCAATAATGAATTACGAATTGACAACATTGCTGTTATTGATATTGCTTTCTCGTGTGGTACCGTATGTTATGTCAAGTACCGACCAGGGTAGAATTGAGAACAAAATGCAGTTGCTGGGCCTGCTGCGGGTCCACGCTAGGAGGTGCAGATGATTAGCCAAGAGTTTGATAAGATTCACGACGATGACGCCTTAGTGAAGGAGGAGAATGTCACTGCGTAGGAAAAGAAGTAAGCAGAGTTCGCTGCAGTCCACAACGAAACAATGGTCAAGATCTAAACAACGATCGAAGCTGTTGGAAAGGAAAGTTTACAACCCCTCTTCGTGTCAGCAGCCGTACCGTTTCCTTCGACGTCGACCGCAACAAATCCACCGCCAAATCAACTTATGATCATCCATTGCCAGTCATACCGTGTTCCTCTTCCAACTTTTGACGGTCGTCACAAAGCATGGCCATGATGCACCCATCGAACGATTCGGACACTGTCAAGTGGTATAACCTGGAACAATCGCTGAAGGGAGCTGCCATGGGTGTAATTGAGCTGGATACGCTTCAAAACAACACTTATGGACAGGCTTGGGAGATTCTAGATAAGTGTTTCGGAATCCAACGTGTGATTTTCGAATCGCACATCCGCGGTATGCTGAATATGGAAAGGTTTCCAAACAGATATTCGAAAGACATTCGAATTGGTTATGAGTGATAGTAGAGTCTTGACGCACTATTACGACTAATGATGGCCGAAGATAAAGAAAAAGAGTAGGCAGAAACGTCACACCAAAATTATTGGAGCTTGAATTTTCACCGAAAAATTCTTGAATTCTTGAATCTTGATATTATTAGATATTCGAAAGGTCTATGGAACTTGGTGGACAAATGAACCCGTCACGTCGTCAACCAGCAACTAAGCGGGATGTCGCAGATATTTATGATACCGTTACTGACATGCTACCCATTAAATTGGGGAAGCTTCGGGACCAATTAATCCAAGATTCCAGAGTACGAGCAAATAATTCAGTTTCTGAAGCAATGGTGCATGATTTTGAAGCGATTTGAGACCTTTGGCAGGCTCCAAAGTATCAACGGTCTCAAGAATTCTGCAAAGAAAAGTATTTCGTCAAAGTCTTCCTATGCCGCAACAGCGATACCTTCTAAAACAAGACCGTGGAGCAGCGTTAAAACAAGTTGAAAGAGGCAAACTTGGGCTCCAACTGCTTGAGGAAGGGCCATTGTAGTGCTGAGTTATAAGCCCTATGGAAAGTGGGCCAATAGACACCTATTCTTGTCCAATTCCAAGTGCAAGAGAAGCCTGAGGTGAGAAAGAGAGAGCCGCTCAAACCTGCCGAGATGAATCGAGTAGCAGCAGGGACGCAGCCTGTAAATGCATCCTGTATGAGCGTGTTTCTTTCGTGAACCAAGCAGGTATTTCTGATGACATCAATGGTTAATGTTCTCTCAAGAAGTGGCCAAGTTCATCACGGCCGAGTATTGTTAGACTCTGTATCAGAGATCAATCTGCTGTCGAATGTTGTTGTGAAGAAACTGAACCTACCGAAGTAACCAGCTAATGTCCTTGTAGTCGGTTTAGGCAGTGCGCAATCACAAATACGTCATCGAATGATGGTGAGAATGATATCAAGCTAGAACGATTTCACCATGAACGTTGAGTGCCTCGTCACACCGCAGATAACTGGCATTATTCCCTCCGCGAATGTCTGAGTGGACATCTGGCATATTCCGACGGCATTGTGTTGGCCGGTGCTTCATTTAACCGTCCACGGCAAGTAGACATACTGATTGGTGCCGAACATTTCGTCGATATCTTGAAGCAAAGCCAAGTCAAACTAGTCAACCATTTACCTACATTGTACAAGCCGCTGCTCAGATGAGTCGTAGCTTGCTCGTACGAAAAAATGGAAAAGGATTGTCCATTGTGCTCCAACCTAGCTGAGACCAACGGATCCAGCACGCTTCCAGCTTGCAGCGGTTCTTCGAACAAGATTTCCAGGTAAGCTAGCAGCGATGACGACTGAGGAAGAGTGATTTGAAGAAAAGTGAAGAACACTTCCAGCGAACTTCTCGTCGTAATGAGAAGGAACGATTCATAGTTCAGCAACCCTTTAACGAGTTAGTGAACTAATTGGAAGGCTCAAGATTCTTGGTGTTGAAACGATTTTTGCTATTGGAGAAGATATTGGCACGAGATTAAGAGCTGAAGGCTCAGCATGCGGCATTCGTCGATGAACCCCGATGCTACCTCTCTCCAATTTCTCGGACACCAAGTACTCTCCGCCAGATCTCGCTCCACCTGGTCTAACCATCTTGCGCGCATGGTCGTCCTGTTCCTACAAGATTTGGATTTGAGGCAAACACCATCTATGCAGGGTAGTTGTCCGGCACTCTTGCAACATGCCCTGCCCATCTTATCCGTCCAGCTTTAGCCACCTCTTGGATACTGAGTTCACCATAGAGCTATGCGAGTTCAAGGTTCATACTCTGCCTCCATACTCTGTTCTCCAGTCGCCGCTGAAGATCGTTCTAAGCACTCGTCTTTCGACAACACCGAGCACCCACATTGTCCATGTTTCATGCCCGTAAAGAACAACCGGTCTAATAGACGTCTTGAACAGGGTACACCTTGTACGGGGCCTTAGTCTGCTCGATCGCAATTCCTTGTGGACCGCACAGTAAACACGACTTCCGCTGATATTACGCCTCCTAATCTCACGGCTGGTATCATTGTCCGCCGTTACCAGTGAGCCAAGGAAGAAAACTTCACCAACTACCTCAAACTCATCGCCGTCGATCATTATGCTACTGCCCAAATGGCGTCGGTCGACCTGGTTTCCACTGCCCAGCATGTACTTCGTTTTAGACGTATTTACCTTTAATCCAATCTTTTCTGCTTCGCGTTATAGTCTGGTGTACTGTTCAGCCACCGCAACAGATGTTCTGCTGATAGCCTCCTTAATTTCGCCTATCGTTGGGACTTCATCCAAGTGCTATTTCCACCTATCGGTCACCTCACGATCGCCCGTCAAAATACTGACATTCTTATCCCGACACATTTTGGCTCGCGGTATACAACCTTTGCGGGATCCGTCCAGTTTCTGACAGAAATTTTGCGTTTCTTGAGAAACATGCAGCCTCTGCATATTCGTGCTCTTCTACGTAGCGCTTTTTCTCCCGGAAGATTTGATTATGCTGCATCTTCTTCTTTTTGTGTCTTTCCACGTTCTGATATGTGGCATTCTTAAGAGAAGGCTGCGCATGTTAATGATGCTTATCTTGAAGAAACGGGCCTTAATTCTCAACCTGCACATTCAAGGATTAATTGGTAACTACTCACTCATCCGTTTCCGCATCTCGCCCGTCACTAGGAAAGCCAATGTTGCGAATAGTATGAGAAACATAGCTTTCAACGTTTACGCCCGCACACGCAGGCGTAAAAGAAACAGCCGTCGGTACTGTATGCAGACATTCTGCTACTCACACACTCGCTCACGCTCATCCTCACGTCGTCTTCTAGCGTAGCGTATTCTCGAGTCAAAAAATTCGTGGAAAATCAGCTGCCCGTGAGGCTGGTGGCGCACTGAGATACAAATTTTGCTTTACTTTTTATTCTTATTCTTCATCTTCGCCTTCGATTCTACTCACGGGCGGGAGTACGAACCGTCGCGAGTAATCGGTATCATCAGATCGGGCTGCAACGACGAACGACGAACGCCGACTGTAGCTGTAAACTAAACACACCCTCACGAAAACTCGTTGTTAGTGCATGAAGAAATAAGAGCGGGAGTTTTAAAGGGATGCTTATGCCGGTGTGTTCGTTAGAATGAGGATGCGTGTGTCAGAAAATTAGACCACACGAGTGTAGGCTTCGCAACACTGATGAAAGCTCGTGTGTGTTGCCACAGCTCTGTTAGATCGTATGTCTATCTATCAACGTACGTACCATTAAGTTCTCCCAGCACATATGGTGCAGCGCTACGACGACTTGCGGTTATTCAATATGTCGGAGAGCACTCGAGTGCTTCCTTGGAAGTTGAGAGATCGGCTTGGGCAGTTCCACGTCGCGAGTTTCCATTACATAGTCCTTTTTCGTCGCGTATAGACACACGCGATTATTCCAGTCCAAATTTCCTTGTTATTCGTTCATTGCTTAATAGTTTTTCGTGGTGGCGATTTGCAAGGCTTACTGTACCAAACCCCTGTTTCGCCGGAGGACCAACGAAGTTCGAAAGAGCTCTCCTTCCCTGTCAGCATACGACCTTGTTTTTCATCGGGGTCGGCCGCCCGATCTTCATTAAGGTTGATCGTATCCCGGCTAGTACTATGAGGAAGTAGGGATAGGATTTACTGAGTAAAAGGCTGTGAACCACTGTAGGGTCAATTTTATGTCTGCAGGTGCGCATTATACAGACGTTTAGCTGCCCGATCGCTGGTCACCGCCTGACATTTTGCCTACCGCATCACTGTATCCTGAAGCCGTTTGGTAGCAGCACGAAAATTCGTGTTGTTTTCGATGCGACAGCCAAAGCTAGCGAACTATTTATTTGTTAATTTGGTTAATATTTAATTTCATCCGACTCAAGGTTTTAAATGAAATATGAACTATCTTTGAATGACGTTAGCCAAAATGACCTTTCCTCCGTCGCTGTATCGGAAATGTACCGGCAAATTCTTATTGACCCCTCGCAGACCCTATATCGGAGAATCTTCTGGTGAAATCACCCGTCGAAAGTGTGGAAGTTATTGGAAGCTTTGGAGGTGTTGAAGGCGACAGTTACAGAACAGAACTTCAGCGGTATTGTTTCTCGGTGTAAGATCGCTTAGCCAGCTAGGCCGTGACGAGAGTAAGAATTATCCGGAGGCGGTCGAAGTGATCCTGAATGATTCTTACATGGACAACGTTCGGTATGGCTCGCATTCAATCCAGTCAACCAAAAAGTTACGCCGCGATCTAGTGACTTTGATGCTAAAAGGTGGATTTACCATCCGAAAGTGGTGTTTTAACTCGGAGAAACTGCTTGATGGAATTTCTGCAGCGGAGCGAGAAGCCTTGGTACCCATTCAAGACTTCAGTACCAATGAAATGATCAAAGTTTTGGGATTCTTGTGAAACTCGAAAGAAGACCTGTTCCTGTTAAACAAATCACCTGACCGGAGCGTTCTGTCCCAGATCGCGATGTTGTTTGACCCTCTAGTGCTCGTGGTCGTCAAAGCAAAGATGATCATGCAGTGCCTATGGGCCTTTCAACCTTGGATAGGATGACCCTGTGGAAGGCGATTCACTCCTGCACCGGATGGATTTACACTACTATACATCATTGAACCAGCACAACAACCACGTGATTCCAAGATGCGTCGTAATTCCTGACACGGAGGCTAAGTAAATGCATAGTTTTGCCGATTGGTCGAAGCTACTCTGCATGAGATGACCATTCCTAAACTAGTGCTCTGTGCTGTCTTATTCCTGACCGTGCTGTTGGATAAGGGCATTCCAATCTTCAAGCTGCAGATCCACTAAAGAGAGATCACTAACTATAACCCGATAGCCAGATAGCGTTGATTTGGATGAAGAAACCCTTGGATCGGCTGCAGGTCTTTGTTCGCATTCGTGTGGTCCAAATCAACAGGCTAACTGAACAGTGCCATTGGAATTACGTAAGCACTGACCAAAACCCGACGGATAAGGTATCCCGAGGAATGAAACCAGCCCTATTAAGCCAGTGTCAACTATAGTGGAACGGTTCATCCTTTCTTTGTAAAGCCTATTGCGAAATAGAACCGACAGAAGACATTGTCGATGAGCTGATTGTCGAAACGAAGCATTTGGTCATCACTAGGAGCGCTACAGTAAAATTAATAATACGTTCAGATATTAAATGTCTTAAATTTTAAGGCGTGCTGACTTTTAATCTTGAAGAGATTCGGCCAGAAGACGTACAACTTAAGATGAATAGAGTCGCTGGCCGCAGGCTCGACGATTTAAATTCGGTGATATTTTAATACTCCTAGACGATCATACTATGGTGATCTCTGGGAGAAAGCGATGCATTCAGCTTAGGCGCAGAAACATTCGGGTTAACATCTTTCGCGCATTGATGATACGCAGACACTGCAAACGCTAATTGTATGCCTCCTCAATTCACGTCCATTTAAAACGTTTACCGATAATCTCAAGGAATTGCCAAGTGCTCACACCTGGTCACATTCTTATGGGTAGCTCTACAGTGCTAGATTTGAACTATGACAAAGTTTTACTCAACTGACATGATGCGGTATTACTTTGAACCGATAGTTAGTGGGTAAAATGAAAATCTGAAAGAAATAACTAATCTGATTTTGTACGCTTATAATTCAGGCAAGTCTAGATTAATTTTACAGATTTTTGACTTAATAAATCATAGGTTCTTTTAGACTAAACTTTGTCCCTTGTCTAGACCTATAAATGAGGTTAAGTGTTTTGAATGATTTGAAAAAAGTGTGGAAGAGAGCAAAACATTATAAATATGAATAAAAATCTTCATTGGCGGAACTAAGGGAAGTTAGGGGCCCCCTAGAAATATTGACTAAATCTTTTTAATTTTTAAAAAGCCAAGATTTTTAAAAAACTCTGATGAAAAACTTCAGAGTAATTTTTATTTGCATCACTGTTATAAGAACCCAGGCGTTAATGTGCATTTAATCTTAATATGCCGATGAAATTCCCGGGGCTATAACCACACTAGAAATTGGCAGAACTCAATGGAGCTCTTAGAGTGGTAAAAGGTGTTAAAGAAAGAAAGTGGAAATAGCAGTATAGCAGGGGTCACTTATTTAGACACACTCATTTTGATAAAATCTTGGTGCACCTCTGCACAAACAAAACGTAAACTGTAAACATTGTAAACAAAAACGTGATTGGACGTTAAAAATAAATTTTTTGGGGCACTATGCGACAGATATGCATATGGTAAACGTGAACATGCCTTTTTACCTCTCATACTCTGTGTCACGAGCGGAGTCCCGTGCCCGTTCCAGTTCCCGCTCGATTTCGAACAATTCTCGTTCCGTGTCCCGGAATACGTATCGCGAACCATAGTCCCGTTCCCGTTCCCGCAGCCGTTCACGTTCCCGATCTCGTTCGCTTTCCGTGTGATGGTAGATGCGGGGATCGCGTGAAATTTCGCCCCGTGAGTTAGGCAGCGAATGAACACCGTATGGCAGCGAGTGTGTATTTAGCGATAGGTGGAGACTCTGCTGCAAAGAGGAAGAAAGATTGGTTTTGGGTTTTGTTTGCGCCGTGGATAGATACTTACATGCGTAGGACTAGTATTTAAACGCGGGAAGTTAATATTAGTTGACTTTAACTGTAGTGTTGTTGGTTTAATTGGTCTTGGTGGCAGTCTTCTTCCGAAATCTCTGTGTGATTGTAATACTGGATACGTGTGCTGGATGTACGGGCGAGTCACTGGAAGAAAAAAGTGTTTGAAAGGTGTTTAAGAGGTTCCGAGCTTAAATACTTACAAACTTCTTCTCGGAATCTCTCACGCTCTCGTTCTCTCAGCTCCTGCAGTCGTGCCGGACTGGGCGATCGGGATCGTTGGCATAGGCTGGTCGTCCCATAGGGATGTATCCTTCGATTGTACCGATGGTGCGCGCTGATCTGTGTATCCAGTCGTGTCGGCGAAGGGGACCGTGCTGGACTGGTGGCTACGGACCAGGAACCTTTATGTTTTCAAAATTTCAAATTTGTGTATATTGTGTGTGTGTACTGTGTGTATGTATATATATGCATCTATATTCATTTTCTTGACAATTACAAACAAATACTGCATCCTGTTGCGACCATTCTGCACGTCGCATCCACGGTAAGCGTGGTTCACGCTCACTATCTGAGCGGTCTTCGCTGTTCGAGCAATATATGTTCTAAATTTTGGCAATGGGCGCCATTTTCTATGTGTTTCTCTAGGTAGCATGCTGTGTTAAACTAATATCGAAAAATGCGAACAATTGATTAACATTGAAAAAATTGCTAAACTGGAACTTCTACAAACTATAGGATTCAAATGGGAAGATTGGATTTGGTATTCGGGTAAGTTTTACCCGAGCATTTTTCTTTTAGTCTGTGGTTATAATCTCTCTCCAGCCATAATGGAAATACACATGATGTAATTTACAAGACACGTTTTACACCAGTGGGAATGGTCCACTAATTGGAACTGGCAATCCATGCGTAAGCGAACAGAGCATTGAAATGAATGATTTTAGGACGGTACGTTTGTTAGTTAAATTCCTGATCCTATTGCAAATCTTTCCGGCTTTTGTAGCGCCGTTATACACTTTGAAAGAAACTCAAAATCATTCGGTATTAATAGTGATTGCAATCAGGAAAATAAATATAGGCACAGGGGAATGGAATTTGTGAAGGGTGCAATTGCAAAAAAATACCTCTATCGAATCTATAGCGCCCATAGTGGTGCCTACCAATAAGGTGATCCCTACGTGCAATCTCCACCACGTTGGAAACTGTCTCCGAAAATCCAATATCGTGATGTAGATGTCGCGGGCTAGGCGATCGTTCCAGCCCTGAGCCTCGCCTATGAAAACATATGAGAAAAAAAAAACACAAAATGTGTCAGTTTAGTGGCCGTTTTACTATACCAGTGTCTCGTAGATTTTCAGGAAAGTAGAAATCATACTGTATACTCGGAGAACGGCGGTGGCCATTACGATGATCATGCGGCGGATGCAGAAGTCCATCCTCGGCGAAGGCTTCTTGAATTTCGTGACTTTTCCGGTCTTGCAGGTCGGGTGCGTCGCATTCTAATTGGATACACTTGTTGTTACGCCACGTTTCCAATAGCAGAATTCCGGCGTACAGTTTCCCGACGGTCATCTTGCCTGTGTTCAGCATGTCTCTTGGGGGCACCAACAGGTCGATCATTTTTTTCGCTTGAATCGGCCAAATTTGTTTAATAGTTTGCCGCAGTTCACTATCTGCCTGATCCATTTCTTCGGCTTTGGGAAAACAACAATCAGTATAATGGAGGAAAGTTTTTCAGTTTATCATTTACTTACCAGGTCGCATCTTGATACTGAGATTTTCTCGAATCAACGCAAACAGCGTTGTCGTGAAACTCACCCTTCCTTCCTCGTCCACCGGCATGTTCATTCGTATCAATTTCTTGTACGCTAATCGATTTGGACATTTGTTCCCAAAACCAAGCGGTGGGGCCATGTTTTTCAACATATCGAACATCTCGGTGAAATGCAGTTTCCCCCTGAGAGCAGTAAACTCATACAAATATACCAAATATATAAGGAGCGATCGATACTTACGAAGCAGATGGATCATACTCGGCCCATATCCTCACAAACTCGTCCAGATGATGGGCACCGAGAATACTGGAATCCCTGGTTAGGTAGTCAAAGTTGTCCATAATGACAGCAACGAACAAATTCAACATCTACGGATAAATGGTAATCATTAAATGGATTGCGTTCTGTGAATCGGACGTTGAGTTGAGCTCACCAAAAACGAACAGAAAAAAATGAAGGATACAAAGTATCCGTAGGCAAGCGTCGATCCGCAGGTTTCATTTGGCTTGTTGGCGCGCGGGTCGCAAGGTCGTCCTTTGAGACATGCTAACATAATGTTTGGCCAGGATTCTCCCGTTGCACATCTGGATAAAGAGGGAAAAGAAAAGTCTCTAGTTTATCATATCCTAAGCACGTTCTAACTTAGATCAATCGATCTACTGATATAAGGGATGGGGAGGCTTAAGAATCTTTTTTTATATGATATATAGAGTTTTTTATGTTTAGCTACCGTTGCCTCTAACAGTTAACGCTAATATTATTAAAAGAGTAGTTGATAGTTGACGACAAATGAATTAAAACTAAAAAAAAAATTTTTTTATGCATTTCAGACACATTCCTTGTACCGGATCGTAAATCGTGGAGATTGGATTCTCAGTTATCTGAATCTGATCTGATGTAGCGTTTACGGAAGACACAGTTTCGCTAATCGAATACACTCTACTGATATAAACTGGTATTTCAGTACTGTAACGTATGATGTTTTGGCACCAGTTTCTAATTATAATATCCGACTATAGAACTTCGGCTATGTTACTAGAATGTACGTGGACTCACGACTACAGCTGGTGATATTGGCCATTATTCTGACCTAATACTCAACAATCATAATCTCTTCCGGGTAGAGGGATGAGAATCTTGAGAACTGTTTCCATCGCACTGTCGTACGGCATCCTTCCGACATGCCCGGCCCACCGTACGATGGGAATCTAGTTGATGTACGGGAGGAATCTCTCCAATCATTGCATATAGTTCGTGATTCATATCCTTTCAACATTCTCTGCTTTCAGTTTACACTCCGCCAAATATCTTTCGCAATACATTCGGCTCAAACACGGCAATGGCACGAATGTCCTCCGTGAGCAGCGTCACAGCTTCAAGTCCATAAAGAACTAAAAGAACTAGGGTTTATTTCTAATTCCCGTCGTAGTAAGTAAAGCCATTCTAATTTTCATCATTTGTTGGGTGGATTTAATGAATACTCCAAAAGTTCTTGTGCTGATTCGATTAAAACACACTTACCTTCCGATCCGTGAACTTTGAAATCGCCAAAAAGCGATTATTAAAGTATATTATTGAAATTACGCAACTGACTTTATTTCTTAAATTCGTTGTACCGTTTCAAAATCCGTCCATCAAAATTTTTCAAGCTAACGCGCATGTATTTGTATAGGACGGCATGACAAATGTTATTCTATAAAATTTCTGCAGGTCAGGCAAGTATTTCTGGCTGTAGAATAACGACAATGCCTTGCGTGAGTTATTTTCATTTATGAATGACGGAAATTAAAACGGCTAGTCGACATTGTCTTCTTCGTCGCACGAAAAAACGTGGAAAATTTGGCTGGTAGGACTTCTTCAATGATAAAAAGCATTTATATAGATCTTTAGATAGATTTAGATAGATTGATCGCGTATGATAGACAACAAACTAAACTATTAGGGAATAACTATTTTTGCATTGTGTGTTATAAAAATGCTGATATTTTTAATAATTTGCAGCAACATACCCTACCTGTCTAATAAGGGTTCTGTACATTGTCAGCTTAGTACGGTGAGATATGCTTCTTGATCGTAGCGTTTTGCGAAGAACAAAGTAGGCCCGATTTCCCGCTTGAATGCGCCGCTGGATCTCCTTACTAATGTTGTTGTCTGCGGTCACCAGGGAGCCCAATAATTGAACTCATCTACCATTTATAGTTCGCCAACGATTACCGTCCATGGTAGGCACGCGTTTATTTCCTTTGAGCTTCTTTTGACGTAGGACTACGTCTTACGGCAAGTTTTGAGATAAGGTGTCATTCCAAAAAATCGAAAAATGCGAGCGTCACGAAAAATGAAAGGTTTTGAGCGCTAATAGCTCAGCGGTTTTTCGATCAATTTTCAATATTCTTACACCAATCGATCGGAAAATCTTCTAAGAATTGACCCAAATGAAGAAAAGTATGGATTCTTGATGTTCAACTATTGAAAAATTTAAAATTATGAACCTATGTTTTACCAGAATTCTCGCTTCTTGATTGGTTGGAAGATTCTTTACGATGATCTAAACCTATACCAATTTGATATCTGTGCTTGGGAAGTAAGCCAAAACAAGTGACGAAGTTTCCTCGTTTCAACAAGATTTCTTATCACCGCGGTTAAACCTAGACCATTTTGATGTCCTTGCTTGGGAAGTACGCCAGAGAGAGTAATAAAGTCCCCTCGTGCCAACAGATTTCTTACGAACGCGATTAAACCTAGTCCAATTTGATGTCTGTGTTAGGGAAGTGTGCGAGAAAAAATGACACAAGCTCGTTGTCCCAACAGATCGCAAATTATTTACTGCGAGACGATTAAACCTCGGCGAACTTGATATCTGCGTTGGAAAAATGTGCTACAGCTGTAGTGTTCGGTTATAATACGGCTCTGTATGGATACGCATGCATGCCGTTTCGGCTGGTAAACGGCTGAATAATGCGTACCGTCGGTGCCTTGTGCACGTGTAGGCATAAAATAGACCCTACAGTGGTTCATAGCCTCTTATTCAGCAACTCCTATTCCTACCGCCTCGTGGTACCAGCCGGGATACGAACAACGAGATCGGGTAACCAACCCCGGTGGAAGCCAAGGTCGTATGCTGACAGGAAAGGAGGGCTCTTTCGAGCTTCGTTGGCCCTCCGGCGAAACAGGGGGTTGGTGTAGCAGGCTTTGCAAGCCGTCACCACGAAAAATATTAAAGCATGGAACGAAGAACAAATATATTCTTACTGGAACAATCGGAATAGACCCACGCGACGAAAAAGGACTATGGATTGGAAACTCGGGACGTGGAACTGCCGATCTCTCAACTTCCAAGGGAGCACTCGAGTGCTCTCCGACGTATTGAAGAGCCGCAAGTTCGACGTCGTAGCGCTGCAGGAGGTGTGCTGGAAGAGCTCAACGGTACGTACGTTCAGAGATGGACATACCATCTACCAGAGCTGCGGCAACACACACGAGCTGGGTACAGCTTTCATAGTGATGGGCGAGATGCAGAAACGGGTGATTGGGTGGTGGCCAATCAATCCTCGAATGTGCAGGTTGAGAATCAAGGGCCGATTCTTCAACATAAGCATCATCAACGTGCACAGCCCTCACCTCAGAAGTACCGATGACGACAAGGATGAATTCTACGCGCAGTTGGAGAGTGAATACGACCGCTGCCCAAAACATGATATCAAGATCGTCATCGGGGATTTCAATGCTCAGGTCGGCCAGGAGGAGGAATACAAACCGGTGATTGGAAGGTTCAGTGCACACCAGCGAACCAATGAAATGGGCCTAAGACTTATCGACTTTGCCGCCTCCAAGAATATGGCCGTACGTAGTACCTTTTTCCAGCACAGAATCCACCATAAGTACACCTGGAGGTCACCAAATCAGACAGAATCACAGATCGACCACGTTTTGATCGACAGTCGGCACTTCTCAGACATTATCGACGTCAGATCCTATCGAAGCGCTAACGTTGACTCGGACCACTACCTAGTGATGGTTAAGATGCGCCCAAGACTCTCCGTTGTGAACAACATTCGGTACCGACGCCAGCCTCGGTTAGATCTCGCGCGGCTGAAGCAGCCAGACGTCGCCACAAACTACGCGCATTCACTCGAAGCTGCACTGCCGGAAGAGGACGAGCTGGACGACGCCCCTCTCGAGGACTGTTGGAACACTATCAAAACAGCCATCAGCAGTGTAGCGGAGAGCTCCATCGGGCATGTGGCCCGGAATCAGCGGAACGATTGGTTTGACGATGAATGTAGGAGGGTGAGGAGAACGCTGCGCGGGCGGCCAAGATGCGCAGTGCCACACGTCAGAACGTGGAAAGACACAAACAGAAGAAGATGCAGCGAAACCAAATCTTTCGGGAGAAAAAGCGCAACCTGGAAGAGCAGGAATATGCGGAGTTGGAGCGGCTGCATCGTTCTCAGGAAACGCGGAAGTTCTACCATAAACTGAACGGATCCCGCAAAGGCTTTGTGCCGCGAGCCGAAATGTGTCGGGATAAAACTGGCAGTATTCTGACGGACGATCGTGAGGTGACGGATAGGTGGAAGCAGCACTTCGACGAACACCTGAATGGCGCCCAGGCGGAAAACCATGGCGGCGGGGAAAGCGATTTCGACGGTGCAGCAAACGGGGAAGAGGTGCCAGCCCCAACGATAGGCGAAGTCAAGGAGGCCATCATGCAGCTAAAGAACAACAAGTCAGCTGGAAAAGATGGCATCGGAGCGGAGCTTATTAAAATGGGACCAGAAAAGCTGGCCGTTTGTCTACACCGACTAATTGTTAGAATTTGGGATACGGAACAGCTACCGGAGGAGTGGAAAGATGGGGTTATCTGCCCGATCTACAAAAAGGGCGACAAGTTGGACTGTGAGAACTATCGAGCGATCACCGTTTTCAATGCCGCTTATAAAGTGCTGTCCCAAATCATTTTCCGCCGTCTATCACCAATTGCGAATAGATTTGTGGGAACTTATCAAGCCGGCTTCGTCGAAGGTCGGTCTACAACGGATCAAATATTTACACTGCGGCAAATCCTCCAAAAGGGCCGTGAATACAGAGTTCCCACGCATCATTTATTCGTTGACTTCAAAGCCGCATATGATACCATCGATCGGAAAGAGCTATGGAAAATCATGGACGAGAACAGCTTCCCCAGGAAGCTCATCAAACTGATTAAATCTACGATGGATGGTACGCAGTGCTGTGTTCGGATTTCGGGTGGATTGTCAAGTTCATTCGAATCACACAGAGGGCTTCGTCAAGGTGATGGTCTTTCATGCCTGCTGTTCAACATAGCGCTACAAGGTGTTATGAACCGAGCGGATATCAACACGCGGGGCACGATATTCAACAAATCTAGTCAATTCGTCTGCTTTGCCGATGACATGGATATTATCGGCAGAACATCTGTGGCGGTGGCTGAACAGTACACCAGACTAAAGCGCGAAGCAGAAAAGATTGGGTTAAAGGTAAATACGTCTAAAACAAAGTACATGCTGGCCAGCGGAACCGAAGCCGAACGACACCGCTTGGGCAGTAGTATATTGATCGACGGCGATGAGTTTGAGGTAGTCGATGAATTTGTCTACCTTGGCTCACTGGTAACGGCGGACAATGATACCAGCCGTGAGATTCGGAGGCGTATTATCAGCGGAAGTCGTGCTTACTATGGGCTCCACAAGCAATTGCGGTCGAGCAGACTAAGTCGACGTACAAAGTGCACCCTGTACAAGACGCTTATTAGACCGGTTGTTCTCTACGGGCATGAAACATGGACAATGCTCGAGGAGGACCTGCGAGTGCTCGGAGTTTTCGAACGACGAGTGCTAAGAACGATCTTCGGCGGCGTACGGGAGAACGGATTATGGAGGCGGAGGATGAACCATGAACTCGCACAGCTCTATGGCGAACCCAGTATCCAGAAGGTGGCTAAAGCTGGACGGATGCGATGGGCAGGGCATGTTGCAAGAATGCCGGACAACTACCCTGCAAAGATGGTGTTCGCCTCAAATCCGGTAGGAACAAGACGACCAGGAGCGCAGCGAGCAAGATGGTTAGACCAGGTGGAGCGAGATCTGGCGGAGAGTACTCGGTGTCCGAGGAATTGGAGAGCGGTAGCCCTCAACCGAGTTACATGGAGAAATTTTGTTCAACAGGCTTTGTCTTAGGACGGCAAGCCACCTAAGTAAGTAAGTATGCATGCCGTTTCATTAGAAGTGTAGTGAAAAGATGTGCTGTTGATAAAATAGGATTGAATTGGTAAAATCCCTTCAACGTGGGAAACCATAGATAATAAAAACAATCTTTAATTTCAGTA